>NC_043005.1:82534479-82539479 GCF_006345805.1 Octopus sinensis | reverse complement strand
TACATTTATATGTACATGCATCCATCCTACATACACACATATATACATACATACATACATACATGCATATATAGATTACATACACACATACATACTACGATATCTCAAGTTCAATATATTTTCCTCCGATGGATTCCATGGTTTCTTATTTTATGTAAGATAAAACTGAGATGAGTAATTTCTATCCGAATTCCCGGACTTGTTACCGTTGATGGAAGATTAAAGTATCATCTCGCCGATGCACACAGGTCATAAATTCACAGAATATTCCTCTTCACACGCAAAGAGATTTCTGGGAATTTTCTTATATATGCTACCTGGCATTGAAGGTTTTATATAGGTCCATAACTTAGACTCTAGGTACACTTCGATTCGTGTTATGATATTAACTTTTACTCTCATAATCCTATATTTATACATACAAACAGCATGCACACACACACATGCAAACACACACACACACACACACACACACACACATGCAAACACACACACTCATACACGCACACATACACTCTCTCTCTCTGTCTCTCTCTCACATACATTCACACACATATATATTGGAAAGGGAGCAGAAATAATTTATGGGGCTGGGAATAAACGTTATACGCCGTTGTTCAGATCAGCAGTCCAGTGGATGAGAGTATCTCGTTTAGAATCCGCGATAGGTGGGAAAATTTATGCAGAATAGAGGAAACACAGATCTTTTATTCCGGTTTATGTATTTTCACTTTTAAGTATCATCATAGGAGCACTAGATTATGTAACAAGCGATTTGTATAAAGGCTTCATAATTCTACAATTTTCCAAGAAGGTGCAAAATAAAATGATTGATATATTCTCAAAACATGGCATATCTATCTATCTATCTATCTATCTATCTATCTATCTATCTATCTATCTATCTATCTATCTATCTATCTATCTATCTATCTATCTATCTATCTATCTATCTGTCTGTCTGTCTGTCTGTCTGTCTGTCTGTCTGTCTGTCTGTCTGTCTGTCTGTCTGTCTGTCTGCCTATGTCTGTCTGTCTATGTCTGTCTATCTGTCTGTCTGTTGTCTATGCCTGTCTATCTATCTATCTGTCTGTCTGTCTGTCTATCTATGTCTGTCTATGTCTGTCTGTCTATGTCTGTCTGTCTGTATCATTTATTTTCTATGTGTATTTATATATACATACAACAGCCTGGGTTTCAAGGGCCCGCAGTTTTTTAATATTCTCCAAAAGAGTCTGAGGAACTTGCACAAAGTAGATGAACCTACCCCACGGCAAGAGGTGCAAATGAGGGTAGCTCTATCAAACTCCATGCTTCACCAAGTGCTACTTATTGGAGGAAGCTCTTAGTAATAACAATGTAGCAAAACGGCGGTGCATCAGCATGGCCAAAGATCCGAGCTGAAACTAGAAAAACACACACACACACACGCATATATTACATTAAAATTTACCGAAAGACAAAAAGGCAATGACAGGTGTATAAACAACAAGAAGGTGTATTAGTTTGACGCTCGGGAAAGTGAGAGAGTCTTTTATGTTTCGAACATACGCTGTTCAACAGAAAGGAACACAGGGAAATGAACAGAGAGAGAATAAAATATATATGTATAAAATTTATATATAATATATATGTATATAATATATGAATATCTCTTATTATAAAAGGCAGATCTTATCTGCCTCCCTTTGTAACTTATAGAAATCTACAATATAGGATTTCTTCAATTACAATTTACCTAGCATTTGTAAGAGTAGAATGCATCGGGTCATGCCAGGTCCAGTTTTTAAAATTTAAACTCCAATTAAGCAAAATTTACAGAAAACTCACATTCTGGTGTGTATGTCAAATGCTTTTCTTAATGTGGTTTACACCACACGCACACGCACACACACAGTGTGCAACGAATAAAATGAAAGTAAATAGCGACAGAGTGATTTGAGGAAGACTAAACTGAAAGTATTTAAACCACTACTCAAAAAATAAAAAAACACAGCAAACAGAAACAAATAAATACATAACGATTTACTCCTCACACAATTTCTTCAATTAGAGTTTACCTAAGATTTTTCAAAGTACTCCATTCGGTCATGCCATAATATATTTCTTTCAATTTCACCCCCAATTAAGACAAAATTCGAGAAAACTCAATATTTTAACATTTCACTCCGAAAGCATTGATGTACATGTGTGCGTGCGTGAGTGTGTGTGTGTGTGTGTGTGTGTGTGTGTTTGATGGGTTGTGCGACACAGAAAGTGTGGTGTGTAAGTGAAGTGCTTTTGTTAGCGTGTGTAAAGAGACAGACAGAGTGAAAGACAGAAATAACTGAACTTTTTTTATTCACTTTTTGTAGTGAGTGACTGAGAGAGAAAAGAGAGAGAGAGGTTATGTATGTATATATGTATGTATGGCTTCAGTGACACACACACACAAATACACATACCTACGTACACCTAAAGCACGCACACACAAGCGGAGCGCGAACTTCAAAATTTTGGTAGTATTAATTTGCGAGCGTACTTCTAAGCGCGCGTAATTGAAAATTTTCACTATGATATCATCACGTGCGAAAAAATTCGAAGGGTTTTGAACAATTGAGATACACATGTCACGCCTGTATTGAAACCATTGCTAAGCTGCCGTAATTGCTTAATTAAGACTTTGTTGAAAAAAAATACCCCAGAAAAAAAAATGTACTGCTGGTATTTATATAATTCACTACTATTTTGCTTCAATGTCATGAAAAAGAAAAAATTTAGGTATGTAAATCGAATTCGCCACCCCCTTTTCCCCGTTCGCGTTTGTGTAAAAAAAATTATTATTTAAGTTTTAAAAATTATTTACTTTGTTCAAAAAATATTAATATTAATTAATTTTCAAGAATTATTTAATTTTATTCTGTAAAATAGTAATTAATTCATTTATCTGTAAATCCGCGAGGTTGTTACTCAGGCACCTAGAATGGTAACCTTCAACTAACACTATCTCCTCCGAGACCCTGCGGCGCAAGTTGACCAAAATTGAGAGTATGGTAGAAGAAGGGTTGCTCTTCCTTCCGTAGAACATAAAATTCAAATCGGACCATGTTAACACCAAAAATTATTTACATCAAAAGGATGCTTTTTTCTATGAAAATCCCTATTTTTTAAGATTTTTTCACTGCTGTGTCGCCACTTTTCGGTGTATTTCGACCAGAAAAATGTTCACAAAATTTTTACTTTTCAAAATTACAATTCCAGCGGGTCGAAACAAACCCGAGCAACGCCGGGCGATACTGCTAGTATATATATATTAAATATAATGGTATGTAATATATACATATGTTATATGTATATATTATATATTTATGATGTGTGTATATATATATATATATATATATATATATATATATATATATATATATATATACACATAAGATATATATAAAATATATATAAGTATATGCACACACATATATAATATATATATATATATATATATATATAATATATATATATATATACACACACATGCATGTATAATATATATGAGTATATATATATATATATATATGTATATATATATATATATATATATATATATATATATCTGTAAATGTAATATGTGACAATTATTCGGTAGCCATGATAAAACTCCAAGCCTTGGATGCCGAGGTGGAAATCGACGCCGCCATCTCTTCAGTTACCTGGCCATCGGAAAAATATGAAAAATGACCGTTATACAAAGGGAAATTACTGTGTGGTTGGCCGTTATTCAGACAAGAGCTATTCGAATGACCGCTAATTAAGAGGAGGGAGTAAAGTAAGGGGGTAAAAAAGTCCATATTATTCGCGTAAGCGAATGTGATCATACCTACACATGTGCGCCTGCACACCACGTGCGTGCGCCTAAAGGTATACATTCATCCACCCACACTTGAAAACGTACACATCCTCACTCTCATCCTTCGCCAAATGTATATGTATATACATACAACCCCCACCCACGCGTGCACCATAAAGGTTCATACACGCGGCTATATACGCACAAGCACAAGAAAAGACAGGGTTAAGGGTAACAATACAGAAAAAAAATCATAAAGGAGCATACAAAGAGTAAACCACGTCTATATACGCACATACCCTTATGCACGCACACGGACACGCCTATATACGCACGTACCCGCACACGTCTATATACGCACGCGCAAAAAGGGTTATACATACGTCTATATCCGCACATATACAAGAAAAAACAGGGTTAAGGGCAACATACAGGAAAATATGTCTATATACGCACGTACTCGCATGCTCGCACACATCTATATACGCATATACCCGCACACATGCACACATTCACACGTGTGCCCAAAAGATTCCATATACATCGTGTCTTTAGTGGGTATAGAGTCCACAAGGGCTTCGTAAATGATTGGACTCTATACCCACTAAAGAGACGGTTTCGACGAAGAAATACGTGGGCCTACCTACCTACCTACCTACCTAACAATATATATATCGAGAGAGTGAGTGGGAGAGGACTGTCATAGGTACATATAAAACGCCAGTTCCTTGATTGTTTTAGCCGTGGAAGCGAAGTCCAGTTTGGAATTCCCTGCTACATACATGTAGACAAAAAATATATTGCATATATTGCATGTAATTAAATTACAGTACTTAAGCCTTTACTATAGAAAGGAAAGTGATGAGAATACACCTTATTCCGTTCACAATGATTATATTCACGCAAGGATAATTTTTCTGATTACTTTTATACTTTGTCTGACTGGCTTCCCATCAGAGGAAAACGACTGTTCACACACCTGGTTAATAAGCATAAAAATATTTAAAATCATGTTGCATACTAATTATGCATGTTAAAATTAGTGTTTTCAAAGTTTCAGCTAATTACTAGACTTTATCTGACGTAAATAGCGACTACTATGAAGTTCTCATCAAATGCAAAAGGAAGAAGGAGTGTTTGTTTTCTGCCGAGTAACCTAGAAGCCATAAAATATGTC
>NC_043005.1:82496979-82529479 GCF_006345805.1 Octopus sinensis | reverse complement strand
ATCTATCTATCTATCTATCTATCTATCTGTCTGTCCATACATACATGCACTCATACACAATTACACACATAGGTACATACATACATGAATGCATACGTACATATACACACACATACATACACTCATACATACATACACTCATACATACATACATACATACATACATACATACATACATGCAGACATGTACACATACATACATGCAGACATGTACACATACATATATACATACATACATACATACATACATGCAGACATGTACACATACTTACATACATTAATGGATATTTGCTTTAGATGTGGAAATGAAATTAAATCTTCAATAAGAGTCGGCCTTGGTCTTCAAACATTCTATTATATTCTCATCGTTTGGAACTCGTCAGCTGCGATTCCTTCGGCTTCATGACGTTATCACAAGGAGAAATTGGAAGGAGGGAAGAAACAAAAGGAAAAAAGTAGGAGAAAAGACATGTAGATGGCGAATTATAGAATACACACATGAATGTATACAAACATATATATATATATATAAACGTAATATGCTTATGTATATATAAATAGAAATGCATAAATATGTATAAATATGTATATACATACATGTGTGTGTATTCTTTTACTCGCCATCCACACGCACATATATAACTAGCAGAGATACCCGGCGTTGCTCAGGATTAAAATGGCATGGTTTGTATGCGATACAGGAAAGTGCAGCATTGACGACAAAACATTTGTGGAGTAAATGATAGGCTAATTTGATTAAGCGACATGTCATGCGTCCGTCGGGAGGATTCCAGGCCCTAATCTGTCATGGAAAATTGGGGTAGGGAGATATGGGATTTCTGAACGCACTTAAAAGCTGTAAGTAGATATATTCTCTTCAGCGGCGGCCGGCTCTGCGTCTAACACGACTCATCGTATGGTTGACAGTCAAATGAATGTATGTGTAATGGAGATATTGTACGTAAATGGGCACATTACGGAAAGGGGCTGCAATGGGAGACAGCAACGGGGAAGTGAACAGTTGAAATGTTGCAGAAGGCGAAGAGTTGGTATTGTATTGGTGGTGTGGCTGTAGAATAAGAAACAAGCTGATCTTACGCAGTCACATGAGAATATATATTAATGAATTACTTGAAAAAAATAAGGCGTAATGGGTTACCACGTGGTTGGTGGGAGTAATTGGAGAATATGCTTTGATACTGAAGTCCAGGCAGGAAACTGCTTTGTTGGTAAAGTCTTGGAGTTCGTTGGTATTATGCCAAGATGGTATCCGTCTTCACCATTCACAGAGGAGTGGATACTGGAGCGCATCGTATGATCTAGTAACTCCTACAAAACCTCTTGGTAAACAGTATTGTTTGCTTTCCCTTGTGGAACATATGCAAATAGATTATTTTTGCTTCTCACCCTAGAGTAGCCAACATATAATCGCCTGTGTAAGAAGTAGGACTCTTCCAAGTGTTATGAGAAACTATTTTTCTTAATTATAATATTGTAATGAAAGACTTACCTCCCCATTCGCTTTGATCGGCAAAGAGAAATTACGAAATTTTGAAAAAGGCAGGCGTTTGAGAGAGGATTATTTTGTCTTTTTGTGACGAGTTTTCACCGAACTCAGATGTTTTGATTTAGGGTATAGGTGGCAATTCTTCTGTTCCTGGTGAGATGAATGTTGGTGTTTTTTACTTTCTCCCTGTTCCGGGTGTTGATTTGTTTATCGGAAATGATCTTATAGGGTCCAAAGTTGGTGTTGATCTTATTGTCACTGTTTTTCTAGAGTTCAGTTAGTATAGAAAAGTTGGAGTAACATTTTCCTGGTATTTTCCTCCTTGTGCAGTGAGCGTAAAACTTTCGACATCGAACGAGTCACTACACAAGAAGGACTTCTTTGCCGAATGATTCCACTTATGATTTGTCAGGTATTTTCATGGATCATTCTTTATGGAAGGTAGAGGCTGATGACTTATCTTCAAAGGGTTGTAACTTCAGGTCTTCTTGATCAGTCTGAAAGTGTGTCAGGTGTTGATCACATTCTTTCTAGAGAGCAGCTTATTGGAGTTTCGATGATATTGATACAGGGCACACACACAGGCACAGACAGACAGACTCACAGAGAAACACACACTCACACACATACAGAAACACACACACACACAGACACACCCACACAGAGCGAGACAGTAAGAGGCAGAGGAGTACCAGCCATCTCTATTCGATAGTCTGGGTTGCTTCTTTTTCAAATGTTCATGCATACAAGCAATTTCCTGGCAATACGATGTTGTGTTACCGTTTCCCCTTGTTGCAGAAATGAATAATGAATAACTCACTTCGGAGACCAACATACAGTGACCACTCAGGGTGAGGAGTTGAGTTGCAGAAGTTAGCTGATAAGGTAGCTGCTTTTGATGAGGTCAGCAAGGTTCCAGTTCATTATTACTTTAAGGATGGCTTTCTGATGAGGAAATATAGGCCGCCGGACATTCCTGCGGAGGATGAATGGAAATTGTATCATCAAATTTTCGTAGCAAAATTGTTACGAAATTGTGTACTTTCACTGGCACATGAAAATCTCATGGCAGGTCATTTAGGTGTAAACAAAACTTGTGAGAAGGTTTTGGCACATTTCTTTTGGCCTAGTTTGAGTCAAGGTGTGGCTGAATTTGTAAAACCTGTCATGCATGCCAATTTGTTATTGGAAGACCAAGTCAGAAAATTCCTTCCTCTCTTTGAAATCTATACAGGCTTTTGGAGAGTTATCATTGATTGTGTTGTTTCACTACTTGAGACTGAGTCTGGTAATCAGTATCTTCTCACTGCCATGTGCGCCACGGTCAGATTGTCCCTCCTGTGATTGTCAAGGCTTTGATCAAGTTTTTGTGTTTTTTTACCTTAGTTGGTTTGCCAAATGTTCAATATGATCAGGGCTAAAATTTCATGTCTAAGGCGTTTCAACAAGTCATGTACCAATTGGTTATTGAGCAAGTTAAGTCATGTGCTTATAATCCTGGGTCACAGGGCGCCTTAGAGATATTTCATCAAACCTTGAAGAGTGTGATCAAGAATTATTGCTTTGAGACAGAGAAATATTGGGATGAGTGTGTGCATTTATTGCTATTTGATGTCAGGGAATCAGTTCAGGAATGTTTAGTGTTCTTAAACGCGCATTTTCTTATTTTTTGTAACTACCAAAATCCCCTTATGAGTACTGATATTGCTAACAAAAGAAGAGCAGCAGCCAGACTTCGTCAACAGGAGAGGCGAAGATTGAGCAGTAAACGACGAGAAACTGTAAGAAACATAAACATAGGCGCAGGAGTGGCTGTGTGGTAAGTAGCTTGCTAACCAACCACATGGTTCCGGGTTCAGTCCCACTGCGTGGCATCTTAGGCAAGTATCTTCTGCTATAGCCCCGGGCCGACCAATGCCTTGTGAGGGGATTTGGTAGACGGAAACTGAAAAGAAGCCTGTCGTATATATATATATATATGTGTGTGTGTTTGTCTCCCTAGCATTGCTTGACAACCGATGCTGGTGTGTTTATGTCCCCGTCACTTAGCGGTTCGGCAAAAGAGACCGATAGAATAAGTACTGGGCTTACAAAGAATAAGTCCCGGGGTCGAGTTGCTCGATTAAAGGCGGTGCTCCAGCATGGCCGCAGTCAAAAGACTGAAACAAGTAAAAGAGAAAGAGTAAGAAGGAAACTGTAAGAAACACGACGGAGAAAAGCGTGGGCGAACTTGAGCCAAGCACGACACTCCGAAATTTTACTACAAGGCTCTCAACAACATAGAGTAGCAAGAGAATATATATTACAGGAAAGAAGAGAAGAAATTCTATGTCAAGATGCTCAACAATATCACACGGAACGAGAGAATTTATCACAGGGAAGAAGAGAAGAATTTCTATCAGTGGTCTACCTTCGCATGAGATTAAATTAAAAATTGGAGCACTAATAATGCTACTCAGAAATCTTGATCACAAAAATGGTCATTGTAACGGCACAACGTATAAAATAATAACTGCAAATAGCAATCTAATAACTACAAAAAAATTGACTGGAGTTGATGTGGGACAAATTGTTCTGATTCCTGGGATCAGTTTGTCTTCTCATTCTGACTTACCCTTCACATTACAAAGACACCAATTTCCAATAAGAACGGCTTTTGCAATTTCCATACACAAAAACCAAGGACAGAGTCTGTCAAAATGTGGCAGTTACTTACCAAATCCAGTTTTCACTCACGGTCAGTTCTACGTTGCTATCAGCAGAGTTGGAGACCCAGACAAGATAAGAATATATGCTGACCAAAATGGGTTCTTCAATTACAATGCAAATCCTAGACGTCGGGGCCATCATAATATACAGAAGCTAACTAGAAACGTATCTACTGAAGTTGTCTAAATCTAAAAACCTCCCTGTATATATATCTTATATATCAAGATTACATTGTACATGTTCAGTATATAAATATTGCAATATTAATATGTTATATGGAGATTTGCGGATTAATTATTCAAAACAAAGAGTTTAAAGCTGAGTTTCAATAAGTGCACATTCTATTTTCATTTTATTTTCAAATGTAACTGCTCGGGATCAGAAAAGTGCAGTATCAAAGTCAGGAGTGCATCAACAATTTTTGCACTGATTGCAAACACACTCACTTGCTCCTGAGCAGTTGCAGTATATTGCTGATTATAACTATATTGTTTCTAAATGTAACTGCTTAGGATCGAGAGTGTAGTATCGAAGCCAGGTATGCATTTGGCTGCGAACACAGTTGCTCTTGAGCAGTTGCTGATAATTACTTATATTTATTATTTATTATTTTGTCATGGATTTATCCTGTGTGTATAAAATATTTGATAAAATTGTATAATATATATAGAGAGAGATTTATGTAAATATATGTAAAACTGGTTATTGATATTTCAATTACTTTTGGGTATGCATGAGAAAAAATAAGACATTAAACTACACATCGTTTAACGGGTGCCTTAGTATATATAATATATATATATTAGTCTGTTTCACGTGGAATGTCATACTTGAAAGTTAACAGCAAAATGTTTCAGAAGTGTTAAAGAACTGATTTATTTAATCAAAGTATGATCCATGTTCATTTATGACGTTTACCCAACGTTTTGTCGATGTCATATATTCTACCTTTAAAAGAAAATTCATCTTTTGCTCTGAAAAACTGTCGGAATGCTTCAATTACCTTTTCTCTATTTAAGAATATTTTATTGCTTATGAAAATATCAAAATGCTTAAATAAGTGATGATCAGTAGGAGAGATATCAAGAGAATAGGGAGGATGTTGCAAAATCTCATAATTCAGGCTTTGCAAGTTGAGGAGTGTGATGGCGTGCATTGTTGTGGAGCAAAATTGAGCCATCTCTATTCGATAGTCTGGGTTGCTTCTTTTTCAAATGTTCATGCATACAAGCAATTTCCTGGCAATACGATGTTGTGTTACCGTTTTCCCTTGTTGCAGAAATGAATAATGAATAACTCACTTCGGAGACCACCATACAGTGACCACTAACTCCTTAGGGTGCAATAGTGGGTTTGGGTAGTGTTTAGGTGACTCTCCTCATCTAATCACTCCTGTTCCCCTGCTCTTGTCAAAGAGTATCCATTTCTCATCACAAGTAACGATATGATGCAAAAATGGTCTTTTTTCCAGTCGTAAAGCATTAAGGGGCACACTTCGAGGCTTCTGTTTTTTTCTGAATCTCGTTCAGTTGATGTGGAACAAATCTATCCGTTTTCTCGACATTTCCAATTTTATAGAGGTGTCCAAAAATATTTGTGCGCGATGTTTGGAGTTGTGATGTATGTTTTTTAACCTTTGTTCTTGGATTTTGTTCAACTAAAAGCATTTAATCCATTATGCCGAATAACTGATTTTGGCCTCCCCCTTGATTTATATTCAAGACTATCATCTCCTGAACGAGAACTTTGGAACCACCTCTGAATAGTCAACTAAACCATTATCAAAGGCCCGCTTGATATTCCGTAGAGCTTCTGCGGCAGAGTGACCCAGTTTGTACTCATACGAGAAAATCACTCAACATAGTTTGGTTGTTATCATTTTCATAAGGTCTGTGTACCTATATTGTTGGGAAAGAAAAAGAGTCAGGATTAAATACAAGGTATACATATATATATATATATATATATATATATATATATATATATATTGAGAGACGGAAAGAAAGCAAAGTAAAGAATAAAAAGACGAAGATGAAGTATGATTTAAGTCTAAAAAATTATGTAGAAGTTGAAATGTAGTTACATTACAATCCTGCTTTCTCGTTGAAATTAAGTATTGATGTCAGTGACATGAGATTACAAGAGTAGTTTATGGGAACCAATGAGAACATTTAGTTGATTTGAGAGGAAAACAACTGCATTGGCATTGGTAGAACATAAATCATGTTCCCGACTTTATGTAAACGAAACGGACGTAAGGCATGTAGAGGAGCGTCGCTAGTTACTATTTTGGAAATGGACCTGCAAGAAATACAATTATCTTGTAACGAGTTACTTATCCTTGCTGTTGGTATATTCTATACAAAGGCATAGTTTTGTGAGGTTTTTTGAATGAATCACTTTTATGATATGTCTTTAGAAACCACACAGAATATTTTCTATACCAGGTGATTCATAATTCAATTTAGCAGGTTTCAGTTTTCATGTACCTGCCTTTAGCTCTGATTATAAAGTCTGATGTTTAGTGGATTAAACGGTGTCTACAAATGGCTTCTTGTATCATTTACGAGTAATGTCAGATGTCTGCGTGATTTTTAGGTTTAATTATCAAATAGATTTTTACGTTTAATTGTTCTGTGTTCCATTCCGATGGTTTGACGTTTTAGAGCTAAGCAGATCCTTAATTGAGCTACTCTGAAAATCACTTGAATGTTTTATGAAGGGCAAGACGGTGAGAAAAGTTCTAATATATTTCTCGCTTCCATAAAATTTGAACTAGTTCGTGCATTATGTTTTCTCACCATGTATATACATACATAGATAAACAGATATAGACAGACATACATAAACAGAACAGGCATATATATATATATATATATATATATATATATATATATATATGTGTGTGTGTGTGTGTGTGTGTAAATAGATGGATGGATAGATAGGTAGATACACACAGACATAGATATTACAAAAATATTCCCTTCAAGTCGATCGAAGTGTGTTAAAATAATTTGCAGAAAAATTTCTTACAAAATCAAAAATGAATATTGTAATTATCATTTAGACGTTAAAGGGTGTTCTGAATCATTCTGTAACATCTGCAACACCTCACCCACCCCTTTTCAAGGAGGTAGGATATGATTCATTTTCTAGTAATTAACGTAGTCAGCAATGAATACAATATCCGAAATATGAGAGTAATTTCTATCAAAATGACCTTTTAGAGCTGGCGCAGATAACATTGCTATATGGGTTTGAGTAATGGAAACTTACAAAACTGATACAAAACGGCCTAAATAGAGCATATATTTAAATACTGCATAAGTTAAAGGAAATTTCTTTGAAGCAACCTTTACCGAAAATGCATACCGAATGAAATCATAATCGTGGACGATGCCAGCGCCCTCTGACTAGCACCCGTGCCGGTGGCACGTAAAAAACACCTACTACACTCTGGGAGTGGCTGGCGTTATAAAGGGCAAATCCATCTGCCGAAACCTTGTCAAATCAGATTGGATCCTGGTGCAGCCACCCTCCCGGTTTGACAGTTTTCAGTCAAACCGTTCAGCCCATGGCAGCATGGAAAGCGGACGTTAAATGATGAAGACGGCATATATATCATTATTAATAGAAACCATTAATTGAAATCATGAAATATTGTCGACTTCAGTCTGTGGGACCGTCAGTGGAGAAAAGATGAACCTGTACGTCAAATATTACTGTAGAAGCGAAGGCAAAGAGCTGGCAGGATCGTTTGCATGCTGTGAAAATGCTTGGCAGCATTTCGTCCGTCTTTACTTTCTGGGTCCAAATTCTCCCTAGGTCAACTTTGCTTTCATTTGTTTCGGGGTCAATAAAATAAGTAGCAAGCAGTTGATCACTGGAGTCGATGTGATCGGTTTATCCACTTCGAAAAATTACTGATCTTGAATCGGAATTAGAAACCCCATAGTACAGTGGAAATACATATATGATATTAGGAGCAGGCCTTGTTCAACGTACGTTTAATTATTGCTGAAGAACACAAATATTGAAGGATATTGTGTTGCAGAAATGAAGGACTGGGAATCGTGTAAGAAACTGGTCGACGAGATTCGAAAATGTTTGACATGATACATCTCTTCCAAAAACATTTGGCTGACAGATACCCAGTCCTGCGATCAAATTTTTAAGTTACCTGATACATTAAAATTTTCATTCTGTCTTGTTCTGGAGGGAAGGTCAGTGGTCTTGGGAATTTAAATGGAGACGAAACTAACGGAAAAAAATGTGTATTTAAAACGAAAATCTGGCTTCTGAATACGTATGCAAGTGTGAGACTACACATACACACGTGTTGTAAACAGAGTGAGCTCTGATAAAGGGATTCAGCAATCTCATCTGAATCTATGAACCTTCAAAACGTCTACCGCTGTGGTATTTTTGTTATACTAAGAAGAAGAAGATTCGAACCATTCGGACAATTTGATCTACAAATTATAGGAAGTTGGTGAAACGATTGCCATTTCACATTTTTCGCGCTGCATACCTCGGTAGCAAGCCATTCTTGGCATGAGGTTTCTACTTACATTTGGAAGTTAGTTTCTAAGCTATGTACACAAAATTGAGATGTTAACGTTGTACAAAACACCGACCAGACAAGCGCTTAGCCGGAAAAGATATTTCTACTTATCTCTCGCATATTTGTTTAAAACATGCATAATTCATAAATATATCGGTTAGGAAAGCCTATGAAAACAAACATGTTTCCCCACGACGAAACACAGGGCATAATGCCATTTGATAACACTTGCTCAAAGGTAATATGTATTTCAAAATAATATAGGCATACAAATACACGACCAGAGATACATATGCATACACACACAAACACACACACATATATATATATAGGGCGGCGAGCTGGCAGAAACGTTAGCACGCCTGTCGAAATGCGTAGCCGTATTTCGTCTGCCGTTAAGTGTTCTGAGTTCAAATTCCGCCGAGGTCGACTTTGCCTTTCATCCTTTCGGGGTCGATAAATTAAGTACCAGTTACGCACTAGGGTCGATGTGATCGATTTAATCCCTTTGTCTGTCCTTGTTTGTCCCCTCTATGTTTTGCCCCTTGTGGGTAGTAAAGAAATATATATATATATAGCCGCAGGAATAGCTGTGTGGTAAGTTGCTTGCTTACCAACGACATGGTTCCGGGCTCAGTCCCACTGCGTGGCACTTTCGGCAAGTGTCTTCGACTATAGCCTTGGGCCGACCAAAGCCTTGTGAGTGGATTTCGTAGACAGAAACTGTTAGAAGCTTGTCGTATATATGTATATATCCGTATGTGCGTGTATATGTTTGTGGGTCTGCGTTTGATCCACCAACATCGCTAGACAACCGATGGTGGTGTGTTTATGTCCCCGTTACTTAGTGGTTCAGCAAAAGAGCCCGATAATATAAGTACAAGGCTTACAAAGAGTAAGTCCTGGGGTCGATTTGCTCGACTAAAGGCGGTGCTTCAGCATGGCTGCAGTGAAATAACTGAAACATGTAAAAAGAGAGAGAATATATACATTCATACGTGTGTGTGTGTGTATGTATATATATATATATATACATGTATATGTATGTGTGTGTGCGTGTGTGTTATGTATATATATATGTATGTGTGCGTGCGTGTGTGTTATGAATATATATATGTATGTATGTGTATATGTATGTATATGTGTATATGTATGTATGTATGTATGTATGTATGTACGTGTATATGTATGTATGTGTATATATGTATGTATATATATATGTGTATATATATATGTATGTGTATATATATATGTATGCATGTGTGTATGTATATATATATGTATGTATGTGTATATGTATGTATAAATATATATGTATATATTGATGGGTGTGTACGTGTGTATTATACATATTACAATATATTATCTGTCTGTCTATCTCTCTCTCTCTCTAACTGTCTATCTATATATATAGATAGATAGATCGCCAAAATAAGTCTTTCTACTATAGGTACAAGGCCTGAAATTTTGAGAGCAGGGGTGCAATCGATTGCATTGACTCCCAAATCTCAACTGTTACTTATTTCATCGAACTCGAAAGTAAAAAAAGGTAAATGGGATCTCGGCGGAATTTGAACTCTGAATGTAGAGACGGACAAAATGCCGCTAATAATAATAATGTCAAATTATGGCACAATTTCGTTAGATGTAAATCGATTACATCGATCTCATTACACAACCTCTACATATTTCATCGACCTTGGAACTCTAAAACGCTATAGTCACCCCAGGTCTTTGAAGTAAAACCAAAAACGTAAAGATGGACGAAATACCTATTTCTTTATTATCCACAAGGGGCTAAACACAGAGGCGACGAATAAGGACAGACAAACGGATTACGTCGATTATATCGACCCCAGTGCGTAACTGGTACTTAATTTATCGATCCCGAAATGATGAAAGGCAAAGTCGACCTCGGCGGAATTTGAACTCAGAACGTAACGGAAGACGAAATACCGCTAAGCATTTCGCCCGGCGTGCTTATGATTCTGCCAGCTCGCTAATATAATAATAATAATAATAATGATAATAATAATAATCAGCCTTCAGCATTCAGTAATATGTAGTACGTGTTGTAAGCAGGGAATGTACAGGAGCTCACTGAAGAATTATAGTAAACAGACTACTCAGACGTTTTGTGATCGATAGCTAATGACATGACTGATAAAGAGAAGGAGATAACTTTTTCCAAGTAGAAACAGAGATTGATATATCTGTATATTTATCATTTTACTCAGGCAGCGCGTGTAAACGGATACATACACTTGTGTGTATGGATATATACATACGTACGTACATACATACATACGTAGAGGTGTGAGTGTACGTGTGTGTGCGTGCTTTTGTGTGTGTACGTGTATGTGTGTGTACGTTTATGTGTGTGTACGTGTATGTGTGTGTACGTGTATGTGTGTGTGTAGATAGCAACGTATCACATATTTCCTGCCTGTTTTCTGTTAACTGGATCATTCAGACTTAAACTACTTGTCTATGAACACAATGCAGTCTTGTTAGAGAGTATTTTCAAGAATGCATACATACATACGTAGACGTATTTATACATAGAAGAATAGATACCCACACACACACTTGCACACACAAACATATATATACACAAACATACATACACACTCACACACAAGTACACATATACATACATATATCAACATATACGTACATATATAGATACACACACACCTATAAATACACACACTTACAGGCACATACACACACACACACATATATATACTCAAACATACTCACACTCTCACACACAAGCACATACATACATATATATTATCCACATATACGTATATATATAGATACATACACATACCTATAAACACACACACTCACAGATACACACACACACACTCACTCACAAAGTTTAAAAGGAGAGTTTGACAAAGAAAAATGGAAAAGAACTAGAATAAACGGAAAATAGTGAAGAATATGTCTTAGGACGAAGCAAAAATAAAACCGAGTTTGATTAAGTGTGTTAGTATGTATCGAAGTCTTCTCAGAAACTTGTTTCTCGGTGTTTATATTTCAATATTCCAGCCTAAAACATGTCAATATGTTAGTAAAAGCTCGTAATGCCGTATAAAATTCTATTTATTTTTGCTTATGAGGTGAGCGACTTTTTACTTGGAATCATCTGCGTTGTCTCTCGGGAGGTTATCGATTTATCCGTCTCCTTGTTGGATTTTCTTTTTGTAAATTATATATCGCCATAGACAGGAAGATAAATATTGTAACCGCGCCGATGAAACAGACAGAGACAGTGTAAAAAGCGAAAGAAAAAATAGTATCAAATTGTAAAGCAACAATGTAAAGTGTGTGTGTATATATATATGTATATTATATATATATATATATATATATGTATATATATATATATGTTATATATATATATGTATATATATATATATATATATATTATATATATATATATGTATATATATATATATGTATATATATATATATATATGTGTGTGTGTGTGTGTATACCGGAGTAAGCACATAAATGTGAGACAAGGTGGACAAAAAGTACTCAAATACCAGAGGTAGAGTAATATGCTTTATTTAAAAGCAGCAAAAATATAACAAAAGCTGTTACCCAGAGTTTCACGCTAAAATTGTCCGACGAACGAGAAAGTGAAACTCTGAGTAACAGCTTTTGTCATATTTCTGCTGCTTTTAAATAAAGTATATATATATATATGTATATATATATATATATAAATAGGAGCAAGATTCCAAGAGACAGAAAGATCCTCATGAGACGACGGACGAAGGTTGCAAATCGTCTCAACCAACATACCAAAAGTAGCGAAACGTTCCGCCTAAAAACAACACTGATGGAGATCGAAAAAAGGCTGCAACAATCCTATGTGAAGGACAAAGCAGACAAAGAAGCCTGGGTTATAAAAAACATTAAATCAAACCCAAAGGCCTTCTTTCATTACGCGAAAGAAACAGTCTCAGTGCACTACAAGATAGAACCCCTCCTCCAAAAGGATGGCTCCCTCACAGACAGTCCACCTATGATCAGTGAGATGCTGAATGACCAGTTCAAAAATGTCTTTACCACCCCGTTGGAACACAGACAAGTGAACGAACCAGTGTTCTTCTTTGCCGCCTCACCTATAACCAGCGAGGCGGTTACAATAGAATGTATTGACATTAGCGAAAAATATGTCCTACTAGCCATAGATGAAGTGGACACAAACTCAGCTGCTGGTCCAGACGGTTTCCCAGCCATCCTCCTCAAAGCGTGTAAGCATGCCCTGGCAAAACCCCTCAAGATTCTCTACCAGAGCTTTCTTGCGAATGGCAAACTGCCAAGCAAGCTGAAGGAGGGAATAATACGCCCAATACATAAAGGGGGAAGTAGAGCAGATGCCAAAAACTATAGGCCTATCTCTCTGACTTCACACATCAGCAAAGTCATGGAAAGGATAGTCAGAAAGAAACTAATCGCATTCCTTGAGGAAAATAACTTGCTGAGTAATACCCAGCATGGTTTTCGATCAGGTAGGAGCTGCCTGACCCAGCTCTTACAGCATTATGACTGGGTGTTGAGGCAGTTACTCAACAAATCAAATGTGGACGTAATCTACCTTGATTTTGCAAAAGCTTTTGACAAGGTGGATCATGGTATGATATGCCACAAACTACGTGACCTCGGCATAGCTGGAAAACTTGGAGTGTGGTTGCATGACTTCCTGAAAGATAGGAGTCAGGCAGTAGTGGTTAATGGAGTCACCTCTATGAACACACAAATAGTGAGCGGTGTTCCACCGAGCACTATCTTGGGACCACTGCTTTTTATAGTGGCCCTCTCAGATATGCCCTCAAATGCCCGGATAGCCACTCTGGCCAGCTATGCAGACGATACGAAAGTCTCGCAGAAAATACAGAACCCCAGCGATGTTGCACACCTGCAGCAGGAGTTGGACTCAATCTACAGATGGGCTGAGGATAATAATATGCAGTTTAATGCTGAAAAATTCCAGGCCCTGCGCTACCAGCATCCAAAACTGAATATTAAACTTACAGGATACACCGGTCCACAGGGAATTTCAATCCCAGAGCCTAAGTCTGTGAGGGACCTGGGTATCAACATGAGTGATGATACCTCTTTCCAAGTGCACATTACCAGAATGGCGACAAAGTGCAGACGACTGGCTGGGTGGATCCTAAGAACATTCAGAACCAGAGATAAGGAAACCATGATGGTCCTCTGGCGGACATTCGTCCTCAGCTGCCTGGATTACTGCTCACAGCTATGGTCACCCATCAGTGTAAAATTAACAACGGACCTTGAAGCAATCCAGAGAAGATTCACAAAGAAAACTGTCTCTTTGCAACAGCTCAGCTACTGGGAAAGGTTGAAACAGCTAAGACTCTACTCCCTGGAGAGAAGACGGGAGAGGTATGCAGTAATATATGTCTGGAAGATCCTGGAAGGAATTGTGCCAAATTTTGGCATTGTAAGCTACACCAATGCTAGAACGGGACGACACTGCATAGTGCCAAAGATCCCAGCAATGCCATCACACTTCAGGACCAGCTTCTGCAACAGCCTGGGTTTCAAGGGCCCACAGCTTTTTAATATTCTCCCAAAGAGTCTGAGGAACTTGCACAAAGTAGATGTAGCGGTTTTTAAATCAAAGCTGGACATCTTCCTGTCAAGAGTCCCAGATGAACCTACCTCACGGCAAGAGGTGCAAATGAGAGTAGCTGTATCAAACTCCATTCTTCTCCAAGTGCCACATATTAGACGAGGTTCGTCGCAATAACAGTGTAGCACAAAACGGCGGTGCATCAGCATGGCCGCAGCTCTGAGCTGAAACTAGAAAAAAATATATATATATATAAAGAACACGAAGTGAGTTGCGCATACAAGGAGCGTTCTCTGATGATATCAATCAACACATTTCACTTACTTTTTCTTAATATAAATAGTGATAAAAATAGCACCGGTAAAGACGATGCTAAATGGACGGTGACAAATTTGTACAAAGGAAATGGTTGTTTAACTATTACCACTTATTTTTATTGTGTAATAATCATGAATTAATTTCAAAATTATATCACCATTGCATGACCCATATAACCATATACTGTGGCATATATCATTAAGATATAAGCAACTTCATTGTGAGTAAATTGCTTGCTTGGTGGTGGGAAAAAGTTCGAACAGTATCTGAGCTTATGTAAATTCAGTTGATCAGTTATGCTTTAGATGGCAGCCCGTAACGAATTCGAATTTATAAAATCATTTTCTTGTATTATGACACAAATGTTGCTTACTTATTTCTTTATTGCCCACAACGGGCTAAATATAGAGGGGACAAACAAGGACAGACAAAGGAATTAAGTCGATTACATCGACTCCAGTGCGTAAATGGTACTTTATTTATCGACGCCGAAAGGATGAAAGGCAAATCGACCTCGGCGGAATTTGAACTCAGAACGTAGGGGCAGACGAAATGCCGCTAAGCATTTCGCCCAGCGTGCTAACGTTTCAGCCAGCTTACCGCCTAAAATGTTGCTTACTTGGCGTCGATGTTGCACTTGAGTTCTGATACTAATGTATCCCTTTGATACACTTAATAACATCATGTAATCTTTGGGTTAATGTAGAGAATTTCACTCCATTGAAAGCATTTGGAATATACTTCCTTTCATCCTTTCGGCGTCGATAAATTAAGTACCAGTTACGCACTGGGGTCGATGTAATCAACTTAATTCCTTTGTCTGTCCTTGTTTGTCCCCTCTATGTTTAGCCCGTTGTGAGCAATAAAGAAATAAGTAAGCAACATTTGTGTCATAATACAAGAAAATGATTTTATAATGTCGTGTTCTTTACGGGATGCCATTTAAAGCAGAAATAATCAGCTGAATTTAGATAATAAGCTCAGATAGTGATCCGCCAAGCAAGCAATTTTCTTTCTTTTGCAGACATTGCCCTGCACAGGTTCAGTCATGCCATCGGTTGCAATAATTTCACGTGATTGGAAGAGACTTGAAATATCCTACAGAATGTTTGACTTCCTCGAAGTGAATAATAAATAACAAAGTAAAATATTTGAATCTCACTTATTGGGAAACATCTAGGAACCATAAGAACATCCTTAATTTCAAACACCTACTGTCAGATGAAACATTCTCAATTCCTGTTCTTTATTTCCAACAAATGTATTCCATTCAAGCTATACAGAGAAACATCAGGTGTCCTAGTGGTTACGATGTTGTACTTACCATCACAAGGTCACGATTTCAATTCCTAGATCAGGAGGTGATTGTGTTCTTGAGCAAAATGCTTCATATCATGGTGCACCAGTCCACCAAGCTGTAAATGAGTAACTCTACAACAGACTAGAGTCCAGTTCAAGGGTATTGTTTTGATATCGGTCAATTATATGCCATAGAAACCGGTTAAGTGACTGTATAAATCTTTGGTCTGGAGACGGTAATGTTCATGGCTTGATGATGATGAAAATATACAGCGAAAACAACATGTATTCCGTCTGTTTGGTCGTTGGACATTCACAGGATTTTAATTACATGGTGTTTCCTATCATGCCAACGATAAGCAATGCCTACTGATGACAACTATATTATGTCGCTTTAACTGAACCATCAGTAGCTGTAAGAAGATATGACAGTGTCGAAATTGTATCGGGAACAACTGGTGCTTTATTTAGTTGTCAGTTTATTCACTTCGCCAACCAATTTCATTTAGCTATCACAAGCAATTATCAACTTTAAACTATGGAAGATTTTAAGTAAATCAATTCTTGTTGATTTATCTGTATTCTGCTTCAAAACAGACAAAAATAATTACTGAAGGACGTGTGAAGTAATTTTATTTTGAAAGTAAGTGCCGGATATTAGATGGTATCAAATGGAAGTCAAACCTGCAGAACATTTCATCTGATATTCTTCGGTTTCAAAAAGATGGCTACTTACCCGCTTTATAGCTGTACATCCATGTGGTTTCGGTTTTAATCTCACAATGAGGCACGTTGGGTAAATATATACTACTACATGTCCAGCCGGCAAATATTTTGTGAATGAATTTAATAGATGGAAACTATACGAGGAGGCACCAAGAAGTACTTAGCTTTGGGTAAAAGAAAATACAGAAGGATCAGATAATTATGATTTTATTCAGATTCACATACTTGTAGCGATCCTTCAGTTTTTCTAAGCCCTGTAAATAAAAGAAGTCGGAAGGTATTGTACATAGGTGGCTATTTTAAGGTAATGCTGATCCAATTGCATACACCGAGGTTTTAAGAAATGAAAATAAAATTAAGAAAATAAACCGACTTTTGATACCTATAAACGAATTTTTTTTTTTAACCGAACAGCAGGATTCATTGTGGCAGACAACGAGACAAAGATCGATATTAGTGATGTTTAAAAGTGTGGTTCGTCAAACTGTGATGTGGGCATTGAAGAAGGTAACTTAGTATAACCAGAGCAGTCAGTTCGTTACACTTCTTTGTAGCAATATATCAATACTTTGCTCGACAGATATTTTTCCTTCGTGTTACGTGGATCGATAAAAAACTTTCAAGTTTTGTAGCGTTAGCCATATGTAACGTGACAATATGATGACCATGACGTGGAATTGAGAAAATATATTAAATATTACTATGGCAATTGGATTGTTAAGTTCCTTAGGTGCAATAAATAATTGCCTTACATAATAAATGTTTCCCATTTATATGTTCAACTTGCAAATCTCTCAGTTGATGAGGATCCTTAGAATTTACTTGTAAATGTTGTAGTATCAGCGATGAGGTAAAATGATTATAAGACGATGTTCATAGATTTTTATAGGAATTCAGGAGTGTAAGAATAGTTTTAATATCTTTTGAGCCCCTCCAATATAAGCCGAGTCTTAAGCTGTCAAGAATATGGCTTTCGTTTGCCTCGGTCGGCAATATCCTTTAAATAGCCCAACTGCTCAACATTATTGTGAAAGGATAGAGGGCAGTGTTAGTCATGCATTATTTAAGAGCATTTGAACAAAGTTACCAACGCAATTCGTCGACTCATCTTCTCGAAACCATTAGAATGTTACGCCTTCTTAAATGCTTTCTTCAAAAGCGAATTCTTTTAAT
The DNA here is from genome assembly GCF_006345805.1 of Octopus sinensis. Taxonomy (NCBI): domain Eukaryota; kingdom Metazoa; phylum Mollusca; class Cephalopoda; order Octopoda; family Octopodidae; genus Octopus; species Octopus sinensis. Next base: position 82,511,556 of record NC_043005.1, on the reverse strand, counting down.
TCGCGTCAGCAAATCAAAAACTTCGTCCATTGCCTGGGTTTTACGTCCTGCACAATAGTGTTAGACACTAAATATGGGATACAAGTTACAATCGTAAGAATTTTGTGGATGTTTAAGCGATGGGAAAGAGAGTCTAAATTTAGTAAGATATGTTGTATCTAACTAGGAAACAAGAAAGAATTTGTAAAATGAAGAGCAATTAATCATCAAATAAATAAGAAACTGAAGGAAATCATTGCCGCGGGAGAAACAGTATCAAGAAATATTGCGAAAACAAATAAAAACAACAATAATAATAATGATTTCCATCAATTAAAATTAATTTGGAATGTAGCACTGTGGATTGGTAAAATCGTTAGAGCGTTGGATACATTGCCTTGAGTTATGCTTTGCCTCATTACGTCCTGCGTTCAATTCTTGCCGATGTCAGCTGTGGCTTTCACTCAATCAGTGTCGATGTAATCGGTCGCTGATCTGTGATAATGGGTGAATAATACAAAAGGGCAAAATCAGGACAACCACGAGATTCTGAGCGGTTGTGTTCTCGTATATTGGTTTCAGTAACCATCATTATAATGTAACATGATATATTACTAACCAACATCTATATAGGAACTTCCTATTATTCACACACACACACCGTCGCTCTCTAATTGTGATTCAACTTAAAAGGAATACAGCAAAAGGAAAAAAGATGAACATTTAGTAACAAATTCACTGACGGTGTACATTCTATCTATTTTTGCTTATGAGGTGAGTGACGTTTTACTTGGAATCATCTGCGTTGTCTCTTGGGAAGTTATTGATTTATCCGTCTCCTTGTTGGATTTTGTTTTTGGAAATTATCTTCCATAGACAGGAAGATAAATATTGTAACCGCGTTCCTATTTGGGGAAACATATAAGGAAAGTAGTTCTAGTCGTCAACATTTCATCTTTTTGTGTGACTGTAGCTACATTATCTGATCTGTCCTGATTTTTTATGAGACTGTGGTGTAATACATATGAGAAATGCATGATATCGCGTTATGGTGCTCTCCTTGGAAGAAAGGGTTTCCTGGACGGCATTGATTCAGTGACACGACTGCAATTGGTACTCTCGTCTCATTCGGGATAAAATCATCGATAGCAAATACGTTCCCTCACTACTTGAACGCAGAAAGACTGAACTAAATAATCTTCGTCAGTCAATACAATAACTTCGCATATTTATATCAGTTTCAAGCCTTTATACAGTATTAAATATTAGTATACAATTTACATACGGTAATGAGGAGGATGCTAAATTTGGTTCTGTCGAAAACATTATTTGACTGGTACTTTATGTAATTGAGACATGAAATAGGAAATGCCTAGATGCCATCAGGGCGCCCTACCAATTTTGAAAATGCTATCAATCTTTATGCAATATTAAAGATGTGGTAGAAAAGAGTTTAGTGAGTATATAAGTGGTATATGGTATTCCTATCTGCTTCTAATATGGCGAGCTGGCAGAATCGTTAGCACGCCAGGTAAAATGCTTAGTATCATTTCGTCCGTCTTTACGTTCTGAGTTCAAATTCCACTGAACTTGACTTTGCCTTTCATCCCTTACGAGGTCGATAAAGTAAGTACCAGCTAAGAACTGGGGTCGATATTACCCAAAATTGCTGACTTTGCGCCAAAATTTGAAAATAATATTTATTGCTACTTCTGACATACGTTTAAAGAGGAATCACCGATGATCGTCTGGGGCGAGTATATGAAAGCTCTCTCGATCCTACTAGAAAACGTGAACAAATTGTCATTAATCACGTCTTACAGCCCTGAGAGGGGAACAGGCCCTATTGTCTTATTTTTATTTCTGGTTTGTGACATGTCCTACTTATACCACCAATAACAGGTAAGTGACGGCGGGATTAATTTTGACGATCACTCTGTTTGATCAAGCTTGACTTAGCACTAAACAGCAGCAGTAACAACAATAATATATCGGCATGTAAGTGGCAGAATGTATAAAATAAACATGAAACGACAGATAAATCTAATACTGGAGAAATAGAGAAATCCATTTAAAAGTATCCCTCACAGTTTCTTTCTCTCCTGTTATACTCATAAGGATCGACTGAAGTCTACGGTGAAATACACAACCAAAGATCCGCACTGTGGCACCGAACCGGGAATCACATGATATATATATTCTCAGTACAAACGTAAAGAGCTTCGTCTCATCAAAGAAGCCAATAATACTTCGCATCAACAAATAATATATTTGCTGAATACTATAAATGAAAAAGTTGCTTTACTGTCAAGCTCTAAAGGGTTGAGCGGTGCCGGGCAGTGAGGGAGTACATCCATGCTGGAACACCGTCGTCGGAGAATTTATTGACCTCACTCAAGGAGGGTGTGTTATTTACAGACATCATTTAAAGGGTAAAGGGATAAGTCGTTGTCCGATGTGAAATTTAAAAGCCAATTCCATGCATGCTCACGTTCGAATCCGTTGGAATGAGTTAAAAGAAAGTTATAAACATCGTTCAACCGATAATTGCTATTAAATTGTGGAAGAACATTGCATGGCAGACTCCGTAGAACTCTGAAGAAAAGTGCTTTGCTGTTATTCCTTAACAATCCTTCAGGTACAGAGTTCGAGTCCTACTAATCTGCACTATGCCTGTTATCTTACCTCAGTCCGCAAAATAAACTTCAGTACTTTCAGATGTCGACTGAAGAGCTGTTTCCTTGTGATTCTGTTAGAAATCATTATCATAAACTGATGAGATTTGTGGAGCAAGAACTAATATCCTCTTTCTTAAAGGCTTAGAATACGATTTCAATTTCCTCTTAAAATGTTTATTTACATTACTAATACCCACAAGAAATGCATGAGCGTCACCACCTCCAATTTCCTGTTCTACAAGAGTATTAATGATTTTATACCTTGTGGGAAAGAAACTATATTGGTTTCTCTGACAGATTAACAGTAATAAATTATACAAAAGGGTGGGAATCGAAATGATATGAGTTCAGTGAAGAAAAGTAATTAATTTATTGAAAGCTATAAAAATATTACAACAATAGTGAACCCTAAAAGGATTTGAAACCAGATTAATTAAGGGCTTAGTAAAATGCTGTTAGGCATTTTGAACAGCTGACGTAGCTTTCATATAATCCTCTAAAATTAATTGTTTCCAGAATCGGTATCAATTATCATAGAGTCAATGGTAAGCAATAATCACATCCAATAAACTGACTGGCAATTTATTCTATCTATTCAGGAAAAATAGAAGGTCAAATAAAGAGACGTAATCAAGTGCACCAATGTATACGTACACACATTCATATATACGTACGTACGTTCGTATGTATGTATGTATGCATGTATGTGTTTAAATGTGTGTGTATCTTTGTGTCTATGTTTGTACTCCACCACCACCCGGCAAACTAGCGACTATACAAAATTGACAATTAGATAAGTAACAGGTTTTAAAATGTAATAAAAATAGGGATCGAAGATTCTACAAGGTGTTACCCCAGTGTGGCCTCAGTGTATTGGCTGAAAGAAGTATACGATATATATATAATATTAGGGAGTATAAATTATTTATATATATATATATGTCTGTGTGTGTGTGTGTAAGGAGAGGGAGAGGGAAAGTGGGATAGGGCGAGAGAGACCTTAACAAGCTCTTCTTACCATCATCAAGGACTGCACGAATTTTCCTCAACCACGATGTTATAATATGAATTTCCTGGACATGTATATGTCTACTCCGGGTCACTACGACCTTTTATTCCTCGATTTATCTTGGTTTTCTGCAAAATTTTTATGTTTCTGACCTATCTTCTCTATTAATATAAATGACTTATTAACTGCAACAGCCTATTTAACCAGCCTGTTTATATCTTATCCTATTTTCTGCGTGCGCGTGTGTGTACACACTTGCATGCGTACAAGCTTATATATATGCTTACATGCATACATATGTAAAGGTATATGTGTAATAAAGAATCGTTATGTGTATGTATAAATACATAGTGGTAGTGGCACTCTGTCGGTTATGACGTCGACAAGTGTTCTATTTGATCCGATCAACGGAACAGTGCGATTGCGAAATTAGCGTGCAAGTAGCTAAACACTGCATAGACACGCATATACTTAAGTTCTCAGGGTGAGTCAACGTGACAGAGTGTGACAAGGCTTACCTCTTTGAAATATAGGTAGAACTCATTTTTGCCGGTTGAGCGGAAGGAGCAATGTGAAATAAATTGTGTTGCTCAAAGAAAGAAGCGTAGCACACAGAATGGAACTCATGACCTGACGCTTGTGAACTGAACACCCTAACCACTAAGTGACGCCCCTTTACTTTATATATATATTTCTTTACTGCCCACAGGGGGCTAAACATAGAGGGTATAAACAAGGACAGACAAAGGGTACAAACATAGAGGGTACAAACAAGGACAGACAACTGGTACTTAATTTATCGCTCCGAAAGGATGAAAGGCAAAGTCGATCTCGGCCGAATTTGAACTCAGAACGTAGCGACAGACGAAATACCTATTTCTTTACTACCCACAAGGGGCTAAACATAGAGGGGACAAACAAGGACAGTCATAGGTATTAATTCGATTACATCGACCCCAGTGCGTAACTGGTACTTAATTTATCGACCCCGAAAGAATGAAAGGCAAAGTCGACCTCGGCAGAATTTGAACTCAGAACGTAACGACAGACGAAATACCGCTAGACATTTCGTCCGGCGTGCTAACGTTTCTGCCAGCTCGCCACCTTCCTTTACTTTATATATACTTATACACGTGCATATGTGTCCGCGACAATGAATACATAATGTATGAATACAAATGTATATATGTATAGTGTATACAGTGACATACACACGTATGCTTATAACTGTGTCTTTGTGTCCGTATTAGTAAATGGCTTCATGTATCAATGAACTACTTTACGCAAGATTTTAACGTCAATCCCCTCCTTTAACCCAACATTTATCATGATAACAAACATAGAATTAAACCTATTTTACTTCATTTCTCATGCGAGGTCAAATTGCATATTTGAAAATTAAAGTTATCTAATACATTGGTCCAGTAATTAAGACATCAACATTATTACCCACCTACACGTGATGCACTCCACCAATCTCGAGTCCCTCTTTGTTTTACTCTATTTCACTTACCATCGGCCTTGGTTACTACTATCTCTCTCTCTCTCTCTCTCTCTCTCTCTCTCTCTTTCGCTCTATAAATCTCTATTGCATGTACCTTCTTCCCTCATCTTTTCTTTCAGTCGCTGCAATTCCTCTTTCCCACCTTCTTTCTAACCTTCTATCATTATTTATCGAACCATACTCGTGTAGACGATATATATATATATATATATATATATATATATATATATATATATATATATATATATATATATATATATATATATATATATTTATATATATATTTTCAAGCTTGTGTTTGACTTAACGTTCAATATTTTTTACATAATGTCGTCAAATCAGAAAATTAATCAACTCAATTTCAATTTTAATGATAAAAAGAATCAATAACAACATATGTTTATGGTAATGTTAATTATCGCGACACCTAAATTACTTTCGTGTTCAACAATTTTTAATATACAACTATAGTTGTAAGAAATTACTTTCGAAAATATGTGTAATCAAAACCACTATGCAATAAACAAAATATATCAGAATATAAAATATTAACAACAAAAGCAAAGACTATATACATAGTCTGACACTTTCGCGACATCAGATCCGATATGCGTTAGATGAAAAAACTACAAATAATACTATTTATTCGTGATATCCGGCTTTCCGTGTCTTCCCGTGTTCCGGAAGCTGAGGCACCGGTTGTTGATGGTGCAATGCCTGCAGTTTATAGCGGGAACAATGTTTGATTAATGTGAGTTCGTTCACTCGTATTTCTCAAAGGAAAATTTTATTTGGAAAAATAGACTAACGTTCGAGCCGACTAGAGAGACCCTCTACTTGTTCCTTCCACTAGAAGGAAATATGAGCCAAATCTTACTCAAGCCATGCTCTGTCAATTTCTTTTTTTAAATGTCACATTGAAGTATGAGTTGTTTGTTAAGAACCGAAATGTCTATCCTCACAAGCCTCCTCGATCACGGTTAACGACAACAACAACAACAGTATAAGCAGGAACAACAATATCAAATTAACTGGTGCATACTCAAAGGAGTTTCAAATGAGAAAAACATGCAAAAAATCACAAACACTTTGACAATAGCAACAGCAGCAGCACCATCATCAATCGAAGCTGAAAACAAAGCCAGAGTGAAATGACTGACTTGTCCTTTGATGAATGCTTAAGATTTATCACATATTACAAGACGATTTGCGCATGAGAAAGAAATCTATAGCTGCCAAAAGCTATTTGCAAACATTTCCAGCACTAATTCGTCAGACATATTTTGAACTTGGCTAAATTTTTGTCTACTGAAGATTATTTTTCCCCTCCATTAATCTCTCTTGGAAGCACTGAACAGCGTTCGAGTATAATCAATATACACGGTTACTGCATAAATTCATAATGGGTTTCTAAAGTTTCTACGTACAAATTTACTGGAATTGTGGTGCCTTATTCCAATTTGAACAAATAAATAATTGTTGAAGTATTACTACTAAAAATAATCTTGATACTTTTACTAATACCACTAAGACTTTGGAACATCCTCTACTCACCAAGACAAGTAAATGATGAAAGGTAATAAGAAATAGCATTTCATGGCATGGAGAAAGTGAGGTGGAGGTGTGAATGATATAAAAGTTGTATGCAATGAAACAAAGGTGAGGGTAGTAAAGTTATTTGGCAATGAATAAGTGTGAAACGATAAGAACTGCATTAAAAATAGATCAGGACAGAATAGGTTTCCATTAAAAGGGAGAAGAATATGCTATAGTGACTGTTGGAATGTAGGGTTTGATAATGGAAAGATCGGAAAGTCATGAGTAAGGCGAAAGGTTTTATGGAAGGTAATTTAAAACAAATATGAAAAAGCAAATGAAAATTCTTCGGAAGAAGATTTATGTATAAAAACAAACATAAAATAATGAATGTTTATCCGGCAATATGGGTTAAATAACTTCTGTCCTATAATTTGCCAAATAAAGAAAAGGATAAAATATTTATGTAAATAATACACCAAGAGAATTATAAGAAGGTATTTCAGACGTTTCCTAAAATACGTATTGGAAATATAGACCAACAACTTATCATATATTGATAACTAGCAGTATCGCCCGGCGTTGCTCGGGTTTGTAAGGGAAATAACTATATAAGCATTTTTAGAGATGTAAAGTATAATAGCCATCTCAATATGGCTAACCACAAAGGGGGGGTGTTACTGTAGCTTTTTACATTCTGAGATTCAATAATAAATTTTTAGAGAGTTACTTCCCTTATATATGCCAAAAATGCATTAAAAATGGGAAACTTGATGGTATTTTTTTAAAAATCGTAGACTCATCGTAGACGCGCGCTAATACCCAGAAGGGCTCCATATGAATCACGACTATAAGATACCCTGTTTTGGCTAAACTGCACCGCAAAATGTGGGAGTAGTTAGGAATCTAAATCGTAGGAGACAGACAGCACACAGCCTTACTTTTATATATAAAGATATGCAAATTATTGGATGCAATTAATTATAAGATAATGAACTAATTCCAAGAAAGCTTCAGGTGTAGGTATATTAGGAAGAAGGGCTTAACTGATTAGCATTTTGTAAAAGAGGTAGGTCGGTTGCACTTCATTACTGAGAAAGTGAAAATATTGGGTCAGTCCATAAATATTTCAAAATTAAGATAAACAAAGTTCTTTTTTATCTAAAATGTACTCTCCTTCATTTTCTACAATGCTGTTCCATCTATCTGGTAGACTTGCAAGGCCTCTTTTCCAAAATTCACTTGTCCGTAACGAAAAATACTCCTCCAGTACTGTTCGGATCTCGTCTACAGAATTCATATTTTTCCCATCCAAATGATTTTGAAGACTGCAGAATATATGATAATCAGATGTGGGTAATGTCCGCTGAATTATGGTGAGTGGGGTACCTTTTCCCATTCAAACTGCTCCAGCATTTGGAATGTCATCCTCGCTGTATGTGGCCGAGCATTATCCTGATCGAAGAACACCCTTCGTCTTGAATCCAAAGATGGTCGTTTTCCTTCTAGTGCAGGTGTCAATGAATGGTTGAATAACTAAATCCAAGCTTCTGTGCTAGTTCCTCAAAAGTTATGATGGGATTTTGTTCAACCAGGGTTTGCAGGACGTTCTCGTGAGCTCTACAGGTCCTCCAGGACGAGGCTCGTCTTTTGCGTTGTAGTTTCCGGATCAGAATCTCTGGAACCACCGTTGACACTGGCTTACGCTTATTGTCTGATCCCCATGTACTGCATTAAAATTCATCGCACTTTCCGTTGCGTTGTTGCCTTTATTGAACCCATAAAAAAAAAGTATGCCGAATATACTCCTTTGTCACTTATATTAGAGCTATGAAAAACAACTGCTAAAATCGGCTTTGCACTTTTCAAAACTTGCACTAAGAATAAGAACAAGGTAAGATTACTACCTGTTTTTATAGCAAGTTGATGCATGTAGTTTATCCCAACCCCCTCCGACTTTTAGTTCATGCAATTGACCTAATATATTGGCAAGCATTCTGAATATCAAGTGTATGTAATCACCAGTTCCAAAATGGTTAATATTATTTCATAAATTATTTTTAGGAAAACATACTGGCTAATGTTATAAGCCAGACTAAGTCGGAGACACATTTGAGAATGTGGTTTTTCTGAGCAGGAATCAAATAATAACTTTTGAAAGATTTATTAACAAAAAAGAATGCCGGTTAGATATGAAGAATTATTCCAGTGGCGAAATAGCTGCTTCTAAAAGACAAGTATTTTGTCATGAAGAGAAATTCATAGACTGAAGAAGTAGATGTGAAATACGGGTAGGTGAAGAAGTGTGCAAACTAAGCTAGCATTGAAAAGTATAATCCAGAACTAAAGTTGATTTTCTTACTTGAAATATTCCAAACTCTTATAATGACAATTGTATATGGTCGAACATTTGACACATTTAAGAATAAGATTGATGAGAAGTGGCTTTGATTTGACACAAAATAAATAGTTTTCGGGGATTAGCATAATCGGATGAATTAAAGATTAACAGTAATTTTGCTATCGATCGTTTGAAAGGAAATCACAGTGAATCGTATGCAAATGTATTTTCCAAAATTCACTAAAGTACATAGGGCTAACAGAAACGCCGCATTAGAACACTAGCTCATTCTGCCGACACATATCTAATGATACCAATGCTATCTTAATGAATTTTGATTACAAAGGATGCCTGAATAGGAAGACGCATGTGACGTGGTCCACGTCATCCAATTGCCAGTGATGTTACTGTATCATTTTTACCCGACCTGTCATGGCCGTTACGTAGTATAGCACGTGGTGGTAAACATACAAAATGTATTGAGTAAACCAAGCTGGGTTAATCTCTCATAGCACTAGATCATAGATGATCTCTCATGGCAAAAGATCAGCTATGAAAAAATATAGCAGAACAGCGAGTTTTGAAAAAATATTTAACTTTTCAATATTCTAAGCACGAAAATCAGCTTCAATATATTTGATAGTATCCATATACAGAATTGATACACAAGCATCAGAGAATTAATCAACGGTAATTAAGATCTCAATTAATATAAAAAGAACGTCGTTAAAAACCGACAGGTTATTTACATTGCATTAAATCTAAGTGAAACCAACTATATATGAAATTTATACTTTCTATTTTCCTGCTGTATTTCATAAAGATTATATCTGATATATAAAGATATAGCTGATATAATGAAATTCTGCACGTATTTTGAGAAATTGATATCGCAATAAATGTTGCGTGGAATATATTTTGTTAATTGTTCATATTCATGAAAAGAATGAAACTCAAGTGAACTCTTTGTTATCGGTAATGTAACAGTTGATCGGTAACACTCAATGAAAATACAGTTTCCTGAAAATATCTGACCTAAAAAGTTACTGATCGAAATTACAATTGTTCGAATGAGAAAATAACCGAATTAAAGCAAATATTATTTACTTCTGTCAATCATTGGTCTGCGACTATGCTAAAGCATCCCCATATGCGTATATTTAAGCAAATCTATCCCAGTACAAATTTTAAATGTGGTGTTTGTTCATTCGGTATTTTTTATGGTACCGCTATGTTACAGGGAGGTTAAGAAATCGATATTGGTTCACACACTGTGGAAGGATTGTACTTGGTTGATCTATAATAGATATTGAAGACCGGGTGAATTGGATATCGCTCGACATTAAAACGTGTAAACAAAAAACAATACCGTTTCTTTCCTTCATTGGAATGCAACATTGCTGAGGCACCCCTTTGAAGGATTTAGCCGATTGAATCGACGCAACAAAGTAGTTTTCAAGCCTAATACATATTCCATCGGTCTCTTTTGCGAAACAAAACAAAGCCTCGGGCGTAGGGATAACCATAACACACACACACAACGGTTTTCTTTCAGTTTCCCTCTACCAACTTAAAAAAAACACTTGTCCAAAGTGCCGCACAGTGGGAGTGAACCCAAGACGATATGGCTGGGGGAGAAATCTTAATCACACAGCCATGTCTACATCTTACGTATTAATTCGTAATTGTGCTAAATGAACTTCATATTATTTTATTCTTTTACTTGTTTCAGTCATTTGACTGCGGCCATGCAGGAGCACCGCCTTTAGTCTGACCGATCGACTCTAGGAATTATTCTTTGTAAGCCTACTACTTATTCTATCGGTCTCTTTTGCCGAACCAGCATCGGTTGTCAATGGATGAGGGGGAACACAAACACGCACAAACACACATATATAATACGACGGGATTCTTTCAGTTTCCGAATATCAAATCCACTCACAAGGCTTTTGTCTGCCCGTGGCTATAGAAGAAAAGAGACTTGCCCAAGATGCCACACAGTGGGACTGCACCCGGAACCATGTGGTTGGGAAGCAAGCTTCTTACCACACAGCCACTCCTGTGCCTACATGCTTATTGTTTAATATATCGTGATTATAATTTTGTTTACTTTAATCCTATTTTATTTTTAAATGTTTCGTGATAGTCATACATAACAATGATAATTCTGCAAGGCCGTCATTAAAAATAAAATATCTCACTGATAGAAAAGGAAAAGATGCTCCGGAAACATAAATATCTTATCAAGGAATACAAACACCAAATTTGTACCTGCGGTTATGTTAACAACCTTGACACTAAATGAAAACGTACTACACGAAGCCATCATTGTGTAATGTGCAAAGTCATTCATATTTTTCTTTTCCTTTCCCCTTTTTTGTGTGTGTGAATTAAAAATATACTGTAATAGCTACTGTTACATTAAATATACGATTTCAGCGCGATTAGAGGCTGTATAACTTATCAAAAGCATAGTATTGATGATGATGAGAATAAGATTATGATGAAAATAATGATGAAAATAAGTTGAACTTAGCATGTACCTTACATTGAAGTGTTTTTCATGTTTGTTTCATTAATTTTGCTGTTTTTAATATATATATATATATATATATATAGATATATATATATATATATAATCAGAGAGATCACCACTAAGTGGACATTCATTATGCTAGAAGTAGACCCCCCATAGTCTTACTACTAAGAAAGGATTGTTCTCAAGAAAATTTAGCAAACGCCAGAATGTAAGCGAGCAAGGCAATTAAAAAGATACAAAATATAAGATTAATCACAACCTCGTTTCTTTGCTACAACTTACGTAATTGTCCGCAACTCATCAGTGTGATCGTCATAGCAAAATATAATTTGAGGGACTATACACGGAACGTTCGCATTAGATTGAACATGTATACAGTTCTACCAAGTTATTGTTGTTGTTCTTGTTTACTTCTCAGAGCATTCGGTCTTCTTTGTTCTGTGATAGCGGACAGCAGTCTGCTGTCAGAGGTCTCACAGTTGAACACTGGGGTCGATGTAATCTACTAATCCCCACCCTCACAATTGCTGCCCTCGTGGCAAAATTTGAAACTATTGTCATTATTATTATTATTATTGTTATTATTATTATTATTATTATTGAGTGCGAGAGCAGTGCATGCCATCAGAGTGACACTGGAGTAAAATATATGAAGCTCAGTATATCCATTGTGATTACCCATCTGATAAGGTTACACCAGGAACATGCATCACAACCATATGTGCGCGACATGGTGTTCTTATATCAAGATAAACAGCACATGACCTTGTAGGTGGGGCCCAGTTAGAATTTTCTTCTTGTCGTGTAGCCCATCCCGTTCAAAAGGTCCCTGAATAAGGATTGTTTAAGGATGTTGAACGAGCCACCCATTTTCCAAAGGTGAATTATCCAAACCTCCAAGAATTCCTTTCAACACACAGCTATGATGCCCCCCCTACTTCTGCTCGTGATCAGAGATGCACACACCGTCAGCCACTAAGGGACATGGTCAACTGGTTAAGGTCAAATAACTGACAAGCAAATCTGAGGTATTGAGCAGAATATTTGCTGTAGCCCATTTTTGTACCAAGACAAAACAGTGTACATAATAACACTTCCAATCAGTTAAGATCAGAAGCCATGAGAGCCACTGTTGGTACTGCATCAGGGCATTTATCATTATTATTATTATTATTATTATTATTACTATTATTATTATTATTATTATTATTATTAACTGCCGCTGCATGTATATCCTTCATCTTGCTAAAAGTTAATATGAAAAATGTTTAATCATCTTCAAAGATATTGATTTTTTAGCAGCTGATTGTGAAGTTTCGTGACATGTTCCATAAATATTTTTGGTTTTAGTTACCATCAATCGATCTTTGCTTGTGAATCTATCAAAACAGGATTTAAAGGTGTTCCGTCATTTTAGGTAAATCCTCTGATCGAACAAACGAAAGAAAATGAGACAGCAAACTAAAAATTTATTCAGTGCTGCCCGTAAACCGAGCAAAATGTATTAATATTTTGCGGCGTAATTATTGAAATTTCAATTGCAGATAGCAGAGTTCTGATTAAATTAATATTTGTGGATTTTAATGTGTTGTGTTAAATTTATTTCTAAATTGCTCTGCTGAATATTAGAATAATTTAGGTTATTATTTCAACCGAAATTCAGCAACTGGATCCAAGTGCTAAGGAAACAAACTTCTGATCAAAACATTGCTGTTATGCATCCATTAGTCAGCTGTATATACTGAAGAGCAACTGCTTTGTATTACTGTTCCACTCCATAAGGAAGTGTTTCGCAATTCAGATTAAATATACACCAGAAGGTTATTTATATTTGAACGTTGCGGTCTATTGGCTTCTCTACGATGTTCGAATCTTTTAGTGCCACCACCCAAAAATGTGTCCGTGATTCTTCCACTTTTTCTCGTCCTCTTTTTACCTTTCTTCTTTCTTCTACTTCCACTTTTCTCTTTTTGTCGCCACCATTTATACCGACCAATATGTGACTGCGATTGTATCGTTGGCGATTTTCTTTCTCCGCCTTCCCTTCGTTGGACTTTTCCTTTTTCTATGTTTCTGAAGAAGAGCTCCGCTAGAAACGTTAAATACTCCTTTCTTTCTTTCCTTTCTTGAGTTCCACGTCCTCGCGTTGTTGTGTTTTCTCTTTGTTCATGTTTGGATTAATCTATATATATAAAACTCTAGTTGTGTGAGTGTCTGTCCCCTTCGATTTAGATTCCTAACTCTTCCCACAATTTGAGGTGCAGTTTAACCAAATTCGGGTATCTTATAGTCGTGATTCATATCGAGCCCGTCTGGCTATTAGCGCGCGTCTACGATGAGTCTACGATTTTAAAAATAATTTAACATCATTTTTTATTCCATTTTAATGCCTAATTTTTCGTGTGTCGATGGCGGCGGAGTTGGCGTCCACGCTCAAACACCTGCACCTGTGTTTGCTTCTCCCCCTTCTTCCCTCCCTCGTGAAGCTGTGGGGAAGGGAGTTTAAGGAAATCAACGTCGTAATGCGTTGTCAAGGAGACCAGCGTTCTTTTAGAACAACGACTTCATGGCTTGAAGACACCAAAACAAAAATGGCTAAGAAAGCCCGAATTTGCATCTATAAAGGAAGTAACTCTCTAAAAATGCTTATATAGTTATTTCCCTTACAAACCCGAGCAACGCCGGGCGATACTGCTAGTTATATATATATATATACTTTCGGTGCGAATGGTTTTCTTATACGGTGCCGTATTTTACAAACCTATAAATAATAATAATGGTATTTTATATACGCTTAAAGCATATGGTGGTCACCGTGCAATGATTAAAAAAAAATAGTTTAATAACGGGGCATATAAGCCCTCGACGCGGATTGGAAAGCCTTCTTTTCTCTGTCGAGGGATTATATGCCTCGTTATCAGAATACTTTCCATAGTCATTGCACGGTGGTCGCCATAAACTTTAGGCTTATATTAAAATACCTTATATATA
>NC_043005.1:82495352-82496879 GCF_006345805.1 Octopus sinensis | reverse complement strand
AACGAAAACAATTGCAGCGTGGAAGGTGTTTGTAAGCCATTTAAGAAACACACAAAGCCGTTCGATTCACTTCAACATTTAAGTTTAATTTGTCAAAATTTTCGTCGCTAAAATCCGCGACTGTTCACTGACAAAAATCCGTCTGTTTATATATATATCTATATATATATATATATATATATATATATACATATATATATATATATATGTGGTGTGTGTGTGTGGTGTGTGTGTGTGTTGTGTGGTGTGTGTGTGTGAGTGTGTACGTGTGTATATATATATATAGCTCTCGACAGATTATCTATAGAAGCTTCTGTTTTTCTACACTTTATAGGTCTTTGTTTTTTAATATATTTAAATATATATTTGAATTATATTTGTGACTCTCGATATTGATACGTAACACATCAGTCACAGCTCTCACCTACTAATGAAATATACACACTAGCTTTTAATATATCGCGCCTTATCTTATTCAACTAAGTCCAATGCCTACATACGTTATATATAAACATATAGTCACACACACTTATAATGCTTATATATTGAGGGAGTGAAAATGGTAGAGCGAGAGAGATGTGCATGTAAGTGTGTGTGATGTGTACAAATGGAAGTTTACAGGTATTAAGTTTCCAATGTTATTTTATATATAATAATGTTGCTATTTTTATATACAAAAATGACGACGATTGGAATCCAGGCTAAGAATGAATGGCACACTAACACGACAGCTGCCTTTAAAACTTTTACATATGTTTCATTGCATTCAGCGAAAATAAACTGTATCCTTGACAGCTAACACACACACATACGCACACATACGCACACATACACTCACATACACGTGGGTGCGCGCAAAGACTCATATCCTTGCATTTAGCTGCAGATAAATTTACATATGTTCGTTCTACGCTTTTTCCGCTGCGATGTTAACAGGGTGTAAACAACGCATGCAAATATTAACTAATAAATTCATCCGTCACTGACTGGTGTATATAACGGTAGTACATTCACTAAAATTAGAACGATACTCCATACATGTGTACATATTTGCAAACAAACATACATAAGTATACATATATATATATATATATATATATATTATATTTCGTTTTGGGATTTGGTGTGCAATATTCTTTATGTGAGGTCGTGTGTTGAAGCATATACTGTTGTGCCTGGGGAGAGTAATTTTCTTTTTGTGCCTTATAACTTAACACACTCACCGGTAAAGTTTCCTCTTATTTCTTATTTTCATTTGTATTTTTTATATTTTTTATAATTTTATATAAAATAAAAATAAGTGGAAATTTTACCGGTGAGTGGGTTAAGTTATAAGGCACAAAGAAAATGACTCTCCCCAGACACAACAGTATATATCATATATATTAAATATGATTATATTAATAAATATATATATATACATATATAAATATATATATATATATATACATATATAAATAATATATATATATTATATACATATATAAATATATATAATAGCTACATATATAAATATATATAATATAT
>NC_043005.1:82482852-82492852 GCF_006345805.1 Octopus sinensis | reverse complement strand
TAAGTTGGTCGTCATTCGTAAAATTACTGTCATTTTATTCTGCTCAGTGTTCTTTGACAGATGATGCGACTCATTAGCTGAAATAGCTGAAGAATATAAGACCAAAAAATATCAAATACGAAATAACACATGATTCAACATGTGAGACGCAAATACTACAACTGCGTAATTTGAAAGTAAGACATTAAAAAAAATAATAATAACCTCGGAAATAAAAAAAAGAGAATTTAATCTTTCTTCGTGAGAATGTTCAGTATTAACGTAATATTTAATTACGCCTTTGGTTAAAATGAAGTTTCCAAGTTATCTCGGTCAGGTGATTAGGTTGTGGTAAATATACATAAATTATGAATAATTATTAACTTTATATTGCCATCAAATATTAATTATTGCAATTAGTTATCACTTCTTCATTAATTAGTTCACGTAACTAAGAAACTGGCTAATTTAATAGCGTATCAATGACGTATCAATGACGTAGCAAGTACTTTACCGCCATTATTTGTTTTTACCTGGCTTACCTAAATAAGATTTAGCTATTGATGCTGCTGTCGTATTTTCTCATTTCTTTCGGTGACGGTGTCAGTGGGAGCGGTGACGGTGGTGGAAATGTTAATCTTTGACATCCTTTTACTCGTCCTAATAGTAACGGTGTTAATAGTGATGATAATGGTAGAGTTGATAGTAATGTTGGTCATTGTTGTCATGATGCAAGTTTCGATTGTATTAGTGATGGTGGTGTCTGGTGGTGTGATGTGGTAGTGGTGATGCCGGTGGTTTTATCATTAGTGACGATGGCTGTATTTGCTGCACTGGATGTAGTGATGGTTTTGTTCTTATTCTTGTGTATCGAATTCTTACCACAATTAATCTTATATTTATAAGCCCGCTCCTACGTCATCGCACTGAGAGTTGCTTTATCATACAGATACGCAGTACTTGTGGAGGCACAATGGCCCAGTGATCATGGCGGCGGACTCATTGTCGGAGGATCGCGGTTTCGATTCCGGGACCAGACGTTTTGTGTGTTTGTTGAGCGAAAACACCTAAAATCTTCACAGTCTCCGACAGGGGGGGGGGGATGGCGACCCCTGTTCTACTCTTTCGCCACAAATTTCACTCTCTCTTTCTGTTTCTTGAGTAACGCTGCGATGGACTGGCGTCCCGCCCACCTGGGGGGAATAACATACGCCACAGCAACCGGGAAACCGGACCCATGAGCGTGGCTAGTCTTGAAAAGGGCGACGTTTCTTACGCAGTTCTTACCAGATTTCACCCGTAATTTATTATAGATATTTTCTTATGCAAAACGTTCACTTTCGGGAAAAATTAATTTCAAAGTTTGGCACAAGGCCAGCAATTTCACGAGACAGTAAAAGTGGATAACCTCGACCTTAGTGTGCAGCGAGCACTTATTTTATCGACCGTGAAATAAAAGGCGAAACTGACCTCGGCGGAGATCAGAACCCAACGCCGCACGAAATGGTGCAAAGCATTTTGCCCGGTGTGGAAACGATTCTACAGGCTTGCCGCCTAACTTTCGGAGAAATAGAGGTTTCAAATTTTTGAACACGGCCAACAAGTACGGGATAGGCATACATTGACTCCACCCCAGTGCTCAAACGGTATTGATATGAACACCTGCGATATGATAAAGGCAAATTCGACACCGGCGAAATTTGAACTCTGAGCTCAGAAACGGACAAAATGCCGTTGGGCATTTTGTCCGGCGTGACTTCAATTCGGCCACATTACTGTGTTTCATTCAAGAAAATACTGATTTGAAAGTTTGTCACAAGGCCAGTACTTTCCAGTAGGGGCGTAAATCGATTACAATGATTCCAGTGTTCAACCAGTACATAATTTTTCGACCCCGAAAAATTGAAAGGCAAAATCAAACTGCATGGGATTTGTACTCAGAGAGGATAGACGGACGAAATGCTTAAGTAAAAGTATTTCGCTCGACTTGATAACGATTCCACTAGCTTGGCACCTTCACTCCAGGAAAATGTTCCTAACACGTTTGTTTATACATGAGAATATTTCTTTAGAAATTTGGAAAATCACTGATTATAATTTATTATTCATTTAATTTTTAATTCTCAGTGTCATATTTTAATATTTGGTGTATATTAACGTATAATACATGTTACAAACTCAAACACTTTTAAATCTAGATTTTGGTTCATTATATATATATGGGTATGATATTAATTATTGTACCACCATTCTCCCTACGTGCTTAATTTCAGATACACTCATTGAGCTCCGTTACACATGTTTTGTCTAAGCTACTTATATTATCTGTGCAACCGACTTTTTAAGGATTCCATTTTAATTAAAACATAATACGACAATAATTATCTTTTTAAATTTCTTATGAAGATTAACATTTTCTATTAAGTAGAAAAATAAAGATATGATAATTTTCTCTCGTGTGTAATAAAAAATCCACTCTGTTGAAAATCAAGAATATTACTGGGGTTTTAATTACATAAGTTAAAGTTTTTATAAGCGTGGTGAGTATTTAATATCATTTATAGTATTGTATTGTGTGTGGCTGTTTTTTGTTGCGTCACTTGCTCTGATCTGATGTCGTATGACGTCGTATGAAGCAACAATCTGTCTAAGAAAGGAAAATAAATCTGTCATGACTGTTTTCCTATCGGCTTAAACGAAGCAAATAACTGCATTAATCTTAAATATCATATATCAAGAAAGTAAATAATTATGATAAACCTATTAAACTATGAGGGAAATAAAAACGAAATCTTCAACAAAAATATGTTGAAAAATCAGGTTGTGTGGTAACTGTAGAATGCATGTCTTTTATAGCTATAGCCATCACTATCTGACCGCAAAGTTCTAAAGTGGAGACAGCAGGGCGCGTTTTCTACACACACACACACATAAATATATATATACAATTAAATAAGGATAGACATTGATATTAATCAATTAAAACCAGTGGTTTAGCATATTTTAAAAAAGGTGCGATGATTAAAAAGTTTTTACATACAAAATTTAAAGGTCTGACCGCTAAAAGTGGACAGCATATATGCTAAACATAGTCGTCAGATCGGCATTACCACGAAGAATGTATTTTCAAGAAAAATCTCAGCAAAATACGAAAATGTAAAAATAAGCAAGACAAGTGAAAATATACAAAATAAAAAACGATTAGCTATTATGTACCATTGGTTTCACTTGTTAATATTTACGTATATGGACACGCAAACATCTGCAAGATCATCAGCATAGTCTGTCGTATATGTATATATATATATGTGTATATATGTATATATATATATATAATATATATATATATATATATATATATATATATATATATATATATATAGTTAATCCAAACATAAAAACACAAAGAGAAAACACAACAATTCGAGGACGTGGAACAAGTATAGTATTATTGGACGCTCAGAAAGAAGGGAAGGAGGATTTAACGTTTCGAGCGGAGCTCTTCGTCAGAAACATAGGAAAAGGAAAGATCCAAAGAAGGGAAGACGGAGGAAAAAAAATTGCCAACGGTACACACGCGCTCACATTTTGGCGTTTCGTGTATATTTATATATGTATGTATAACATCTCTCTCTCTCTCTCTCTCTCTGTATATATATATATATATATATATATATATATATATATATACAAAATAAGAAAATGGAGAAATACACCTTAATCAATAATCAACTACCAGATAATACCCAATCACATAATTTATTAACCCACTACATATTAACATAGCTCTTTGGTGTAGTGGTCCTTAGCAGGGATGTGTACATCTTTCATTGATAAATTGATCAGTATCCTCTCCATTTTACCAGCAGTAATTATCCTGTAGGAACCAATGTACTGATATATGTTATCCCATGGTGGGTTTCACTCACAACCCCTATCACATTTTGTAATTTTAAGCTAACTTTTTGAGGAATCTGAATTGCTAATACTTGTGTACATGAAATATCAAGTATTGATATTATAAGTGAATCCACCCAACTATAGTACATTGGTTCCTACAGGATAATTACTGCTAGTAAAATAGAGAAGATACTGTTCAATTCACCAATGAAAGATGTACCCATCCCTACTAAGGACCACTACACCAAAGAGCTATGTTAATATGTAGTGGGTTAATAAATTATGTGATTGGGTATGATCTGGTAGTTGATTATTGATTAAGGTGTATTTCTCCATTTTCTTATTTTGTATCATTAATTTGTGGTAAAACATTGTACCTTCGCCCATATAATACAATAAATTAATTAATTGCTTCGCAATTCTTAACATTTATGTATTAACTTTGGTGTATTGGTTCCCCACCTGGACGGGGCGCCGGTCCGTCGCATGTGACCTGCAAGATGCAGGAGGAAAAAGTGAGAGAAAGTTGTGCTGAAATAGTCAGCAGAAGTCGCCATTACCTTCTGCCGGAGCCGCGTGGAGCTTAGGTGTTTCACTCATAAACACACATATCGTCCGGTCTGAGATTCGAACCCGCGATCCCTCGACTGCGAGTCCCCTGCTCTAACCACTAGTCCATGTGCCTCCACACATATATAAATACTAGACATAATTTTCATAAACGACAAAATATGAATATCCACACTACCACACTTGAAACGTACCTGTCATAACTCTTTATCCTGATTTGAATCTACGTGAAGGTATTTAAAGTGCCTAAACTTATTTCTGGAAATGCGCTAAGAACTGACACTGATTAGAGTTTAATTAATAAGTGTTTAGACAGAGGTAAATGCAGTAAAAATAGCGGGTGTCAGTGGGGAATCTTTTAAGAGGCCCTTCAGATATTGAACCTCTTTACGATACTCTCTGGGAGTTCAGGGTATGAAATTCATTGTCATTACTCCCGATTTGGTCGCCAATGCCATGTATCTTGTTTAAAATGCAATAAAAATCAAAGTGGTGAATGGGACCGTAATTAGGCGGAATAAACCCTTTTATGACATTCCCTGGTATTAGAGGAGTTGCTTGTTTGTGTTTCGTTGTCCTTGCACCAATGGTCTCGGAGGAGTTAACGAACATAAAAATGAAACGGACAAACATCACTGAAATTTATAATAGGATAAAGATATATAGATATGCAAATGGAAGAAACTCGAAATCCTACGCGCTTCTGACGTAGTTTTTTTCCTGATAGTCATCTTCTACCCAGTTCTACAGAGTTCGTTATCTCTCCTAATATCAGAGAAATTAGTATGTGCAAAATCGGTAACTAACATCATACTTTTTGGTTACTAATATCAAAGTGAATATAAAAGATATATGTGAGAGATTTCCAAGCATTAAATGGAATAATTCAGTGAAGTCGTAGCAACCTAGTGATAATTTATAATACTATCAGAGAATATAAAAGGGACATATATAATGAGATGGTGATACAATGATTGGGATTTTCATGACGTTTAACCTAAGAATATGGAGCACTAATTAGGTAGAAACAATGCTGTTTCAGCACTTAGTTAACTGTTTTTGTGTTGCAGATATATTTCAAGTCACAACTGTTATTTAAGATTTCTTGACACACATATACAAATATATTTAATTATATTTATGTGTGAATTTAATTAAATACGATTATAAATATCATATAATACTGTAAATTGCCCAAGTGATATCACCCACTAAATCAATTTAATTAATATGATGATTTGCAGGGTATGAAAGTTAGTGTTTTCTGTGTGTGAAGTATGAAGTTCTATTGACTAAAGGGGGCTATAGTTCAATGGCAGCCAATGTAAACTGGAAGACAATTATGTTCTGATGTAATCAGTAGTGAATATATCAACTTCGTAATAAATTCGAGTAATGACACCTTATAATTGAGGAACAAGTTCATAGATTTAATGAAGGCAAGCAGTCTCTTAGATTTGCTACACTACTTAACTTTTGAAGGCATGTGGTCTACTGGTTAGGGTGTTACACTCGCAATTGGAAGATCGTTGTTTCGACTCCACAACCAGGCGGTGCGTTGTGCTCTCGAGTAAAACTCTTCATCTCGCTCTGCTCTGCCATCACTTAGTCACATGACTTGAGGCACACCTTCCACCTCTACATGTAAGAGTCGACTTGATATAGGTCATGCACTATTGTAAGCAAAAATATTTTATTTCTATAAACAAATTATTTGCACAGGTTATTCCGTTAAAAATTGAGGAACATGCTCTCGTTTATGACAGGAGATTCTACTTGATACCTTGATGAAACCTTGAAGGAAATTTAAACTCGACATCAACCGTATTTGAACTCATTCTGCAAATGTTTGAACCGTATATTATCACTCTTTTCCGCAACTGTACCTCAAAAATGTCTCCCTATAAATAAAGTTTCCATGAATACAGTATTCAAGTAATTATATCCGAGTCTTTCCAGTATTTTTTACATTTGAGTCAAATAATTCTGCATCACCCTACGTTTTCTGGACTCCGAAAATGTAATTATTCAAGATTTACGTTCTAAATTTCTGTATTAATTCTGTATTATCTTATTAGATGCAGCTTCATTATATGTTGTGTCAGAAACACTCGTAGGCTTCAAAATATCAAAACAAAACCACAAACAAAATTTATACATTCAAATATAAATCATTTCTAGCTATCAATTTAAATGTAATTATATTTCCCACTTCAATGTAAACTGAAATAATAATATCGTCGCCTTTATAATGACTAAAATACTAATTAACTTTCTCAATAACAATGCGTCTTTCATTCACCACGTAGCAAAATGTTTTCTTGATTTTATTTTTTCTGAATTTCAGATATTTAATATCCCGTTCTGTGTTGTCTACGCTTCGTGTAACTATGAATATGGAATGAAATTATAACTGCGTCTCTGATACAGACGCATACATACATGCTTCTATATATACGAACATAGAAACACAGAAACATAGAGACCAATAGAATAATATAGACATATATATATACATATATATATATATATAAATATGTGTGTATGTATATAGATATATGTGTGTGTATAGCTACACACACATATAGATAGATAGATAGATAGATAGATAGATAGATAGATAGATAGATAGATAGATAGATAGATAGATAGATAGATATGTATATATGCCATAGTGTACCTCAGTATTTTCCATCTACTTTATGATAAAATTCATATCCTTCTGATCAGCTCCTTAACTTGTTAGTTCTTTATCCACTTAAGACCAAGTATCTTCTGTCCTGGAAGACATTACCAGTTTGTACCCATTTCTGCTGCGTACAAATTATCACTGCTAAACTGGTTAAAATTCAATGCAGGTGCTGATTCATAGATACGTTGTTGTGAGTGCAATATATAGATGCTCTGTTTAATTTGAAGTGTAATGTGTACGATTTTAATAAGCATAAAATTAGAACATTTACTGTTGTTTGAAGAATGGTCACTATAATTGATGTACTCACCAGGTATTTTGTCGAAAACTTTTTACCTGTGTTTAAGTTTAGTGTTATGTCCAGGAAATTAGATAACGGAGAAATGAAATTGGAGGGCCTATCAGTCCATACCCATATGCTATGACTAACTTTCAGTCCAACTTTAAATGTTGATCCGCATCTGCTCGAAATATAAGCTAAGATCTTACGCATAATCTCAGCAAAAACAACCCCACGTTTAAAATCATTGCGGGTCTTCAACAAAAGATCTGAGCAACTATCGTCAACCATTAGAAACATATTGTAGATTTAACTAATTTTACCGATGAGAACCCGTTGTGATATTTTTGGGACATCTCTCTGGGATTTACGTTACTCCTGGGAATGGTTACCATTGCCACTTTCCAAAATGCTCCGTCTCAGTGCACCTGAGGCCACAGAGACACTAGGTTCAATCTTACATAAAATACGAGTTACCAGCTACAAGTAGATATTTTAAAAACACATAGTAGCATTACCTAAAGAGATAGATTCATGTATAAACCTTGACATTAACTTAATAATTAACATTACACTTGCTACAAGAACAATATTCCTACAAGAACAGGAGGCGAAAGGATCGTACATTTTACATACATAAACATTCCAAGCACCCGTGTGACATTATTAGAAATCTTGTATAAAGTTAAGAGTATTTCTTATCAATCTTTTGTCTGACAGTTTCAGCAGGAGAACATCCTGTTGTTATAAAGACACATTTCTAAGAATGACGTCAACAAGGAACTCATCCGTGTTGACGCCATAACACGTACAATAGGATACAGCATCTAAAATATTATAAGCCTGTTTATCCGTTACGTGAGAGAAATCTTCCACCGTTACTCCTTTGGTAGGAGAAAGAGAATGAATCCGTGGTAGTCATTGTACATGGATTTAGCAGCAAGTTTAAAATTGAACGTTTACTTACATCTGTAAATGTAGAGTATTGTTATCTTCATATTTCTATCAGACGTTTTACGAAGTGAATCAACCAGCCAGTCCTCTAACAGACAATAAGCATACGAATGCCGATATATACCGAAGACACTGGAAGCTGGCCGTGTCACATGACGAATTAACTCCGAAACTGTGTATTGAGTTATATACATTTGTGTTCTGAGTCCAAAACTTATCTATGTCGACAGAAAACTTCATCGTATCTGGAGGTTGAAGTCAGATCTCAGAAAAAATACTTACTTCAATTGAAGCGCATGGAAACCAAATAATCTATCTCACTGAAATTTCTAATATTGTATATAATCACATATAGGAAATATTAGAGAAAGTTAATGCAGATAATATCAAACCAAAATAATTAGTTCTATACAAGAACTCAGAACAATTACCGGCGTCTTAGATTACATTGTATCATATAGCATCTATAATTTGCTTTACCGCATGAAGTTCAGGTCGACACATCTGTAATAGATTATTTGAAATGCATAAACTAAATTGTTAAGCTCCTTTCGTAGTTAATGTTTCCAAGTAATTATAAACGTGTGTAATTAATGCATGAGAGCACATGTAGCAATACACAGGTATTTATTTCATTTCATAGTTAAAATATTTCAGGTTCGATCCCTATATATTGCATGATGGCCGTGAGCTGTTTATATCATATCGAGTGGCCTGCATTAAAATTAATTCATGGAATATAATTAGAAAACACGTTAAATGCACTCCAGCTGTTATTCTGTGATTCAGTCACACAAAAGAAATAAAATATTCCATATAAATTATTGCATTTCATTTTGAAAACTGTTTGTTTCCTTTATTACTAACGATACTCGCTGGTTCTTTCTTATTTTTTATATTCATGCTATGAATCGTGATTTTCTGTTGACACTAATTGTCGCACTAATCTGCTTGTGTAACAATATGTATTTGTGCGTACGTAAATACACATACACATATACAAACCAACACGCATACACACACATACAAAATATGTATGTATATATGTATGGATGGATGTATATGTTTAAATTTTCACTTACGCACTTAACACTAACAGCATACACCGCTCTGAGTCGAGACACCATTTCATCGACGCTACCCAGTTCCGCCTACTTTTTGATAACATTATGTTGAGAGTTTGAGAATCAGCCATTTGCACTATGCAAGGTTTGCAGTTAGAAAATAGTCATATTTTGCGCGATATGTACTTAAATATCTAGCAATGCCACTCAACTGTCACCAATTACTGGGAATTTTCTCTCTGAAAAGCGGAAAGTAAATAGAGGTATCAAGCGTATTTGAATTCAGAGTAGACACATACGGTAAAAATACTGCTAGCACTCATTTGTCCGACCAGCTCTGGCTTAACTACATCTACGAGTACTTATACTCCCTTGAATCAACACCTATATGAATTTCTTCTTATAATTTAGCGCATTTGTTCAACTGATACATAAGGTCTTGTCTGCGTTGTCTATCATACTTTGCTCAAATTATTACTCTTTACTTTTGTAATATCTTTTATATGTTCCGTAACAGTGGTGTGTACATGAATTCAAATACAAATGTCTCCATGCATTTGT
>NC_043005.1:82467852-82477852 GCF_006345805.1 Octopus sinensis | reverse complement strand
ATGTATTGCCATATTTTATTGGAATGTCATTCAAACGTATAATTGACTTTTATTTACTTTTACTTATTTAAATTTTTGGATTGTGGCCATTCTGGAGTCGAGCAAATGGATACCAGAATTTATATGTTGCGCGTGTACGTGTATGTCTGTGTGTGTATGTTTATATGTCTATCTGTGCTTCAGTGTGTGTGTGTGTGTGTGTGTGTGTGTGTGGTACTCATTATTCTCTGTTCATTTTTCCGATTGCCTAAGATGCAGGGGCGGATAGAAACTAACATCGATTGCTAATCGGTGAGATATTCCCCCCGAATCATATATATACACGCATAGATACATACATACATGCATATATACATATATACATAGATATGTATGTGCATACAAACGTATACACATACATATATACATATATATGCATACTTGTATACATATTTACATATATATATATACATTTGTATACACATGTGTTTATATATATATATATGTATGTTTGAATATATGTATATATGTATATATGCATGTATATATATGGCTGAGCGGAAGGCTTTTTGGGCGGTGGCACACTCTATTTCTACCTGGTTTTAGAGTGCTTATAAGAAACGTAAGGAATCTATGAATATTGCAGATTGGCGGGGATCATTGCAAAATATGTTATACATATACTTATACATCTATTCATACTGACACACATACAGACTCACACGCACGCACGCGCGCGGACACACCTATATAAATATATATATATACATATATAGAGACACAGACAAAAAGAATAAAGGAGGGAGATAGATAGACATGCATAACTACCTACGCCGATGTGATCAGTCTATTTATTAATATCTCATTGGAAAATATACACAGCAATGTCCCCATTTAATTTTATATTTTATAATTAATTTTTTTATTAACATGTGCAACACACTATGAGAAACTATCGAGCCAAGTGAATTTTCCATTCTAATATGTATATGTACGTATATATATATATCTATATCCATATATATGTCTAAATGTATATTTGTATTTATCTATCAATGTATCTATATCTACATGTATATATGTGTGTGTGTCTGTGAGTATGTATATATATACAATTTTGTGGGTTTCGGTGTGTGTGTGTGTATCTTCATGTAAATAACGATGCATCAGCTAAAACGCCAGACAATAGGATGACATAACAATATATCATAATGGAAACTGAAGTCATAATAAAATATTTCTCTTCTAAGTTTGCAAATGAAAGCATTTAAACTAGAATTGAATAGAAAATTACTTGCACCAATTCCAAGTAGACGCAAATTTCTATAGTAAAACATAAATATTAAAAAAAAAATATCCATTAGAAATACAAAATACAGTAAACGTCCTAAATAGATCCTATGGAGTGCAGATGTGTTTTCTAATTATCTAAGTCCAGCAAATGAAAAGTTGTAAAATATCTTGTGTATTTGAAATTAATTACATATGAATGTCTAACTGTAAAAGATATAGGAAAAGAAAGTTTGCGCAGCAGTGGCATGATATGTGCTAATATTAAGTATATCAAGAGAAATTTGTTAATTCCGCAAATTTAAAGCCCATTGGAGGATAAAGAGAAGACTCAGCAATTTCGCAAAATAAAATTGAATGTTTCTTTCTCTCTCTCGCTGTCTCTCTCTCTCCCACTCTCTCATTTCCTTACTCTCCTTCTGTCTCATTCACTATGTATGCATATGCATATATATCACACTTTTTCTTTCTCTCTTTCTACCTCTCTCTCTCTCTCTCGATATGTAGACATTTATCTGTATACATATAAACATGTATACTTGTATATATGTATATATACACGTATACATGTATATATGTAAATATACACGTATACATGTATATATGTATATATACACGTATACATGCATATATGTATATATACACGTATACATGCATATATGTATATATACACGTATACATGCATATATGTATATATACACGTATACATGCATATATGTATATATACACGTATACATGCATATATGTATATACACGTATACATGTATATATGTATATATATTATATATATATATATATATATATATACATATGTATATATGTATTTGTATATATAATTATATGTATATATATATATATATATATGTATTTGATGGTATTTTTATATGTGCGTAAACATGTGTGTGTGTCGGTTTGTGTGTATGTACGTGTCTGTGTGCGCGTGTGCATGTGTGTAATAACATCAAGCCATCCCAAAGTAATTCTATTCAGAAGTTTTGTCACGTGAGAATGTTGCAACAAATCATCTTACATAACGGATTGATTTTAATCATACAAAGGAAATGATATGTAAATTTGTTGAAATATTTTCATAGTAAAGGGAAGAATTTACTCACCTCTCATTTATTCATATAGATACACACATATACATGTATATACGATAAATATGATGAGAGGCCTGTTAGTTATGAAAAAATATCTAAATTTACAAAGTTCTGCTTCAACAAAAAAAAAAAATTGTTTTAAGTAAAAAAATGTTACCTTGAAACGTCACTATTATTTGGCATGAAAGCTCTAGATTTAAGATATGCCATATTCGCTTTCTGCATCTTCCATCCGTTATGAAAAGTCTAGAGAAATGGTTACCATTTGTATTTTTCTTCTCTAGCCTTTCGCGTTCTTAGCACATTTTTATAGTACATTTTTCTTAATTCCGAAACGTTCTGCCGTCATATTTGCTCGTGTTAAAACGTAAACGTGTATATATGTATGTATGTATGTATATGCATAATGTGTTTTAAAATTATTGTAATACTTCGATTTGCTTTTTTGTTTTCACCGCCTGTATATTGATGGCTGTTTTCTTTTTCAACTCATGTATATGCGTGTCTGTGTGGTAAGAAGCTTGTTTCCCAACCACATCGTTTCCAGTTCAGACCCACTGCGTTGCACCATGGACAAGTGTCTCTCTCTCTATATATATGTGTTTAGCGTAGTGTGCAATCTTACAGAAGTTATCCTCACACTGCTTTCCTTCAGTATCGATGCTAATGCAAGAATGCTATTATTCTTGTTTATGAACTAGGTACATTTCTCTCACAATGCCGATGGATGCAGATATTTCAGCTCTCTGTACCAGCTTTTCAAAGCACCTCTCAGTTACAGGAGAGTTGGTTGTGAATGTACAGATCCCGACATGTTGACGTGAAATGCATTGTTTAATATTTGTAATGTGGATTAAAACTGTGTATGCATGTGTAACCCTATGCGGTTGTAGCTATCATCAATTATATGTGTAGTAAAAAGGAGTAGCTGTGTGGTACGTAGCTTGCTTACCAACCACATTGTTCCGGTTTCAGTCCCAATACGTGGCATCTTGAGCCAGTGTCTTCTACTATAGCCTCGGGCCGACCAAAGGCTTGTGAGTGGATTTGGTAGGCGGAAACTGGAAAAAGGCCATCGTATATATATATATATATATATATATATATATATATTATATAAAAGGGCTTAGTAAAATAAATTACTTTGCCGTATACTGAACTCGTTAGAAATAGCAGCTAAAAAAACTTTTTATAAAACTATTTCTAACACTTAAAGAAAACCTCTCTCATATAGTGTTTGCTCAATTTTTTTTTTTTTTTTTTAGCTGCTATTTCTAACGAGTTCAGTATGCGGCAAAGTAATTTATTTTACTAAGCCCTTTTATATAATGTAATAATTTGAATTCGCCTTAAATGGTCCCTTTGCATACTGAATACTTGGTGAAATTGATTAATTAATTAATTAATTTTACCCTCAATTGTTGAAATTATAATTCATATCTCTCTCTACTTAATGTCTCGGATTTTACCGAAAAAAACATAGTGTTTGCTGATTTTAACCCACGCTGGTGGAAAGGGGAGAGCAGAAATTCTTCGCTTGCATATTTGAGTTTGTTGGCACTGTTAGTTTGGAGCAGATCTTCAGAAGCGATAACAAGCCGAAAGGGTATGCTCCCATTTTCAGTGTTTTCAGATTCAAACAAGGGCATTCTGAGCTGATGAGAGAAGGGTCGATTTTGACTAATCTTGAAACGTACGTACTCAAATAACCTTTGCATTTGATTTTTTAATGTCTCTACGCCCATACTTCCTTGAGTTGAATTGAGCAAACACTATATGAGAGAGGTTTTCTTTAAGTGTTAGAAATAGTTTTATAAAAAGTTTTTTTTAGCTGCTATTTCTAACGAGTTCAGTATGCGGCAAAGTAATTTATTTTACTAAGCCCTTTTATATAATGTAAAAATTTGAATTCGCCTTAAATGGTCCCTTTGCATACTGAATACTTGGTGAAATTGATTAATTAATTAATTAATTTTACCCTCAATTGTTGAAATTATAATTCATATCTCTCTCTACTTAATGTCTCGGATTTTACCGAAAAAAACATTGTGTTTGCTGATTTTAACCCACGCTGGTGGAAAGGGGAGAGCAGAAATTCTTCGCTTGCATATTTGAGTTTGTTGGCACTGTTAGTTTGGAGCAGATCTTCAGAAGCGATAACAAGCCGAAAGGGTATGCTCCCATTTTCAGTGTTTTCAGATTCAACAAGGGCATTCTGAGCTGATGAGAGAAGGGTCGATTTTGACTAATCTTGAACGTACGTACTCAAATAACCTTTGCATTTGATTTTTTAATGTCTCTACCCCCATACTTCCTTGAGTTGAATTGAGCAAACACTATATGAGAGAGGTTTTCTTTAAGTGTTAGAAATAGTTTTATAAAAAGTTTTTTTAGCTGCTATTTCTAACGAGTTCAGTATGCGGCAAAGTAATTTATTTTACTAAGCCCTTTTATATAATGTAATAATTTGAATTCGCCTTAAATGGTCCCTTTGCATACTGAATACTTGGTGAAATTGATTAATTAATTAATTAATTTTACCCTCAGTTGTTGAAATTATAATTCATATCTCTCTCTACTTAATGTCTCGGATTTTACCGAAAAAAACATAGGGTTTGCTGATTTTAACCCACGCTGGTGGAAAGGGGAGAGCAGAAATTCTTCGCTTGCATATTTGAGTTTGTTGGCACTGTTAGTTTGGAGCAGATCTTCAGAAGCGATAACAAGCCGAAGGGTATGCTCCCATTTTCAGTGTTTTCAGATTCAAACAAGGGCATTCTGAGCTGATGAGAGAAGGGTCGATTTTGACTAATCTTGAAACGTACGTACTCAAATAACCTTTGCATTTGATTTTTTAATGTCTCTACCCCCATACTTCCTTGAGTTGAATTGAGCAAACACTATATGAGAGAGGTTTTCTTTAAGTGTTAGAAATAGTTTTATAAAAAGTTTTTTTAGCTGCTATTTCTAACGAGTTCAGTATGCGGCAAAGTAATTTATTTTACTAAGCCCTTTTATATAATGTAATAATTTGAATTCGCCTTAATGGTCCCTTTGCATACTGAATACTTGGTGAAATTGATTAATTAATTAATTAATTTTACCCTCAATTGTTGAAATTATATATATATATATATATATATATATATATACTATATATATATATATATATATATGTATGTATGTATGTATGTATGTATGTATGTATGTATGTATGTATGTATGTATGTATGTGTTTGTGTGTCTGTTTGTCCCACCCAGCATCGCTTGATAACCGATAGTGGTGTGTTTACTTACCCGCAACTTAGCGGTTCGGCAAAATATACCGATGAAATAGGTACTAGGCTTACAAAGAATAAGCTCTGGGGTCAATTTGCTCGACTATAAATGCGGTGCTCCAGCATGGTTGCAGTCAAATGACTGAAACAAGTAAAAAAGAAAAAGAAAATTATTCATAACAGGTGGCATTTTTCATATGTAGATGTATTCAGACGCAAGCACAAACATACTGTATACATACACCCATATAAATAATACGTTAGTGATAAGAAGTAAAATGAAATAGTGAAGACAGAGATATTACCGTGAGAAAAAAAGGAAAATTTTTATTAAATTTTATTAAGAAATTCTAATCTGTACGTTACCGAAGCTATGTTGAGTGTTTCCCGACATTCTAGATCTCTATCTTTTTCACTGTTTTGTTAAAAAAAATTCGTTATCAGATTGCCTCGAGGAATCTACAGATGTCTTCTAATATATATACACACATACATACAGACATACATACATATACATACATGACGTCAGTATTCAACGCGTTACTGAATATCAGTGGTCCGTGAATAAGGGATCTGTATAGAATACACTTTGTAATGCTCAAGAGATTTAAACTTGAGCAGTTAGATGAGTAAATGTAAGGACAAGCAAGTTTAATACAAAAAAATGTACATATATATATATATATATATATATATAAATGAAAGAATGGAGTCGAACGAAGATGTTAACAAAATTCCTTTACTCTCGACAAATGTTTCGAAGACCACATGGTTTCATTCCAAAGGAATAAAGGGTGCATGATGCAATCTTCTCATCAGGAAAGAAAGGGACCCTCTATCGGCAACAAGACAAACAAAGATTTCGATGACTGCCTACATGGTAAACAAAACGACAATAATATATATATATATACACAAACGTCCAGCTTACTCAGAATAGCTTACTCAGGTGTTAAAATTAATTGTTGAATAAGAATTTTAGTGAAAATCTTATTCAACCTCTGAAATCATTTCTATTCTGTGTAAATCGGACGCTTTTATATGTAAACGTATGTAAGTATTTTCGAATTAAATGTATCTAATATTTTTGTACATCGACTAGCCTAAGTTTCTTATATATAAAACAACGTGTGATACAATGCGGATGACTGTATTGGAGACTAAACAAGCAATAATTATTTAAATGACAGAAACATTATGTAATTCTGTACACCAATAAAATGTTAATATCATTTTAGGATGTGAAAATACAATAGAATGATGTAATCTTACAAGACGATACGTTGTACAATGTAAGTGTAAGAACTCCAACACTAAAAATGAAAAACGTTCTAAAATTTCAAACTCACGAAATACCATTTTATAAGTATACTTTTCTCAATAAATTACAATCATCAACTCGCCGGGTAAATAATCGATTTCTTTGTTAACTGAGACGTATTTACATGTTATTGCCGATTACATTAAAATGCTAGTGTTTATATGTACATAAACTATGTATGTATTACTACTGAAAAAGTCTTTAAAATTTTATGAGATTTTGGGTGAATGCAAAAAGAATACCAAAGGAAATCACAGCTTCAAAGACCTGCTAAGTACAAGCGGACATGTGGCGGCGCATATTAGGAGTAGTTGAGATTCTCTGTACGCTGCTAATTATATGCAAAAATCCTCACAAACATTCCAGACACAAAATTACTTGCAAATATTTCTTAATAGCATAAAGAAAACAGTATCCTTTTAACAGTCTATTAATATTATCTACTTAATTTTCGTATTTTTCTTCGTAGTAGTAAAGTTTGGTTTATATAATTTACAGACGAAGAATTCATATTCGAAAACAAATATAATTTTAAAGTAAAACAAAAAAAATCAATTAAAAACATGGTTTTTATTATATACGCAAAAATTGCTAAAATTTTAATGGATATATCACTCTAATTTAGATTTTTAAAATGCTCTCATTTTTTTTTTTTTTGTAACACAAGAGATATTTGAAACATATTTTTAATATTGAGATGTCTGGAAAGTTTGTGCCGATTTATAGTAGCTTACAATTCGTCTTATTTTAGAACATGTTTGAGTCCTTTAAAACAGGATTTGACCACAACTCCATTTAGAGCACAGTTTAAGCTATCTTTTCATGGAAGAAGGTTTATATTCCTATAACCTGTGTTAATTCTGTAACCCTTTAAAATGGAAGATAAGAAAGTTCATTTTCGGCACTTGATGATTTGGGAAGCAGACAAAAATTGCTGCTGCTCGGCTGGTATTTGTTGTTCCACCCTCAATATCCACCAGATATTACTCCTTCGGATTTCCACATATTCAGGTCTCTGCAGAATAGTCTTCACGGTAAAAATTTCAAATACTTGGATGACGTAAAAAGATACCTTGATGTATTCTTTGCCATAAAACCACCTCAGCTCTGGGAAGAGGGTATTTTCAAGTTAAAGGGAAGATGGAGACGCATTGTGCAACAAAATGGTTCATATTTGGTTGATTAAAAATGTAAAAGCAAGTTTGTGTTGACCTTTAAAATCGGCACGGACTTTCCAGACAACCCAATATATACATTTCGTTGAATACTGCGTTAAGCACCGGCGATGTTGTAATCGACATACACATGTCCAGTTTCAATTTATCAATCAGCTTAATTTTGTATCATATTGGTTTCAAAATATTTAAATACCACATTTTGTGAAATGTTAGAGTGAATTACTTGCACAACTTACAACTCTAATATTTATGCTATCAAAACCAGTCGAGTAATAACTGCGATGAATGCAATTATAAGCAGAGACTGTTTTACCAAATATTAACACTTTTTTGTCTACAGTTCTAGCAAGACATGAATATACAAAATTAAATTTGTCTAGAACGTAACTGACAAATCCAATTATGTACACAAACGCTCACATTCATATACATATTCATTTACACACTCAAATACAAACACACACAAACATACATTCATATTTATATATTGCTCTTTTACTTGATTCAGGCATTTGAAAGTAGCCATGCTGGGGCACAGCCTTGAAGGGGTTTGAGTCGAACAAATCGCTGCCATGTCTTATTTTTAAAGCCTGGTAGTTATTTTCTTGGTCTCTTTTGCAGAACCGCTATCTTGTGGGAGAGTAAGCAAACAGAGACAATTGTCAGGCTGCGAGTGGGGATAATCACATACACAAAGACAGACACACAGTCTCGACCCATATATACATATATATAAACATACATACACATATATGTATGTATATATATATATATATATATATATATATATATATATATATACACATATATATATGTATACACTCACACACATACACACGCATATATATATATATATAATATATACTATCTATCGATATATATATTTTTACATATATTCATGTACACACACATTTATTAGATATGTAATATCACACGCACATACATACATACATGTATGTATAATATATATGTATATATATATATGTATGTATATTATATATATATATATATATATATATATATATATATACATACATATATATATATATACACTTACCTATATATGTATACACAAACTCACACACACATATATATATATATATATGTATGTATATATAATATATATATATATATATATATGCATGCATCTACGTAAATATCCGTAAAGTAACTTCCGGTAGGATATCCACTCTTACAATTGACTAATACTAAAATGAATAGGAAGCTACGTGATTTTCTAAGATTTTGTAGAATTACTGAAGTACAGGCGATAGGTGTGTACTAAATAATTTTAAGGAAAAGAGCTACGCTTGAACAATCCCTTTACATACGTCTTAAGAACGAGAAACGGCAAATAATGCGAAAGTAAGAATGAATCGCGTAGGGCATAGCACCAATGGTTTCTTTAAATAATTGGCAAACCACATTAAAAGCTCACGTAGTGATCATAATCTCGCCTATAAATGACGGAAGCAATAATTAGATCCATTGGTTTGCAAACTATTTTGTTACATACTAATTCATGCTTAGTCTGCGAGCAGCCGAGACGATACGTCTGTTGATTTACCCAGACCTAGATACGAACTATTCTGCATATAGGTATTGTTAAACAACAACAAAAAAATGAGCTTCAAAATCTACATAAGTACAGAGTTTCTCTCTCTCTCTCTCTCTCTCTGTATGTATATATATATATATATATATATATATATATATATATATATATACACACATATATATCACCGTGACCGACCAGGTTATCAGATGGTGTTACACATCAATGGTCACAATGCGGCCACCTCGTTGGCCAACAGAAGAGTGAGAGAAAGTTGTGGCGAAAGATTACAGCAG
>NC_043005.1:82452852-82462852 GCF_006345805.1 Octopus sinensis | reverse complement strand
GACTTTTGAGTTGTAAATACCGTTTTGTTTTCACAGACACACAATTACATCCATGCATGCATGAATGCATATACACACACACACATACATACATATATTCATACACATGACAGATAGACAAACAAATATGTATACATATGTACATACATACGTTCATGTACACATATGTATAAATATATACACATGTATGTGTTTGCAAACGTATTTCTGTATGGATTCCTCTCCCTGACTCTCTCGCTCTATCTATCTACCTATCTATCTACCTATCTATCTACCTATCTATCTACCTATCTATCTACCTATCTATCTACCTGTCTATCTACCTGTCTATCTACCTATCTATCTACCTACCTATCTATCTACCTATCTATCTACCTATCTATCTACCTATCTGTCTATCTGTCTGTCTATATTATCTATCTATCCATCTCTGTCGGTCTGTCTCTCTATTTATTTATCTATCTATCTATCTATAGCTCTCTGTCTATGTTTGTGTGTGATTGTATGCATGTATTTATGTAAGAATGTATGCTTGTATGTTCGTGTGTGTGTGTGTGTGTGTGCAGCAGAAATTGTAACATTTGACTTTCTCTTATTTCTACCCTATTTCACATTTACTTAGTGTTTCCCTGATCTGTGCTTTAGAGCTGCCATTTTATATCGTTGGTCAGTTCTATAGTATTGGAAATATATCTGTTATTTTGCAGTGTGATGATCCAGATCAAATTAAAAGCAGAACAAATTAAAAGCTTTGTCTGATGCATGAATTTACTCTAAATCAACAAACAATTATAAAGTGAGTGTGTGTGTGTATGAGTGTGTGTATGAGTGTGTGTATGAGTGTGTGTATTTGTATATGTGTGCATACTAGTGTGTAGTATTCTCTACATACAAAAGAATATACGATTAGGGGTTTCATTTCAACTTGATAGACTCGTTGTCTTGTGTGTATTAAAAGAAAAAAATTTATATCATCTCACTTGCCAGTACATTATGCAAATAATACTGGTCTTTTATGATACGTCTTACAACGTACGCAGTCTAAGGAGCTACAAGCTACTACTTTTGCCATAGTTATCTAATAATGTTCGAAAAATTCTTGTATCGATATTTTAACAAACTTCTCGAATTATCTTACACAGATCGAAAACGTCAATGCTTTGTTCAGGGTAATAATTAGAAGAGAAAGAAATGCATTGTATTCACTAGCCTTGTTAACACAGCATGTGACATGAGAATAGTCTAGTCTATATGTGAAATTATTCAAAAACGCTACTTGGGAGGGTCCATGAACTTTTATACAAATTAGACTCCGCACTACAAGTAAATAAAATACATCTCTATTATAAATACTAATAAATTACTACTCTCTACGCAGACGGAATAAATAAGTATTTTTCTTTCTTTTTAAGGCGAACGTTAACGAGAATCTCAGAACATAACCATCATTTATATATATTTATACAACATTGATTTCATATTGAGTATTGATTAACGTATTCCACTCCATTATTGACCAGACTTCACCATAAAATTAGCATATACATTTGCACACACCCAAAATCAAAGAGATTATAGACACAGAGAAAAAGAAGATGGTAAGAAGTAGAGAGACATTTGTACACAGACATATATATATATATACACACACATTTGTGTATATTTCTACACACACACACACACACACGTATATGTGACTGTGTGATTGTGTGCATATGTGGGTGTATATATGTATGTATATGTATAATATTTTTGTACATATATGTATGTAAAATCTGAGATATTGAACAGTATATTTGTTTTAGCCCATCTTTTATACCAAGATAAAACATGATAATACTTCCAATCAGTTAAGATCAAAAGCCATCAGGTTATTACTATTATCATTATCATCATTATTATTATCATTGTGTGAGAGAGAAGTACATGCTATCAAAGTGAAACTGGTGTAAAATATATAAAGTCCAGTAAACCCATCATGACTATCCGTCTTATACGGGTAGATCAGGTACATGCATCACAAGTACATGTGCGTGAAATTGTGATACCATGTCAAGGTAAACAGCCCATGATCTAGCAGGTAGGGCCTAGTTTGAATTTTCTTCAGGTCCAGTAGGGCATCCCACTGAAATCGTCCCTGAATAAGATTAAGGATGTTGAAAAGACAACCATTGTTTCACAGGTGAATTATTCAACCCCAAAAGAATTCATCTCAAAACAATGTTATAATATTCCCTACTATTTCTGCTCGTAGTCAGTGATGCACACATCGTCAGCCACTATGGAACATGCTCAATTGGCTACGGTAAAATAACTAACAAGCAAATCTGTAATATTGACCAGAATATTTGCTGTAGCTCATCATTTATCACAAAACAAATCAATGTACAGGACAACATTTCCAATCAGTTCAGATCAGAAGCCATGGGAGCCTCTGCCTGGTACTGAATCAGGGCATATTATCGCTGTCATCATCATCACCACCATCATCATAATTCATCATCCTTCTTGTCATTCTCTTTCTTCTTCACCTTCTTTTTCTTATTATTATTATAACGAAGTCGAACCAAATACTAATATTTTGAAATCATTTAATACACACGTTTCCGATCTTTGCGTAATATAATGATAGGAAATACATCCCCAAAACAAGATCTTCGTAAGCTAATATATGGGTGTTGTTCATTGTATGTTACTCCAGTATAAATATCTGCAACATTCAACGCTTCTATGCATAACATAATATATACATAGGAACATTTTGTGTGTGCGTGTATAGGTACGAAATTATAGGATGTTTCTTTCAGATAACATTTGTCAGTTGACCTTATTAATACTAGAATAGGGACAATTGCAGCCTCTTTTCAAGAAATATCCCTCTTTCGTAGATTTTATTGTCCGCCCTTTCGTCAGCCTTGATCACCCAGCTGTATTAGTGAAGGTCTTCAAAATGTGACCATCCAGGGTTTCTGTTCTATTCAATCAACCAGTTAATCTCACACGGAGATCCACTTTACGGTTGCAAGGTCTGATATTGATATCAATTAAATCTCCATAATTACATTATCCTTAAACAATGGAAGACACATGTGGGAATGCAATTTTATTTGTTTTCGTGTTGGAAAGAAAAAAAATCAGAAACAACATTTAATTCTGTTTTGTTCCGCTTCAAATTATTCAAAAACTGCTGTGTAGTTCATTATAATGAATTAATTAAACAACTTTATCAGCCCAGGCAGTGTTATGCAAATTCGGCTCTATTTTTTATTGCTCTTTGGAAAGATGTGTTTCTCT
This sequence comes from Octopus sinensis, assembly GCF_006345805.1. Taxonomy (NCBI): domain Eukaryota; kingdom Metazoa; phylum Mollusca; class Cephalopoda; order Octopoda; family Octopodidae; genus Octopus; species Octopus sinensis. The sequence continues at coordinate 82,459,558 of NC_043005.1, read as the reverse complement.
TCATCTTTTCTCGTTCCCCGAAGCTCTAACAAGATTAGAATGTAATGATTTCGATCCTGCAGTTTTTTTTTGTTTCAAGTGAGACAAAACCTGGTGAGTAACACATTGTATGCTCTTCACAGCAAGTTTAAAATTGCATGTGCATTGAAAACAGGCATACCTGTTATTTAAAATTATTCAAATATGCTGCAATTTGCACTATCATTAAATTAATTAATCCATGCTATCGCTGGATGAGCTACGTTCCAGAGTGCACTTTGTAATGGTTTTGGAAAATTGTTAAAATTAACACTCAAACAATTTTAAAAGTAGCTGTAAAACAGAAGGAAGTGATCATATTATAAGCCTTTTATCTCTTGTTGGTCAGGAACAGGCGAATCAAAATGATTAGGCTTAAATCTTCTCGGGCCTCCATTAGAAAAATTATTAGCTTACACCCAGTTGCTATATGTTGGTGACACTCCTACATTCTTCTGCAGATGGCTTTAAAATAGTAGAAATCTGTGATACTCTTGTCGATACTCATACTCTCATTGGTTCTTTTAACAATTCCTTCTTTAAAATCACTGGCAGAGATACGTTAATTGCCAATGTCTATATGCAAATTCATATATGCACACATAACCTTGGCAGTGACAGCAATTCACGTACATACTTTTCCTTAACAATTCAGGACTACACGGATACATGTTATAGGACACATTAAGAACATACAGCTATATATATATATATATATATATCGCTACTTTAAAAGCAAGCAACCTAAACGACTGTTTTAATATACATACATACATACACACATACATACATACATACATACATACATACGTAAAAGAGATGTAGCAACAGTGCTTTAAGTATATAGAGAATTAAGACAGCATTTCCGATTGCATAGATACATAAACATACACACAGAGACATACACATACACACACAGGTGTATGTGTATAAATTTTGTATTCATATGCTGGCATAAGTATTTTTTATCTATGTATCTATATATATATATGTATATATATATATATATATATATATATACATATATATACATATATATATATATACATATATATATGTGTGTGTATAAATATATATGTGTGTGTATATATAAATATATATGTAAGTATATATATACACGCATGTATATATATATATAGCCACATGAAAACTGTTTATTAATTTATTGATAAATCAGACTGCATAATTATATGTGTTCTTGCACATACAAAGGATGCACCCCGCCGTGTACGTTTGTGTTTATCAGTATCGAATGTTTAGCTGCAATTGAACCAAATAGGTTTATATGTGTATACCAGTGTGCATCTCTGTGTGTCAACGAGGTTGTTAGTTTGTGTAATGGTATGGAGACATCTAAGGGCTTGAGTTATAAACTATCATATTATAGATCAAACCAAATTCAATATTCTTTAATTTGTTTCGTACCATATAATTTTAGCTTGTACTTAAGAGTTTTAGTGTAAATATTGATACATTTCAGAATAATCACACATTATATTTTAAATTTCCTTTTGAAGTTATCTATCATTTAGAACAGACACTTTTTATTTATCTATACACAGATGGTTATCTTTTGTATGTAAACACAATATGGTTGGATTTTCTGCAAAAGTACGATTGGTTCAATAGCAGACATTCCAACCCCTCATATCACACTATATAATCTTTATATTTCTCGCTCAAATTTTTAACGTTGTGTCATTATAACTGCTTCACAAAATAATTAAATTTAACATTGAGATTGAATATAGTCTCCATAATTGATAAGGACCACAAATGAGTGCATTCGGTAAACAATACAATAATATAATAACAGGATTTCTTGAAGTAGTTCATTATGTATTTCATATACGAAAGCCTTGTTCTTACAAGTAACGACTACTAGGCTTTCATTCTTACACACCCAAGCGCCAAAGAGGATCAGATTGCTAGACACCGAAATTTCAGCTATATTTCCTTTCTTCGATGTGTGTGTATGTGTGTGTGTGTTAGCACACCGGGCGAAATGCGTAGCCATATTTCGCCTGCCGTTACGTTCTCAGTTCAAACTCCGCCGAGGTCGACTTTGCATTTCATCCTTTCGGTGTCGATAAATTAAGTACCAGTTACGCACTGGGGTCGATGTAATCGACTTAATCCGTTTGTCTGTCCTTGTTTGCCCCCTCTGTGTTTAGCCCCTTGTGGGTAGTAAAGAAATAGATGTTTGTGTTTGTGTGCGTGCTTGTGTGTGTATTTACATGCATGCGTGTGTGTGTGCTTGTATGCATGCGCAAATGTGTGTGTGTGTGTTGCATGTGTGCGTGCGTGCGGAGGGTGTGTATACGTTTTTGTGTTTCTGCGTAGGTTTGATGTGTTTGGTGTGTGATTAGATATTTTCAGTACCAAATAGTGTCACATGCTACTATCATGAAGTGTAAATGTTTTATGTAGTTCCTACTTTCATGTCTAAAACTGCCTATATTATTTGTAACAAAACGCATATAACGGAAGATAATTTCAACAGTATAAATGAATTTCAAATACAAACAACCACATATTAACCGTTAATGAAGTCTTGCAAATTCTATTCAAGAGAGTTTAGGAGCCATAAATCTATCATAAACAACAGTTTCTTAACATTTTCAGCATTGTTGTCGGGTGTAGACAAAATGGTTTTGTATTAAATTTCTTAGATGTTGAGATTTGCATATACATACATCTAGACAAGAGTTTCACGAGGCAGATTCTTTATTGTTGCAATATCATTTTATGCATTTCAGAAAACTTTTGAATTTATTTCAACAAATGACAAAATCTTAACATCTTGTGTTTCCTCTTGACAAAGAGATATCAACCGTCAAATTTCAAAATTTGTGGAAAGGTAGGTTTCACCTTGTCAGTCTGAAATTATTTCCATTGTCACACATTCATTTCCATTGACATATTAATGAATTTATGAATTTGCGTTTGAAACAATCATGTATATATATATGAGAGAGAGAGAGTGTGTGTGTGTGTGTGTGTATGTGTGAGTATAAATATACATATGTATATGTGTGTGTTTGTATGTATACACACATACACACACATAGAAACTCTCTCTCACACACACACATATATATATAGAGAGAGAGCGGTTATGAGAGGTAATGGTGTCATTGAGACCCAAAGTTGTCAGGTAATGCTGAATAAGTGCTATAAAATGAACAATATTAAATTCTATTGGATTTTACTCATAAGGTATTGGAATATTATATATATACCATTCTGCCTAAAAAAATGGATTTACAAATTCAGTATCCCTACATATCACACATCTATTTTCTTTTATTTCCTCAACATCACTATTTTATATCTTATCTCAATTAATGATTTCTTAACCATCCTCTCACACCGTCTTCGATGAAAGGATATAATAAATATCCTGGAAACAGCTGTTAGACCTGCTATCTATAAATGTTCTAACATCTACACAGCCTTGCTTTTTAACCGCATTACGAAATAAAATTTATATATATATATGTATATATATCAAGATGTAGGACAAGATACTGTGATAGCCTGTGCTTCAGAGATCAATAGCTCTTCAATATCCTCCCGAAGGACCTGAGAGACCTGCATGGGGTGGATGCAGATGTCTTTAAAATAAAACTGGATCTCTTCCTGTCAGGTGTCCCAAATGAACCAACTTCACGGCAGGAGGTGCAGATGAGGGCAGCTGCATCAAACTCTCTCATGCACCAAATATCAATTGTTAAAAAGCATACGTGAAGTAAAATCATGTAGCAACACCGAATGGCTGTGCCCCAGCATGGCTACATCTCGTGAGCTGCTACAAGATAAAATGAAAATACACACATACACACACACACAGACAGACACACACACATGAGAGCCATTCCAGAAGTCTTGAGACTTTTGTAGGAGAGGGAATTATATTGTCCGTGATTACTACAATTTTGTAATATCATTTCTAAACGTCCTAATAAGCTAACCAACAAAATCCTGTTATTTCAGATTAGAGGAAACAGTCGTAAGAGTACTTTGAAATGAAATTTGCTTGTCGACGCTGCATAAGTTGCAGGATGCAATCGGGACATGAAGACGATGCGGAAGCTTAATATCCAATAAGATTTCGTGGTAACCTGAGCAAAAGCTCTGCAGAAACATGAAATTTTCCAGACCGCTTATGGATTACTCTTTACTCTTTTACTTGTTTCAGTCATTTGAGCACCGCCTTTAGTCGAGCAAATCGACCCCGGGACTTATTCTTTGTAAGCCCAGTACTTATTCTATCGGTCTGTTTTGCCGAACCGCTAAGTGACGGGGACGTAAACACACCAGCATCGGTTGTCAAGCAATGCTAAGGGGACAAACACAGACACACAAACACACGCATATATATATATATATATATATATATATATATATATATATATATATATATATATATATATACATATATACGACAGGCTTCTTTCAGTTTCCGCCTACCAAACCCACTCACAAGACATTGGTCGGCCCGGGGCTATAGTAGAAGACACTAGCCCAAGATGCCACGCAGTGGGACTGAACCTGGAACATCTGGTTTTCGATGGTACAAAAGGCCAGAAAAAACAAGTCCTCTTAGAAGCTCGTGGTGAACACCTTTATCGATAGCAAAGGATTCATCTACACCAGAGGTTCCTTCTTTGGGAAAGAATAGATCTTTGTGCGTCTTTGAAATGAATGTCTCACCTGAAAAATTCTCAAAACTTCTCGCATGTCGCTTGAGTTCTATTTATTTACTTATCGTGTTTGTACAACACCATCTACTTATGTCTGGTCTGCGAGTTTAAATATATATGTATATGTGTGTAAGCATGTGTATATGTATGTATGTATATATGTATGTATGTATGAGACAGATGAGTGACAACCTGGCCACTGGTGGTGGTGTAATACACCATACTAATCATATCTCTCAGGCATGTGGAAGAGAGTGTAATTCGGCATGATGACTTAAACGACATGCAAAGGTACATGAAGACCAGTTACAACGATAGCCGGCTATTACAGGTAAAGATTTTAGCTGCCAATTCTGTACAAGACATTGTAGATCTTTAGGTGGGCTAAAAAATCGCATTCGATCACAGCACCAATAACAGTTAAGCTTCGTGCAATAGCCATACTCGATAAGGATGGGACAGACATCATGTATGCATGCATGTATGTATGTATGTAAGTACGTATGTCGAAGTGTATACTGGGATGGAAACAGACAGAGACATAAATGTAAATCTATATACATATATATATGCACGTATGTATGTATGTATGTATATACAGACACCCACTGAAATGTTGCGCACACCAACATTCAAAAAATAGGCATTCATAAAACGTAATGTTTAAGAAGACATCACAACACAACGTAATAATTCAAAGCCAAAATCTGTGTTGACATGTCTATATAATTATCTTATCAAACATATTGATTTCTCCATCTTCGTTTTAATGAAATATGTCTTGAAGCTTTTAGGAATACAATTACTAGTAAAGTGTAAAGAGTAAATATTTCCCATCCCTAAGTAACCATTTAATATATGAGCACATATCGATAGCATCTGGTGCATCTGTGTAGGAAGAAGTTTGCTTCCTAGTTATATGGTCCACAAAATAGCTTCGACCACAAAACCGATAGTGTAAACACCAGGCTTCAAAACTAAGTACTGGTGTGGATTCATTCGTGAAAAACCCAAAGTGGTACACCAGTATGGCCGCAGTTCAATGGGAAAAACAAGTATAAATTAAAATACCGTTATTGTGAAATGCTTGGAGAAGGAAATAAACATATATATATATATATACATGTGTGTGTGTGTGCGTGTGTGTGTGTGTGTGTATAGGGCTAAACCACTAGGTGGGTAACCATACGCTAGAAGGAGATCATATACGATCTAACAACAAAGAAAGAATGTTCTCCAGAGAAAATGCCAGCGAACACCAGAACATAAGCGGGCAAGACAGATGAAAATTATATAAAAATCAAGAATTTTTCAGAGTTTTATATGATAGGCTACTGGTTTTACATTGATATTAATTAAATTAATATTCAATATAACTCCCTTATTATTTAATTGTTATATATATATATATATGTATATATGCACACTCACACATACACACATGCAGAGATGCATATATACATATACACACACAAAAACACCATATACATACACACGCATGTATTAAAAAATACATGCATATACATACATTAATATATATATATATATATTCGCAGGCATATCCATATTCATACATATACGCATACACGAATATGTCTTAGAAGTGTGGGCATAAAGAGAGATGGAATGAGAGCCAAAAGCATGCAGCTGTATAATTCCTACGGGTTGTTTTCGACATCTTTTCCCTTGCTATTGTGTGGTAGACATTGTATCGTAGTCTATAAAAAAGTGAGGTTTGATTTTAAGTATTAGCCTGAAATCAGCCTATACTTTGATAATTTTTTCTTTACCTGTTTAGGTTTTATCACCTCACAATTTATAGGAGCGCGGTTTCAATTGAGAATTAACCTCTATGAATTTAATTTTAAGTTTTCATCTCTGTATTATAACGTTAACTTTGCTTGTGAGGGAAAGAATTTTTGTTTTTGGTGCTTGTAGGAAAAGTGTTAGAGGTAATTTTTTTCCTATGTAATTTGCATAGA
>NC_043005.1:82425352-82445352 GCF_006345805.1 Octopus sinensis | reverse complement strand
CTTCAGATACATGAAGTTGACTTCGTAGAATTTGAACTCAGAATGCAAAATACTTGAACACATAACACAATGCATTTTACCCGATGCTGCATCGACGCGCTCTACTCCAAGGGCGCATTTTTCCGTACCTAACCTAAGTGTGGTGATTCTTCCAGCTTACCATGTTTATAGCATTCTAAGTTGGTACAAGGGCAGCAGATATATGTTGATATCATGAGATCCAGGGCTTGACTGGTGCGTTAATTTTATTAATTCCCGAGCGAGAATCGGAAAGGTTGACATCGGAGAAAAACTTAACCGTATATTCTGAGCTCAAAACACGCCGAAGTCATGTTTGCCTCTCATCCAGCCGTAGACGGTAAAAGTGTGTAGCAGTCAAAAACCACAATTAGTAGTAACAAGTAACACTTTCACTTGAAAATTAATGAGTTTTTCTTTATATTAGGAAACATTATAATACAACAGCTGAATTATTAATCCTTTCTAACATGGAAGCAATTTAAGGGAAGGAGACTCCCAGATCACATCAACCTTAGGGTTCCTGTGTAATATATTTCATCGAAATAATGAAAGGTAAAGCAAAGGTGATATGGGCGGTGTCAGAACGTAAAGAACAGGAAGAAACTCAACTAATCATTTTCACCGAAATCCTAATGATTCTCCATAGAAGCCCATTTGATGACGATAATAATAAAAATAATAATTATAATAATAATAATAATAATAATGATCATAATAGTAAGAGTAATGATGATCAAGATCATGACGACGACGATGAGGATGATCGTCATTACCATCATCATCATCATCATCATCATAATTTAAGACAAGATGTGAGTAGTATAGAAACCTGGAAACTGAACAAGTTAGGAAACACAAGTTGCAATCTTCCCTCGAGAACAGATATATAGTCAAAGAGAAAAGATTTATGACGGTAATTGATTAGTCGTATTCGCATATCATAACAGTAGCAGACGAGCTCTCCAGATATCAGAAAAGAATAGATCAGTATCAACAGATTATTTGAGACAGACCAGAGGAGATTTAATAACTAAATAAATAGTGGAGAAAAAGTACTGAAGATGAGGAACTTCATGCAGAGGATACTAGGAAGTTCTGGAGTAATATTTGGGATAAACCAGTCAATCATAATGGAGATGCAGTATGTTTAAAGAAAATGAGGGAAGAAGTAGCGAGTGAGAAGGAGCCATATATAAGATTAATCAGTGCATTAATGATTAAAATGTTAGGAAAATGGCCGAATTGGAAGGGCACAGGACCAGATTTAACTGAAAAGTACAGGCTAAAGAAATTCAGTAGTTTACATAGTATGATGAGGGAATCACTTCGGGATTGCCTTAAGGGAAGAATAATACCAAATTAGATGACTACAAGGAGATCAATACGTAAATATAGCGGTAATTAGTACTGGCTATAATTTCTATAGAGAATCTCTGGAGATAACAAGTAATGTTTGAAGTGGATTCACACAGTAGGATTAAGTTTTTAACCTGTAAAATTAAGAATCATAGCTCATATTCCGTTCCATGGAAACTGACATAGTGTCTCATTAAGTGCACTAAATATGTTTAACTTCATTCTCTTTTCTACACTCACAGTTGTACTAACATTTTCAATACAATCTCTGACGCATTTCCCGGTAAGTAATGTTGTAATTTCAGAAGTAAATGCGTTCAAACAATATTCACTATTAGCTTTTTTTGTCTCTCAGGAAATTATGTTTAAAGAATGAGATTGTCAGACGAATAAATCATCTAGTACGTATGGCATCATAATGACATTTATTCTATGGATCACACTTCCTATCCTCCTCGCTCTCTCACACACACACACACACACACACAGACAATACATTCAAAAACACAAACACAGACATATGTATATCTATGTATACATAGATATAGATGTATACGTATACATGTGTATAAATGTATATATATAATATATACATTTATGCATACATGTATACGTATACAAGTATATCTATATATATAAATATATATGCATGTATACATGTATATCTATGCATATAAATTTATATGCGTGTATATACATATATATGTATACATGTATATCGATGTATATAAATATCATATTTATATAGATAAACATACACACACATACATACACACGCACATACAGGCACAAACACATATTAATCATTTTCTATATGCACAACATGTCTGCCATACATTATAACATTATTTCACGTAAACATTTGGTAATTAAATTTATGGCAGTGAATTGGTTTTTCCAACCTACGTCTGATAGTTACATTTCATACTTTAATTCATAACAAAATTATTATTAACTAAATTATTAATTTATTTCTATTTTATTTCAGACTCTTGCATAAATTCCATTAATTGTAGTTCAACGTTAAGAGCAATTGATATTGTTTCCAGTGAATGTTGCCTGTTGTTGCAATTAGGTCGCTTGCATGAGAAATGATTCTTAACTAAATGTTATATTTGTGTTTCTTAAATTCTACAATTCTAGCATGAAATTTAGCAGGCGTGGCTGTGATATGACGAAGTTTATTTAATAAAGAAGTGGTTTCGAGTTCAATCCCACAGCGTGGCACTTTGTGCAAATACGTTCTACTATAGCTCTGTGCCGACTAATGCCATGTAAGTGAATTTTGTAAAAGGAAAATGTATGGAAGCCAATCAGCTATAGGTATATATATATATATATATATATATATATAGTTGATGTTATAAGAGATAATGGTGTCATGGACACAAAAGTGTCAGGTAATGCTGAATAAGTGCTATAGACATATCATAGTTAAGTCCCAGATTCGGTAATATTGCGAATAAAGGCTTCAACCTCGGTTCTATGTCAGCGTGTGTACATATGAATTTTTTGCGTAATGAGATAAAATTATATATATATATATATATATATATATATATATATATATATATATATATATATATAAATGTATGCATGTATGCATATATGTATGTAGGAGCGTGTGTGTATGAGCGTATGTGTGTGTGTGTGTGCTTGTGTTTTGTGTGCGTGTCTTTGGTCATGCCCTACTCACCGCTTGGCAACATGTTTTGGTCTTTTTACATCCTCGTTATTTATCTGTTCGGCAATTTACCTTATAAGTACTCGAATTGAAATGTATAATAAATACTGGTGACAATTTGTTTGCCTTAGCCGTTCAGTTGCAATCCTGGATCAAATGAAATAATAAATGAGTAAAGGAATTTGAATAAATCTATATTTGAGGGTGATTCTCTTGTTGAAATATAATCATGAATACGACATAAATATCCACAATTCCGCTGCAAACATTAGCTTGGAAGACTAAACGCACATGAATTATAATCAATGAAATAATACATTCTTAAAAATCGGAATGATGTAATACTCAATTTTTTACCGGCTTCGATTCGATACACAGTTAAATATATGTGTAAAACTACTATGGTGGGAAGCGAAATTACATAAGACGGCAGTATACTCGCTCTATACTTCAACATGAAAGACAAGAACTTTACTAAAATTTTCACACGAGAACTATTATTTAAACACTGCTTCAAAGTGACTCTAGAAATATTATCGACACACACACATGTATATATGTGTATCTGTATGTGTGCGTTTATGCATACTTTCTTTACACCTAATACGGTATACATACACAGCAACCACACCACTTCTACCCCGCGCTACTACACTTCTGCACTTCCACACTACTTCATTTAAACACACATAATGTGTCTTCCATTAATTTCCATTTCGGCCATTTCAGTTTTTGGCCATTTGTGTTTAATTTAGAAAGATTTTGACCAGCAAGTATCGAATACGAATCCATAGGAGAAACATCGTGCGCTTCCTGTCATTATATATCTAAAATTTTACTCAAATGCCATTTCATGTAAACGCTAAGAAAAATCTGAGTTAGAGCTTTCATTTTCTTCATGTTTTTTAAACCTAAAATTATTTTACTGAAACTGGTTTTCCATTACATACAAAAGAAATTAAGCAACTCACGTCATATTCGTAGAATGCCACTGCCAATTCTTTTATATTGAAAAATTACCAAAGACGTGCATGAAACTACAGGAATTATGCAATAATATATTACGATATAAAGGTAGCTATATGATAGGTTTCAAATCAGTCTGTATAGAAAATATCGATACCCTGAAAGTTTTGTAACTCTTATACATATGCATGTACATATGGTCAAGTTACATATATTCGTACATACAGTTATATATATGTGTGTATGTGTATATATTGTATATATATATATATATTATATATATATATATATATATATATATATTGTATATATATATATATATATATATATATGTATATATGTGTGTGTGTATAGGTATATATATATATATATATATATATATATATATATATATATATATAATATATATATATATATACATACATATGTTCGTACATACGTAGACAGATAGAAAGATAGATAGATAGATAGATAGATAGATAGATAGATAGATAGATACATACATACATACATACATAGATACACAATCATCATCATAATAATTGTTGTTGTTGTTATCGTTGTTGTATTACATTTTCTGTGTATGATATTTCCTTTTCTGCATCTCTCAGCTATTTAGGGAATTCACGGCCGAAATAGGTAGAGATATTTATAAACCCGTAAACATATTTCGATGCATTGAGTCGATACATAAAAGAGTTAATGAGTCTTTTCAGTGTAAAGCAAGCATAATTGAATCAATTACGGTGTATATTCATTCATTTATTCCAGTGAAATCCAAAACAATTTTCTTCATTCTTTCCAACAAATGAATATATCAATGTCAGCTCCTATTCTGTTCCACTGTGATGAATATATTTTCGTTACACTGTAGGTTCAGCAACAAAGAAATATATGTTGATTTCTTTCTATGGACGAGTGTGAGGCAGTATGAATAGAATCGTAACTCACATTGATTTACATACATGCAAGTGGATGAGCTTAAACGCCATGTACAGAATCTAAAGCAAATTGCCCATGTGCAATTCATTTTTCTTCGGTGACAAGGGAAAGGATTTCAAGAAGGACGCTCTTCAATTTAATATGAAAGCTTCGGGATCATGTTGAAATTAAGTACGACTAAATTGAAATGTAGCTTCTGTAACATTCACAAATGAATTATCTGGACTTCCTGCTAATGGACATCTCAAGAAGATACACACGTTTACATGTCACATCACTTTTCGTTATCTTTTCCCTTTGCTGTTGAAAGAGCCTCCATTTAGCGGGAATATTGACACTGTGTGTGTATTATTTAAGCCATGCACACAATCGAGCAGTTTTCAAAAAGCGTATGTCACGTACGTCTTTGTCTGTAGTGCAAACATCAACAAGTAAGCCAGCAGTATAAGTGTGCATTTAATATATTTAAACCACAAGTATTTCACAAATGCAAACTTCGTAGAGTAAAACCAAAATCTCCGTTCAATGATGTTCGTCTTTCCAGTTTCGTTGTTGGTGACTGTCGACACTTGAAAAACTGAATAAAGAACTCATAATGCCTTATATACAGGATTAGCTAGTATGGAACTTCCTTCTTCATTTTCGAACGCATAAAAAGCATTGATATATGTGCAAGGTAAGGAATGGAATCTTTCCGGACCCTCATTGCATTTCACATCGCAACAACATTATATGTCTATGAGAAGTGCACTCACACACACACAGATGATGGCTTATGTTGATATATAATTATATATATATATACATACACATATACACATGAATGTTTATATCCATACATACATACATACACACACACACACACACACACATATATATATATATATATATATATTAACATAAGCCATTTTATCGTACAGTGCAAATATAAATCCTGTGCCATGTCTAAGTGACATAAATGTGATTGATTAATTCTTATATTTAAAATCAATGTGGTTTTAATTCTATAGCTAACTTTGAACGTATTTAAAACCAATGTGATTGATTAACTTTATGCTTGAAATCCAATAAATAAATCTGTAGAGAGAAAATTGAAGTTGTGTGTTGAGTAAAGTTCCGTTCTTTTATGTACTTCGTAGCTTTCTTTTAACTAGTTTTCAAATTCTTTTCCATTTCGCTTCCATATTATCGAACGTACGTATTGTTTCAAATGGAATATAATGCCGTTGAAATTTAATCTTCTGTAACTGCCGAATGTGTAAACTAACGATAACACAAATCATAGCTGTGACCTTACCGTACAACTCTAGTTTACTTCTGTGAGCTCTAAGCAATTGCAGTATGGTAAGTATCTCTATTTTGCTGTTATTACTTTCGATTCAATCTGCGGTCTCGGATCAAATCCCTACTGTGTCAAGTACATTTCCGAAATTGTAGGTTATTGTTTCTTGAGTAAATTTGTCTACTTTTTCTAAGAGGTCAAGCGACATAGTAAGAAATTCGTAGGATTTAATGCAAGACAAATATATTAGATTAGATGAAATAGTTTTTCATAGAATATTTTAAAAGACTTATATTTTAGCCATTTTATTTACTTTATAAATATTAACGAGAGAAAATATGTGCGTGTGTGTGTGTGTGTGCGCGCGCATATTGCCTACACTACTATTCAGCGAATAATAATTCACTTACATTAATTCATTTCAAATGTTGACGAATAACCAGACATTGCAGGGAAGGAGATAGGTCGATTACATCGACTAAGTTTTCAATTTGCACTCATCTTATCAACTCTGAAAGCGTGAAGGGCAAACATGATCTCAGTAGAATTTGAACTTAGAACGTAAAGACGGACAAATGCCGTTAAAAATCGTGGCCCCTCACAACCTCACTTCACATACGCATATTGTTGCTCCGATTCCAAAAGTGCCAATTCGCATGTCCTTACCATTATAAACTTTGCTGAGAGAAGTAGAGTTTAACAAACAGAGATGAATGAACATCATCTCCCGAAAAAATCGTTTATCATTTTCCTGGACCATGAGCACGAAATGTTATTTAAAATGGTAGGACTGTGTTTGCGCTGTAGTTGTTTTGATTTCGTATTATTTGTTCCAGAATCGTTTTAATGTTCCACTTGTTTGTAGCTTAGGTTGAGGTATTTCATACGATGTCTGGTTGTGTTAAATGATGAAAGATTTTCCAAGCGGTGGCACGATGTCTACTATATTTTACGATTGTAAGTGATTTTTTGATAGGAGACATGTTAATCTCTACTTGTTCCCAATTAACAGCACAAAGTTACTTGTACACTGTGTTGATATAACATATCTATACTGGCTTCATAGTTAGGGCTTCAGAATGTTGCGAAGAGTTTACTTCGCTTCATTTTAAACTTGTCACATTAACGTCGTAGATAACAAACGGGCTGCCTACTACACTAACACACAATATTATCTCCGAAAGTCAGTTTTTAATACTGCTCTGTTCTCATCTCTTGTACTCTTTTCTTACTTTCTCCTTTATTTGCATTCCTTTAACACATCCCCACTCTCACAGACACATTATATATATATATATATATATATATATATATATATATATATACGTACATACATATATATACATATACACATGCACGCACACACACACACACGTATATATATATCTACATACATATCTATATGTATAAGTGTGTATATATTATGTATATATAAGCGCATTTCTAATATACAAGGACACAAAGATATATATGCCTGTGCATTGTCTGTGAGTCTGTGTGTCCTACTTTACTTATTTCTATGTCTGGAATTATCGAAATATTTGTAGTTTTAAGTCATTTGTCTCCTAATACAATACATTTTATTCGCCTCCTCCCTCATTTTTATAAGTATTATAAAATAAGTTCCACTTGCTCATAGCACTCACGGAAAGTAACCATATATTTGCATATGTTCTCCATAACGGGCTCCGTAAATACACTCATATGTGTGAAGGTGTGTGTGCTTGTATACTTCCGCATATTTTAGTTTGCTGAAGTAATTGTAAGCATTTAAATTTTTTTTTTTTTTTTACATTTAAAACATACACTTCACTTTCTGCTACCCATTTAAATTTATATGACAGAATTTTATCGCCATCATTAGTTTCTATGCTTCATCTTTGTGTACAATTCAATGGTGATATATTAATATACTTGGCAATTCTCAAGTTACAGAATTAACATGTACGTAGTTTTCATTTTGGAGCCAATTGTTTGATAATGTGCATATCATTTCCAATCTATTATGTAAAGATCAGAGGCAGCATTCAATGTTTCTTCAATGTTAGTGGTGTTTTCGAAACATATTAAAAAATATACTTGCGCTGCCATTATCATTTTTCAGCGTCAAATATTTTTCCAATTGTTTCTGCTATCGATAAAGTAATATGGATTTTGCATTAGCATAGAGTAAAACTGAAATTAAATATCAGGTCACGTATACATATTTCACTTAAACACTTGTTCAAATGAATAATGAATTCTTATGGAAATTTATTTTCAAATCCTATATTACGACGCATAGATGTTGCTTCGATGAATAAATTGTACCATTTGTTATAACATTAAATGACAGCTCACGTTTTTTTCGCTTCTAGCACACCTAAAAACATGGCCGGATGAAAAAGAAAATGTTACGAAAATTTTATTAGCCAACATTTAGAGTATTGTATAATATATGCAAAGCATCTGTGCTCATTTAAATATTTTCACTACAGCATTTTTTGTTTGTGAGAAAAATATTTACTATTTCACATTATATAAATTTATTATTGCTGTTTACTCGTCCACACAAATGTTAGACTTTATTGTGAGCGTCACTTCTCTAGGGTGTTAACTCAAGAATAATGCATCTAACTCTATATAGTCGCATGAGATAATTCTTACTGAAGAAATTAGGATGAGTTTTAAGAGAAATTCAACTGTCATTCCTAAAATATTGAACGATCGTGGTGCACCTCATTGATGGTTAACACGCACACACACACACACACACATATATATATATATATAATATATATATATTATATATATATATATATATACTTATATTATTTATTAATTATTACGCATGTTACACCTGCTAATATTTTGCAGTATTGCACATATACCAGAAGATATGCATGATATATCGTATTTGGAATTCTTCAGGAAATGAATGAAATAATAACGAATCAAACTTGTGGAATGGTGAATAAATGTCTCTAAAAAATTTCCCAATCTCAAGTAATGATATTATTATGATATTACAGAAAATATTGTCTAGTAATTTCAACCCTTAAGCATACCTCACAGAAATTAAACAATTGGAATAGTGAAATAATAAACAGATATATATATATATATATATATATATATATATATATAATATATATATATATACACGAACATGCGTACATAGAATGTTTTCTTACTTGAAATCTTTATTGAAACCTCCTGTGCATAGAGGAGTCGGAAAGATTTGAAATTTTGCATATGGGGACATATATAGAAATTCTTTTGAACATCTAAAACTTTATTTGAGAGACATTTTCGTTTTGGTTTTTTTTTTCTGTTTTTAGCTTTTTTTTTAAATGAACTGATATCTGAATGGCATTTAAACAAAGCTTCTATGCGAAACTTCCATCTCCTTGATAGAGTAATAATTGCTTTAAGCTTATTCTTTTAAAAATCGTACTATTTTATACGCTCATTTGTTTTATAGCATTTGTGAATATATGTCAATCAATAAAAATCTTTTTCCTTCTTTTCAGAATACAGAAGCATGCCTTTTTACAGTATTATTAGCGTGTAATCAATGCTCCAAGTTTGTCCAAGGGCATTTTCATTGTATAATTTAAAACCTATGTAGCTGCAAACTGAGCGCATTACTTGGGAATTTGCAAAAGCCAAAATTAAAATGGTCATTCATACATTCAAAGAAATTTCATTTTGTGGAAAAGATACTCAAAACCATTAAAAAATAATATGAACGATCTGGCTTAGTTCATTTAAAAAGACAATTACTGTTCCTTGAGAAACACAGTAAAGCGTATATTTATTTGGCGAATATTCAATAAATATTTTATCTGTTTTTTTTTTGTTTTTTCTAAAACTTAGTTGCAAATAACAACGATGTAATTTAAAAGATGGTATGCACACAAAAATAGAAGTAGCTGTTTATCGATAAACACTAATTATATATTTTCATGATTTGCAAACCATTTCAAAGTGTGGACTTAGTTATACCATTAGAAACAAGCAGTGAGCAGACGGAGTTTAACTTGAAAGACGAAGAGTATCTCCGTCAAAAGCTATGGTCAAGGACCATGAGTAAGTAGCGTATATATAATTTCTGCCATTAAGAAGACCGGCGAAAAACAACACTCAGATTGGCTGTATTTGTGACAAGCCATTCGAAATTGCTGCACCCAACATCACTGAATCACCACAGGAACTGACCTTTTAATGGTTTTATTTAAGTGGAAAGGGAAAGGAAAGTAACTGAAAACCGTAATAAACGCAGGATGCATCAGCATCAATCACATGTTCTCTGCTAGCTAGCCGTTCGTTGCCAGTGTGATAGTCTATAACATGGATAGATTTACAGAGGATCCAATACGATATTTAAAATGTTTTACTTACATCAGGCCATTAGCACTAATATGATGTAAGCTAAAAGAAGACTTTTAATATTAAAACTAAGTAAAAGCAACATTTTCCCTAAACAGAGCCATGCTAAGATACTGTAGATATCCAGAATTCTTCACACCATAAAATTTAAGAAGTTTGCAGCCTGTATAACTATAAATATACCCTACCCCTTCTCAAATAGGGTTGTTTTTAAGAGGCTTATTATCTCCTATGACAGTATTTTAGCTTGAAAGGTGGTAATTCTAGTTTTGTTCACCTGAAAGCAAACTAGACTTACCACATAAGAATGGAAAACCTTTCTTGCTTCAGTTAGATATTGAAATATATCCACACACACACACACACACACAAATAAACTCAACCCACTCTACTATTACAAGAGGCAGGAGGAAACCGTGGCTTGATGATGATGATTGTTATTATTATTATGAATATTATTATTATTATTATTATTTTGTTGACAACGACGATGATGAAAATGTTGATGGTAGTGATGATGATGATGATGATGATGATGATGATAGCATCAACGACGACGATATTGATGATGGTATTGAAGCTGATTATATGTTGTGTAGTAATAATGATAATGATGATGATGATGATGATGATGACGATGACGATGATCATCATCATGATGACGAGGAGGAGAAGAATAACATATGATGGTGAATATGATAGTGGTAGTGGTGATGGTAATTGTGATGAAGATGATTTTTATTTCGCATTAGTTAATCGCAAGAAAAACAAAAAAGAAACCAGACACGAAAAAATTTGAATTTCCTAACATATTATTAAAAGGGATATTTATTACAACCGACGATAGAAATAGTGAAAGCAGAACGATGAGCATACTCAAAAGTACTTTCCAGAATATTACTAATTACACTTCATCACCGTTGTTAGGTTTCAAAATGTATCCATTCATTATAAGAGTTTCCGGCATTACAATGATCTTTAACTGATGTTGTGACAGAATGGATTTTTAAAAAAAATATATAAATATAAAATTAAACAACATAACATTTTATCTCTGTCTTCAATTACTTCACTTCTAAATATAGCATTTCCTTGTTTGTATTCACCAAGGAATTTCATAATTATGCATCCATTTCACAAGAGATATTCGTTGCGTGTAAACGTTTTTGCAGCTCAAAATGTTTCTCTATATTGTCAAATACTACTCGATCTTATTTCTCTATTTCTCACTTTTCGCTTTATTATTATTTTTCCCGCAGAGTAAATATTGTCAAAGTATGCAAATACATATCATACAAAGGTTGCTTAGCAGAACCTGAGTGTATTGATAGAATTTGTTCATAATTGTAAAGAAACAAAATAGTTTTCATGACAAACATACAATTTATAAATGTTAATGAGAGATGTTATTTTCTCTTCATTCCTTCCTCTGTTCCCACCCCACACCCATTATCACTTACTGGTAACTAATATGACTCTCGAGTTAACAGTGGCCATGTTTGCGAAATATTTTCACGTCCAATATTGGATATATCATTTCCTAAATACTAAGCAACTATTAAGTGTATTCACAAACCAGATATATTTGTAAAACGTTTATTAAACAAATGTTGATAAGATGCTACGTAATTTAAATTAACCACGACAGTACAGCATGACTAATATATTTCTCTCGTATATCATTTACAGTGTCTGCTGTTGTTTTCTATATATTATTCCATTACTTTAAAAATGTTTTGAATGACAGATAGTAGTGTGTTGCAGCGTTCATTAACCTTGAATACTCTACGCTGAAATCCTGCGTAAATAGACAATTCTTTTCACCCTCTGAGCATGAAGATATTATGTAGCAATAAATCTTACAGTCGGTCTTATTCTTTATAATATTTTAATATTATAATATAAAATGTGTAAATGTATTTCCATTTACACACCTTTGTATCATTACAACCACTTTAAGTTGAAAGATGTTATGTATATATGTATGTAATGGGGTAGTGTCTATCTGGTTGTCAATTTGAGAGAATTGTTCATGTTGTTATTAAAGATTAAAATAACTTGACTTGTTTACTCGCCATGTGTAAGTAGTTATATCGTTTATTTCCTGGGCAGATACCACCAGGCCTTGTGTGAATAATCTAAGGGTTATCCTCTAACACACGTCCTACTATTTAGCCAGATATCTCCGACTTGGTTATAGAAATGTTTTGTTTATTTTACGTAGTCTCTGATATAGTAATATGACGAAGATATTGTTTACATATCTGCAAATATTGAATTAAGGATATCCGAGAATCGACGCGAAAAGTATTATTTGTCAATAACAGGTCAATACCTTTATGTGAGAATAAATGAAAACTTTACCTATCAATGTGGTAATTGTGAAATAAATTTGTTTTACTTAGGAATATTAACCATAATAAGTGGTCTGGACCTAAGATATATGCTAGGGAAATATTTTAGCAACATCTACAACACTAACAGGATAACACAAGTAAGACTATTTTATCATCAAATGAGAGAGTATGAGTCTATAATTATAACCTTAGATTTTAATATATGACTAATGGCACCAGCTAATTCTTGGAGCATACTTAAAGGAGAATATCCATAAATATGACTTAAGTTAAACATTTTCGTCAAGAACAAGGAAAGGAGCCATCTTAAAATGTAATCTCAGATAATCATAGTATCGCTAATGTAATCTTCCAATGTAATCTACATATGGTAGTCTACTGTTTTTTATAGAACGTTGTCTAAAATTGTATATTTTTAAACTGACACTTTCTAGTACAGCCTAACGAGATTTCACAACACGTAAACAAATCCTATTAAGATGGAAATTATTTAAAATATTATAGTAAGCTACAGATAATGCTACTTCATACTAAATATAGATTGTCTTAAAAAAGTTTAAAAACCCAAAGGAGTATAAGCACTATATGAACATAAGAGTCTATATTCAAAACAATATCAGTTCCGTTTGTCTTAATATCACTTCATACTTTTTCATATTTTTCATAATATTTGCGAAGTTAAATTCTACTGTTTATAAATGGAAATTTACTCGTTTGACACGCATCAATTTAAAAGCGTATCTACACATGCTTTCTAGATCTAATTTGATTCGATATTTTCCATTAAAACAATGCCTGAATCGAAGTAACACAGACTTGATACGTCACTGAAATTATTTTCTTTTTAAACTCTAATAAGATAAAATTACAAACGTATGTTTGGATATTGTAAACAATTGTATATAGTAAACAATTTCTGGGCTTAATAAAAGGGAGACGAAAGAAAAGGTCGACGTGGCGAGTTTCGAGCTCAGAATCTTTGAGTATATATTCCGTAAAAAGTGTGGTTCATTTGACTTTGATCTTCAAAGGCAAGAAAAGAAAATGACTCTCCCAAGACACAACAGAAAAAATGCAATATTATGTATATAAAAATGACAATCCTGGCAAAGTATAGGGAAATGTTCCTGATATATTGATAGTTGTAAATTATCATTGTAAAACATTTTTTAAGACGACAGTAACTCCTCTCTAGTGTGAACTATACAGTCATGGCATTTACAATAATTTTAGAACAATGCAGTTTCAATAAACAAATGCACATTAAAATTCTATTTTGTATAAAATGTAACTTATCGAGATGCAGGTTTCAGAAATATGAAAAATAAAGCAATTATATGAAGCAGAGGAAAACGAAATTTCTTTGAATATAGTCTCAGATGTTCCTAGGTTTTTAGGTCGTGTTCGTCAACTCACTGTAGACATGGAAAACTACATTTAGAATAAAACAACGACGTTAATAGTCGGAAGTCATGATATTTGTAATACACAGTGGCTTCTTGCTATGTATGAGAGAACTTTGGAGATATTTACATTAAAATGACGCTAATTGATATCGAGATAAATATTGCTTTCATCTGTCAGAATTTTGAACAGTTTACACATTCTAGATCCTCGTGACTTGGTTATCGAATTCATTCATTAAAGAATTATTATCGATATCACTTGTCATATATATTATCGTATATATTATGTGTCTTGACACTTAGCCGTATGTTCATCCTTTATTTCTCGGAGTATCTGATCGATTTTAATGGTAAATCCAATAAATATTTCTTTGACATATTCAGTGCCCAGCAAATGGTTCTGAATTGTACTCATAAGTGTTTAGCAATCGAAACCTAATAATTGTCCTCATACACAGCACTGTGTTGGGAGACAACAGAAAAATAAATTCTAATACAAAATCATGTAATTCATAAGTCCTGCAGTATTTGTAATGATTTTAGCTGTTTCTTTGTTTTAACACTTACTAATTGCTAATTCAGGAGACACATATTTCCATTCCTTTATTCTATTAAGAATACATGGAGGGAGGGAATATTATGTGAATAGAAGGCAATATAGCTGTTATTTTTAAGATATTAGATCAAGGAAATGTATGCATATCTTGCAGCAAATGTCACATTTATTCACACATATACAAATAACATAATATGCCTTCTAAACATCCCACTGGCGTAGTTGTTCCTATTCCAAATCCCATGGAGGCAATTTCTAATTAAAATTCTGTTAACAGCTGTGTCAGTGTGTCTGCATCTATTCGAATATTGTTAGAAATATTATTAGATTTATAAGTTCAGTTACAATAACAATGTTCTAATAATGTCATTATCAAACTAAAGAATATAGTGGACAATCTTTTAAGATTCCTTATGTGCAACAGGAAAAATTCTCTGTAAAAAATAAACTATTTAAAAACCCTTCAATATTATCCCTTTCTTATTCCAATTGCAATATGGATGTTGTTTCCGTATGTTCATAAAATATGAAAATAATGCGTTGTTAGTGGAAGAGACTTATAAATATAAATACGGAGTTACAGACTAAAAACCTATTACGTATGTCTTAGAGAAAAGATATAAAATCAGTGATGGAGTCCTAATACAAAAAATAATTAAATATTCTCACCACTACTGCGGAAAGATAAATAAACAATTTAGCTGATTATATTTTAATTACCTACCTACAGGTAATTCCTCTTTGTATTAGCTTTTAATGTCATCAAATCGGACCTTAACTCGTTTTCTGTGTTGTTTAGAGGATTGACGCTATAACTCTCCTAGATGAATGGCATGCTGTTCCGTGACAGGTTTAACGTCGCCTCAGGTCATTTACTGTTGAATGGATTAAAGCAACGTCAAAAAACGAGTTTTGTTCAATAACACAGAGCACTTCCCGGTCCAGGGATCGAAACTACGATTTTTTGTGACGACGGCAACACCCTAAAAACTAGGCCATTCGCCCTCCTTTCATAGTGTTTCTACATGATCTAAAATTTTTGGAGTGGGTAGGGATAGATGATTACATGAACACCCGGAGAAAATTTTCCTCGACCCCGAAAGCATGGAAATGAAAGTGGACATGTACATAGTACTTAAAAATGGGCGAAATACCGCTAGATATTTTGTCCCCCGTGCATTAAATATTAAGATATTTAAAAAAAATATATTTGAAATGTAGGTGGAATTCTTAAATATATAAATCGACTTTCCGAATATGAATTAACTACAAGATACAAATTCGTAAATCAAAATCCGAATTTCATATTAGAGCCTTAATGATACGTTAGTTCGTCAGCTCCGGATAAAGGAAAAAAATCATACAACTCACTTTTGATATATAAAACGTGTCTTTCTGATAACAAATCACATTTGTTCATAGAATTGTTTAAAAACCGTAAACTAAGAAAAATAATCTGAGAAAAATAAAGTGTTCTGAAGGACAGTAGATAACTGTTATAATCACTTTGCCCTACATTGCGTTGTATCCTATTTATATATTCATTTTAAAAGTTCTTCATCATCAAATACTCATTAGTAGTGATGTCTGCAAAACTATAACACGGCGTTTCGTTCCGCCCTGCTTAACACAATTTCCTCTGCATCTCTCTATTATATGTCACAAGTTAACTAAGTAGATGTCTTTAAATGTCCTTAGACACGAAATCTGTTCCATCAATTCCAGATGATATGACGTACATCTCAGCCAGATCACATCCCAAATTCTAATGATCTCATTAATTCGCTTCGTTATATTCTGATTCCCTGCAGATACACTGCTGTATATATAGCACATCTATATTTCAATATTTTCACTTTTGTAGCACTACTACCATATAAGATATTTAATTTCATTACGAGAAATGATAACAACAGAGAACACTATATACATATATATGTGCGTGCGTGCGTGCGTGCGTGCGTGCGTGCGTGCGTGCGTCTTGCATGCGTGCGTGCGTGCGTGCGTGCGTGCGTGCGTGCGTGCGTGCGTGCGTGCGAGCGTGCGTGCGTGCGTGCGTGCGTGCGTGCGTGCGTGTACGTGTATATATATATATATATATATATTCATATATATTTGTATATGTATATATATATATATATATATGCACATATATATTTGTATGTATATATATATATATATATGCACATATATATTTGTATATGTATATATATATATATCATATACATATATATATGTGTATATGTATTATATATATATATTATAATATATTATATATATACATTTGTATATGTATATATATATATATATATATATACATACATATACATTTGTATATGTATATATATATATATACATACATATACATTTGTATATGTATATATATATATATACATATATATTTGTATATGTATATATATATGTATATATATTCATATATACATATATATTTGAATATGTATATATATATATATGTAGGTATATACAAATCTGCATAACAAGAAATAGATCATGTAATTGGAAATGGTAATCCTAAGTTATAATCCAATCAAGAATACAAACTGTTCTGTCTATTTCAGCGTAAAGAAAAACTTGTAGAGGAATAATTTCGATAGATACAAGATAGAAAAACAAATATGATGATCTCATATAAGAAAGAATCTATATTCAGCTAATCTTACATATCTCTTATCCTGTTTTTCATTTGTTTGTGAAATGTCTGCAGAATACAGAGTACGCAACTGAAAATATGTGTGTGCGTTTGTTCTTATATACATATATATATGCACATAATATATATATATATATATATATATATATATATATATACATATATATATATATATATATACACTCAGCTGCGAATGTTCCGTGTATCGTGTCATTGTAAGTTCCCGTCTGTTCAGATTTCGCCTACTTTCCCATTTGGTCTGCTTTCGTTTAACTCTTTCTCCTTGTTCAACCCTTGACATTATATATATATATATATATATATATATATATTATATAATATATATAGAGAGAGAGAGAGAGAGAGAGAGAGAGAGAGAGAGATACACATATATATATACAAATGAACATATATATATATATATATATTATATATAAATATACCTATCTATATATATATATATGTGTGTGTGTGTGTACAGTTACCGTACTCATATATATATATATATATATATATATATATATATATATATACGTACCTACATATACATATATAACACAAAAGTACACACCACACGAATGCATACCACGCGCGCGCACATACACATATGAGTACATATATATGTATGCATGTGTGTAGCCATCTATGTATGCATATGTATATATTCCTGCATGTGTGTATATATGTATGCATGTATTTGTGTGTTTGTGTTCCATGTGCATTAACGGGTATTAATTTTGTTGTTTTCTACACTCAATTATTTTCTTTTCTGTATGTTGATTATTATGGAAAATGCAAAAAAAAATCTTACAGGACTCTATATCGATATTGTGATGCAGGTACAGCCACGTTGACAGGTACAGCCACGCACATGTATATGTGTCGCATGTAAATCACCATATATATCTACATGCATACACGCATGTTAATTCCTCTATGAAAAAATAATAATCAGGAAGTATATAGCAAATATTTACTAGAGTTTTTTCTTGTTTTTACAGAAAGAAAAGCAGAAGAGAAAATTATTCAATATGCCATAACAGTTTCATAGTCTTTTTTTCCATTCATACAGAATATAAATCGTACGAAATCTACATAACCATTCAATTATATCTTTGATATAATTTGCCTCAGCTTTTGACAGATAAGAGCATGCTGCAATATATTATTGACAAAACCTATCTCATCTCGTTTTATTGACGTTTAATTTCTACTCCTAAATCAGACGTCGTAACTATGTATGCAATCAAAGTCAATATGATTGCCATTTTCAGCATCCTTGTTAATAACTGAAAGTGACATATGAGCTATAATAAACATCGAAGAAAATCTGAAGTGCATTTCCTCCGTGACACATAGGGCTTAGCTTTCTTTCATATTCTGTCTTTATGTTTCACGATAAATACATGTATGCATATAGGCTGTGCGTATGTGTATGTGAGTGTATGCGTGAGTGTATATGTGTTTCTGTAGACATATGAAATTATACATATGATCATCTATATAATCTGAATACTTTATGTAAATATATATATTTTTTATTCTTTCATTTGTTTCAGTTTTTGACTACGGCCAGGCTGGAGCACCGCCGTTAGTCGAGCAGATAGACCCGAAGACTTATTCCTTGTAAGCCTAGTACTTATTCTATCGGTCTCCTTTGCCGAACTGCTGCTTGCAGGGACGTAAACGCACCAGTATCTATTGTCAAGCGATGGTGCGGAGGGACAAACTCAGACAAACACATCCATACGTTCTTCGTAGGCGCAGGAGTGGCTGTATGTTAAATACCTTCCTTACCAACCACATGGTTCCAGATTCAGTCCCACTGCGTGGCATCTTTGACGAATGTCTGTTACTATATCCTCGGGTCGACCATAGTCTTGTAAGTGGATTTGGTACGCGAAAACTAAAAGACGCCCGTCGTATATATATATATATATATATATATATATATATATATATATATATAATATATATATATATATATATATTATATATATATATATATATATATATATATGTATATAATATATATATATATATATATATATATATATATATATATATATATATATATATATATATATATATATAGATATATATATATATATATATATTATATAATATATATATATATATATATACACGACGTGCTTTTTCCTGTTTCCGTCTATCAAATCCACTCACAAGACTTTGGTTGGTTCGAGGCTATAGTAGACGGCAAGTGCCCAAGATGCCACGCATATGTTTGGTAAGGAAGCTTCTTACCACACAGCCACGCTTTTCACCTATATATATTATTCCTATACAAGAATGTTTTTCACAGTGAGTCGGCTTTCGGGCAGCTGAGCCATCGTTGGAGTGCGATGCATAAGAACTTCAAAACAA
>NC_043005.1:82417852-82422852 GCF_006345805.1 Octopus sinensis | reverse complement strand
TCACATTCCACCAGTCTACGCAGCTTAGTAAAGCAGAAGTGTATGCGTCACGGAAACCGGGAAAACTGCCCCCTTAGTCTATATGACTAAGGAAGGATCTTTATTTATGTTTGAATGTATCGAAGTATTCATAAATACACACACGCACACACACCCACACACACAAGTATATACGACGATTGTAGCCATGACTGCACACATATGTATCTGTGTTTGCACACAACATCAGTTAAAATACTGCTCAACCACTGATCTTACTATTGCTCGAATGAAATAATAATGGCGGGCATGTTTCACGATCGCTAAGCGGTAACAAGATATGGTTTTAGTTTCGTGGGTAGAAACAATAAAATATTAACAAATTATAAGTGATAGTGACAAATTGATGAATATTTATATATAAATATTTATGTGTATGTATATATATATATATATATATATATATATATAGAATAAAAAAAAATTATTTTTTCTATCGTTTTCTTTTCGACATCCTTGCTTAACAAGTACTTCATATTGAATCAATGCAATTTTTATTTTAGTTTTATAACTTAGCGTCACAGAGAAAAAAATTAAGAAATATCATTATGTAAACATTTCTTCCACTATATACAAATAAATATAGAAATCTTTATAAACAACTTTGCAAAATATCGATTATGTTAGCTGAGAATATTTTGGAAAATTGTTTACCAACATTTGGTAGATGACAGTAAATATTTATTCGAACGTTATATCTTGCAATCTACTATAAATGCTTCCCATTACACATGTTCGAAAAAATCGTTTCCATATATACGTATACATACACCCACGCCCAGACACACTCATACACACACATATATTTGTACGTTCACATACAAACACACACATATTAGTGCATATATATGTATATGCGTATGGATGCACACATATATGTATGTAGAAATTCATATATCACCGCTGGTTTATATTTTATTTTCATTTTATCTAATTCTATGATATTTAGGCGCAGGAGTGGCTGTGTGGTAAGTAGCCTGTCTACCAACCACATGGTTCCGGGTTCAGTCCCACTGCGAGGCATCTTGGGCAAGTGTCTTCTGCTATAGCCTCGGGCCGACTAAAGCCTTGTGAGTGGATTTGGTAGACGGAAACTGAAAGAAGCCTGTCGTATATATGTATGTATATATGTATATGTGTGTATATGTGTGTGTGTCTGTGTTTGTCCCCCCTAGCATTGCTTGACAACCGATGCTGGTGTGTTTACGTCCCCGTCACCTAGCGGTTCGGCAAAAGACACCGATAGAATAAGTACTGGGCTTACAAAGAATAAGTCCCGGGGTCGACTTGCTCGACTAAAGGCGGTGCTCCAGCATGGCCGCAGTCAAATGACTGAAACAATTAAAAGAGAGTAAAGAGTAATTTAATCTATTTTCAACTCCATCTACTTCATTCCATATTTGTTAATACAGAGAAACACACAAATGTTTTTAATTTAGGCTCAACGGGGCAACCAGTTACGTCGATCACAGCGCTCAACTGGTACTTATTTAATCCTCCCTAAAAAGATGAAAGGCAAATTCAGCCACACCGGAATTTGTATTCAGATGGTAAAGACTGACCGCAAGCCGTGGAGCGTATTCTCCGAATCTGCTATCTTTGGTGTCTTTTTGATCTCGATACTAACATTGGAAAATGAAAATCTAGAATTGAACTGAAGTAGTAATACTTCCCTGTCGAGTACTTATTTAGAAGGCTGAAAGTGATTTCGAAAGTCTGGCCGAGTGGTCGACAAAGGGCAGCCGACCGAAACTTGTAAGCCACTATCAGCCGCCTTCTTGTAAATCTGCGTTTGTGTGTTTTCGGGAGTGGGATATGTATATATGTCTGTATCTGATCGTGCATAAGTGTGTCTCTAAGGAAACAATAAGGAATAAGAGAGCGCACAACGTGAATATATTTCGATAGCAACAGAAACCATAAAAGAAAAAAGAAAAACAAATAATACAATGTGTAGAACTTTAGCAAATGATTTATTCAATAGATATTTCGAGTGTAACATTTTATGTCAGTAAAAGAATATAAAATAAAGATAATTTTGTCTTCTGTGAATATGCAATTATGAATATACCATTTTATTTTTCCAACCGTAAAAAATATATAGATTCCCCATTATTATTTCTATGAAAATGGTGAATCATTCTAATGATTATGCTTCAAATACACGAATATTATATTCTTACTTCTTCCATATTTGAACACCTTCACTTGAAGTAAGGAGAACAATGGAGACGAATCTTTGTAAAGAATGGAATTTCATAAGAAAGAAAAACCTTTTACTTAAGACTAATATTTTTACTTTTCTTTTGTTTATTTCATTTTAACTTCAACTAAACTGCAAGGCCGGTTTTGAAATGAAACCTACAAAAATATAATTATTGTCAACACGCAAATTATATTAACGATGATGATGCCCATTGCTGAACATAAAGATGAGAAAATTTAGTAAATAGAAATATTTAAACAGAAGCATCGATGTATGAAATTGAAGAAATTATTTTGAAAATTGCTGGAGAAATTGCAGAAGAGGCTACCTTTCGTAGATATTCTCTCTGTATATTATATAAACATTTTATCAGTTATTTATTTTTCTCTACTTTTGAATATCATTTCGTGTTGCAAAGAGTTTTACACGACTGGTAAAATGCAAAGTAATTTTCCAACGGATTACAGAAAGTAAGAAATAAAAACCAAGAGTATAGTTGCAAACTTATAATGTGGAGCCTACATAGCGCAAACAAAATAAATGTATTTGATTATCTATTTAAAGCACTAAGGAAATTATCTAATTGAAATTGTACAATTTTCTGCTTCATTATTCGAAAATAATGGTGGAGAAGTTGACAAACATTGAGCCAGCTCAAGATAATGTGCCCAAGAAGATTCTTCAAGTATTGATTGCTAAAATAATCGCCATGTTAGATACATGTGAGAAGACGCTAAATGGTGATTATATTGGCACCAGTTTTTTTACTGATACTTAATTGCTTGAAATTTGTATGTTGACACGGATGAGACTAGAACTCTGAACGTAAACTGCCCTGAAAAACTGCAGCATGTCTGATCATTTTAAAAATTGACCATCTTGTAAAAAGCACTTTATACTATAGGCACAAAGCCGGAAACTTTGGGGGCGGTGGCTAGTCAGTTACATCGACCCTGGTGTGCAAGTGTTATTTTTTATCGACCTACAAAAGATGAAATGCTAAGTCGACATTGGCGGAATTAAACTCGGAGCATAAAACCTGAAGAGATGTCGATTAACATCTTGAGCGACTCGCTAACGATTCGGCCACTTCAACAGATTTAATCTTTTAAAGAATACAAAGGGTGCTTTAGAACATTATCCACTATAATTATCACCGGCTAAGGCAGCGAAACAGCAGTAATGTTAGTACACCGATGTCATCTTAGCCTTTCATTCTTTCGGTGAAATACGTAGCAGTACAGCATTATAGTCGATAAACTGGATTTCGCCCCTCCCCATAATTGTAGGCCTTGTGCCTATAGAAGAAACAATTATTAAGCAGTGGCGGTTTCGCAACATCGTCAAATCATTGCAGAATATTCTTAATAGTTTCTCTTGCACCTTTTTACAAACGGATTTCAAATCCTATGGACGTCAAAGTTTACTTGATCTCTTCAGTGTGAATGAAATAAAACAGCAGAAAATTATATTTGCGTTAATGTTATGCACATCATATCACACCACAAAAATGATTGCCCTCTGTTTTGAATAAAATTTGACGGTGTTCCACTGGTAGACTCATATCAGTAGTAGATAGAACGAGCAATTAATTTATCAACAGTTACTTATTTTAAAAATTTGGTCAGGATATAAAATTTAAAATTCGTTCCTCATATAAAAATTACTAGAGTCAATAGCCGAGATATTCCTAATACTTAATCCACATATCTCATGCGGATGCGCAAACACTCGGGCAAACACACACGCGTACACACCACGCATACAGACTAACCACACACACGCACTCACCTATATATGTGTGTGGGTATATATATATGTGTATGTGTGTATGTATGTATTAAGGTATACGTGTACGTATGTATGTCCATCATGTATGAATATATATATATATATATATATATATAAATAAAATGACTAGCTGTCTATGCTAGCTGGGATCAATCGAGCTTCTTATTGTTTCGTTATTCCTTTATGTATTCTCTTGTCAAGCGTCTCCTGGGTTCCATCGTCCTTCAACGACTTGTACACTGCATTCATTGACACATCTGCACCACACCTCGATATCTTCCTGGTCTATTGCAGCATAAATATTCTTCAAAACTACGCTACAGCCCTGCGTTTTGGACCGCCATCAATTTGGACAATAGCTGGCTTTCCAAGACAATATTTCCAAGATATTATGTCGTATTTTCGCCATTTGAAGCAACGGGTACTATATAGTGTAAAGGCGCAATGGCCCAGTGGTTAGGGCAGCGGACTCGCGGTCATAGGATAGCGGTTCGATTCCCAGACCGGGCGTGTGAGTGTTTATTGAGCGAAAAACACCTAAAGCTCCACGCGGCTCCGGCAGGGGATGGTGGTGATCCCTGCTATACTCTTTCACCACAACTTTCTCTCACTCTTACTTCCTGTTTCTGTTGTACCTGTATTTCAAAGGACCGGCCTTGTCACTCTCTGTGTCACGCTGAATATCCCCGAGAACTACGTTAAGGGTACACGTCTCTGTGGAGTGCTCAGCCACTTACACGTTAATTTCACGAGCAGGCTGTTCCGTTGATTCGGATCAACCGGAACCCTCATCGTCGTAACCGACGGAGTGCTTCCATCCACTATATAGCGGGAGCGATTTCGTTTGATTATATCTCTGAAAGACGTAAAAGCAGAAGGCTATATAATGATGCTTCTGAGAAATATCTAGCCACAACGCAAAACTGTGAGGCGTCCTGCTTCTGCGTCTAGTCAACATGGAATC
>NC_043005.1:82402852-82412852 GCF_006345805.1 Octopus sinensis | reverse complement strand
TCTTCTAAAAATTGATTTCAATTATTGTTATATTCCACTTTACTATATATTGTTCAGTACATATAGCTCATGGGAACATGTGGGTCACGTGAAAACCTAAACGTTATCGATATTAAACAGATCACATAACACATGCTACTATTCAAAACAAGGGCATGGGAACCAAGAACGCTGAGAACATAACTGTTAGAATGATTTTGATGACACGCATAATCGATAAGGGGAGAACTATAACTAAATAAATACAGAGATATACAGACGCATAGACTGGAGTGTCAGACCGAAGATATTACTTTATGGTAATATGCAAACAGAAACAGTAAGGTTTCCTTTATCTTTTGGGGGTCTTTTTTTCCGATTGGTATCACTTCATTTCATATTGTCCCTAATAACTGACATGTCTTGATGCAAACATTTTAAAACCAGAATCCAAAATGATGAATTCACTAAGCTAATCGGCTTCCTTTATTTACAATATTCCTTCGAAAGTAGTCGCAGCTAACATTGCTTTTCAATAATCTACAATCTGTTCATATGTATTCAGTAGAAACTTCTTATTCCCTTTATATTTGCATTGTTACGCTAATGATAGAAATAAATAGCTAGAAAAATGAATCGCAGGAACACTGTGCAGATAAAATATTTTCCCAGCAAGTCGATTGCACGGTCCATTTGAGATTCTGTTTTATTGTTGATTCACTATAAATAATTCGACCGATATTTATTTGGTCTATTGCATAGGCATGAAATCGGTTATTAGAATGTGAATATGTGAGCTACGAAGAACATGAATTAAGCCTGCACCACGCTGGTATCATTTTGCGAAGTGGTTTTCATTCCAGTTTCATTCGTTTCATTTAATTTTACCGTCTCCTCCATGGGGCATCTATAAATGTCTCAATGTCTGTTTTCATTTCTTCCCCTTATTTTTATTTATATTTTTTGCCATTAAAATCTCGTTAAATACAGTGTATTGCAAGGAGATGGCATGCGTGAATTGAGCAAGTGGTAAGCATGCGATCTATATTATAATGCTAATCCTGTTTTAAGTATGTAAAATTAATAACAATACTACACAAGCACCATACATAGGTTTTGTGGTACTATCAGTCACTACAGTTTGAATTTGAGTCTTTTCTGTTGTAATTTGTAAGAAACTGCATTATTTTGTTATATTTAATTGATGCTAAAATCTTTAGAACTCCGATACACACACCTTATTCCATTTAGATATATTTCTTTTTGGTTAAAAAACCAAATCCTTTCAAGAATGATTATTCTATTTTTATTATGCCGGAGTGCAATAATAGGCGTAGGAGTGACTGTGTGGTAAGTGGTTTCCTTACCAGCCACATGGTTCCGGGTTCAGTACCATGTCATCTGCAATAGCCTCCGGCTGACCAAAGACTTTTGAGTGGATTTCGTAGACGGAAACTGAAAGAAGTACGTCGTATATATATAATATATATATATATATATATATATATATATATATATATATATATATATATTGTGTGTGTGTGTGTGTGTGTATACGTTTGTGTGTCTGCGTTTGTCCCCCCCCCAATCATCGCTTGACAACCGATGCTGGTGTGTTAACAGTACCATTTCCCTCTAAATGAGGTGCTCCAGCATAGCCACAGTCAAATGACTAAAACAAGTAAAAGAGTAAAAGGGTAAAAGAGTTATTAATTCAGTGCACATCGAAAGTTTCATTATATAAACTACTTCATGAAAATATCGGCACCGACGCAAAATATTTATTCATTCAGTAATGTATTGAAATGGCAGTGTAGAAAGAAATCACGGAGAAAAAAAATTATGGTCATAATATTCCCATATGCTACGTTGTTGTGAAAACAGTTCTGATTCGAATCTTATTAACAAAACTCAAAATATTTGTTATAAAACCCAAAATTCATTTCTTTAATTTACAAAACCTTAAAGTTTACTTTCTATATTACACAAAATGTATTTCATTACGTCATTGTCTAATGACGCTTCAGCTGTGGTCAACAAGATACATTTTTACGCTATTACGATAAGATGGCATAATCGTTACCGTGCCGTAAAACTGCATTTCTTCAGTCTTTACGTTCCGAGTTCAAATTCTACCAAGGTCAACTGCCTTTCATCCTCTTGAGGGTCAATGAAATAGTAACAGTTGAGACTGAGATCGATCTAATCTACTTGCCCTCTCTCCTAATATTACTAGCATTGTGCCAACATTTGAACTCAATATTTTGATTATTGTGATGTTGGAAATCAAGGTGGCTCCAAAGATTCAACTATTCCGAGAAGTACTCTTCAGAATTTCCTTTTGTAATGTCACCAATGTTAATCAAGACGGTGCTACAGTTTATTAAATTTGGAGTGTTATCTATAAATTTCATTCATTCAAATATCGATGCTAAAAACGTTATTCTCCGTGACCACAGACTCAAATGAACCTATCTAGACGTGAACTCTCTTCAACTGAACTGAGTGAAATGCATAAAAGAAATCACTAAGAAAAAGTACCGCAACTTATATTTTAGTTCGTCTTATCAAGTCGAAATATAAGCACCGGTCCTGGAATAACAGGAATAGAGATATCGCTGTCCTGCCTATAATTGCATGGACTGCTTGTATTAAAACATTTATATTGTTTCCTTCCCTCTAGAAAGCATTTGCAATTATATTTACATGTAATATTTGTTATTCGCATTTTCAGGCAATGTTTGAAGATGCGATCATGTTCTGACATAAATGAAAATGTTTTAGTAAATATGACATGATTTGTAGGCTAGGAGGAATGGAAACTTTATTTGCTTCTTGAGCATGCGCATTGTTTGCGCTCACAACACTTGATTGCTGATAATACTGAATCTCCATCACATCTGTAAGCAAAATTGCATATGCCTATTTCTATACGGTTAGATTTCACTTCGTACAACAAGGTAACTCAATCAATTCTGAATATATATTTATGATTTCGTATATCCAATAACATCTTCTCACATCAACAGATGGTTTTATATTTCCGCAGTATTGGTTGAGCTGATAAACGTGAGCCTCAGGACAAAGTTTGGAAATGTTAAATGCCGTAATCTATATGATAAAGACATTACAAACCAAGGTTATGGATAGAATTCCTGAGGGACAAGAAAATAATTAAATTACAAATAATATTATTTCAAAGTTTGTGAAGAAAAGGTATTCACTATGTATTCGTTAATATATTTAAATTATATTTCAAGATTGTGAATTAAAGTCTCTCCATGCAATTTGCTATCGTTTTATTTCGAGGGAAATGGAAACGTTGGGAAATTAAAGACACAGGAAATTCAATTATCACTTTAATTACTTAATAAAATCCCAATCTACACCTATAACACCAACCTACAAAGATCGACCTATATCTATGCACAATACACTTGCCTCATATAAATGTCTGAGGCGAGATTAGACTTAATTTAAACAGATCTAGCGACCAATTCTAAGTCAATTTATTGGTTAATAACCATGTTGGAAATGTTTCTTATCCCCAGAGTGCAGCCTGCAGCTGCAAACACGGCAAGGCTACAAGTATACCAAAACGAGAGCGTTATGTAATTATGAAATAACTGATGGAGATTTTAATGAAATATGTTTCAGTCCTTGTCTATAGTGTTCATAAGCATAACATAAACACAACGGGAACAGTCGGGTAAATTCATACAGTATGAACAAAAGACGTCGAGCATCTTCATAGTTTTCTTTTCAATATCAGAATGTCTACATTCCCTTCACCTCTGAAGAGAAACAGACACGGCATAGTTCTCTGTTTATCTGTATCGGGATGTCTCAATTCCTCCATCGATTATATTTAAAATCGATTGCTTCATTTCATAACTAATTCATTTTTGATGGTATTTGCCTTTATAGAAAAACTAAATTTTAGGCTATCCGTATGCATACAACTAAGCCTACACACACACACACGCACATGGGTGTGAGTGTATATATATATATATATATACAAACATATACGTATATATATATATAATATATATATATATATACATACATATATACATACATAAATATATATATATATACATACATATATACATACATAAATATATAATATATATATATATATACAAACATATACGTATATATATATATATATACATACATATACATACATAAGTATATATATATATATAATATATATATATATATATATACATATATACATACATATACGTATATATATATATATATATATATATATATATATATACATACATAAATATATATATATATATTATTGCATGTATGTGTGTGTCCAAATTCATATTTGTAGGAAGACACCATATATACTCTTTACACTCATTCCAATATAATTCTTTCAATACATGATGGCACTCATTGATAGGAACTCCATCAGATGTCAAGTTAAAAATACGCTGCTTTACTCTTCGTGACCCTTATTTTCTGGGTGTGTCAACTTTTTTGAAGACGTCTCTTTTTAGACCACTAACTTTAATATAACTAATGTATGTCATCAGGTTCACTCAGCAAATGAAAAGGTCCGTTGTATTGGTTGCTTTAAAAACGCAGTATAGCTATACAGACATAGCTCACGTTCTTGAAATTGCCCAATTCTTCATTGTCAAAATTCGAATAGGGCTCGAGACTACTCACGGTGATCCAACATCAGCCTAATTTGTTTTAAAAATCCAAGAAATAATCTTTAAAAGCCATCAAGTCAACAAGAGCCATCACAAAGGCCCTTGAATGCACCACCAGAAAACCTGTGCATGAATATATCCAGTACAAGTCGTATGTGTCGGAT
This sequence comes from Octopus sinensis, assembly GCF_006345805.1. Classification (NCBI taxonomy): domain Eukaryota; kingdom Metazoa; phylum Mollusca; class Cephalopoda; order Octopoda; family Octopodidae; genus Octopus; species Octopus sinensis. The sequence continues at coordinate 82,408,030 of NC_043005.1, read as the reverse complement.
GTTAAAAGGGAGAATCGTTCAACCCGTACAAAGCGTTTGCTAAAAATGTTAAAATAGCAAGTGACAAGAATACTTCGGTTTTCCTATGAGATAAACTTCGATGAGAACCAACACGTAAACTGATGGAATGACGTATTAACAAATGAAGTTCCAGCTAAATTCCCAGCAACTTCGCTATTTCTATGAATGGACAGTAACGAGGAAGATGTCATGCCTCCCGACTTATTCCAGCGGGCTTCAAAATCGAAGTCGCTGTGTACGTAGAGCTATTGAGGAAATTTGAGAGGCCCTGGTTAGGCAGACTATCCAACGGAGGACCGTATATCATTCAACAAGATTCCGCGCCGCCTCATAAGCCTAGAAAAGCCCAAGCGTAGATCCATACCAATCTTCATGATCTTGTCCTTCCAGACACATGGCCGCCTAGCTAACAAGACCTCAATCTACTGGACTAAAATGTGTTCGGGATAGTGGAGAGGTCGGTCAACATTTCCATATCACCATGCAAATACTGAAGACCGCCATAACCAGCATTATATCCAAAATTGATAAATAACGTATGTTTCGGATATGTTAACAGGCATTGATTCTAAAGCTGAATTCGTTAAATAGATGTGATAAAACGTTTCTGAAGATTAGCCAATGATGTCGCAAAAATCGTCCATGCAGTGTATGAATCAGCTATTAGCGAATTATGTACACTTTGTAACGACTATTAACACATCCCTTACAACCATGATGTGTTGCTTATAATGCCGTAGACTACAGTGAATATCGCGACAGGATCGTTTTTAATTTTTTAAAGAGCCTGCATCAGTGACTAAAAGATCACTCTTATTTAATGGGTCACTACGATGTGGCTTGTGTGCGGCAACTGAACAGCGTCAACTGAGGAAGTGCAGCACGTTAAGTTCATTCTCATGTCACGCGGTTCTCGTTTACTAGGATATATGGGGCCCAATGCCTGTCTGCTTACCACCGTACCTTTTTATCCGAGGACCTATCAAGACAGATGCCTCAGTATTCGGCATTCTAATTATGATACGTAAGATATCATTCAACCAAACAATTAATGAATCAATCAGTTAATTAAATAATATCTGTATATATATATATATATATATATCTATATATATATAATATAATATATATATATATATATACATATATACATATATGTATATGAAAAACAGAGGTTTCCATTTGAATATATGTGTATGCATATGCATATATATATCTTATGTATTATATATATATATATATAATTATATATATATGTGTGTGTGTGTGTGTGTGTATGTAAGTCTATATACATATATGTTTATGTATGTGGGCTTTACATAATATTTCACTGCTACGATTCATTTACAATAGATGTAACTGTGATGGTAATCAACGTAATGCAGAATACACAGCCAAGATGGAAATCAACAACTCAGAATAACTAATACCTATGCAGTAAGTGAATGGAGACTGTAGTTGGTAGTTTTTCTGTTCTTTTTTCTTGTTTTTTTTTCCTTAAATAAAACCTACAAGAAACTGACCATCCCCGACAGGTATTTTGTGACTCGAAACATAAGCTTAAAAAGTTGAAATAACTTATAGAAACACATAGCAACGACAATCAATAGTCACGCAAGTGGTAACTGAAATGTAAATGAATCCAATTACACTTGTCTGCATTTGAAATAAAATATGAAGACAATAGCGGTCGTGAGATTTTGACTCACATATTTCATAATAATGTTCTAATGTAAAAACTGAACAAAAGAAAAGCGTGATACTGAATATAATGAACTTTTATGTGGCATTTACTTATGTGGAAACAAAAAGGAAATTATGATGCATCTATCTATACACTGGCTCCCTGTTTTCATATGCAACTCTATACGTATACCTTCAGATGTTTTGGCTATGATGTTATATATATATATATATATATATATATATATATATATATATATATATATATATATATATATATATATATATATATATATATATATGGACGCAGGGAAGTGGGTGTGTGGTAGGAAGCTAACTTCTCAGCTACATGCTTCTGAGTTCAGTCCCACTGAGTGGCACCTTGGGCAAGTGACTTCTACAATATATATTTATTGTATATATAGTAGGCGACCAAAACCTTGTGAGAAGTTTTTGTAGATGAAACCTAAAAGAAGCCCGGGGCATATATGTGTGGGTGTGTTTATGTGTTTGTGTTTCTACGCCCCCACCATCACTTGACAACTGATGCTGGTGTGTTTATGTCCCCATAACTTAGCGATTTGTCAAAAGCTTCCCATACAATAAGTACTAAGCTTACAAATAAATTCTGATGTAGATTCTTTCGACTAAAGGCAGTGCTTCAGAATGGTAGCAGTCAAAGGACTGAAACCATTAAAACAATATATATATATATATATATATATTATATATATATACAGGGTGTCCCAAAAAATGTATACACACCTTAAATAATTGTAAATTTGGGGTTATTATAATTCGAATAATTTTCAACATGTAAAAGAATTTACAAATATGATTCTATTGTCTTGTTATCGCATGTTCTCAAACTGATGTCCGTTCTGCTCCAGACACTGCTGACAACGCGAAGCGATGGAATGGCACACATCATGGAACAATTCCCTTGGGATATTCGTACATTCATGTTCAATGGTTCCCCTCAATTGAACGACTGTTGCAGGTTTCTGTGCGTAGACTTTGTCCTTTAGGTATCCCCATAAAAAGAAGTCTAGTGGTGTGAGGTCTGGTGAACGTGGAGGGTATTCGACAAAACATCTCCGTCCAATCCACCTGTTTGGCAAGATCCTATCAAGAAAGGATCTAACATCGCGATGGTAGTGTGGAGGTGCCCCATCGTGCTGGAAATAAAACTCTTCCTGTTCAAAGTCCTCTCTAATGCTTGGCATTGTTGCAACAAGTGTATACATTTTTTGGGACACCCTGTATATATATATATATATATATATATATATATATATTATATATATATATATGTGGATATGGGTATTTGTGTTGACAGATAGACACATAGATAATATGTAAGATAACCTAGCTATATAAAGGTACATACACATACAGATACATACACACATATATGTGTGTGTGCTTGTCTGTGGGTATGCGTGGCTGTCTGTGTTGACAAAGTGACACACAGACAGATAAATAGATAAATAGCAAGAGAGAGAGAGAGAGAGAGAAATAAAGATAGACAAACTGGCATATGTATATATATATATGAATAGGTTTGATAGAACATTTATATACATTCATAATTCAATCTCACAGTGCCACAGAGCAAGTCATGCGGGTATTTGGAAATATATATCAGGAAAAAAAATACACAGATATATCGCCGTGTACAGTTGTGTTTCAGAAATAGAAAAAGGAAAGACTCTGTGAGGAGAGAGAGATAAATAGAGGAGATGCCGGGTGAGCGTACATGTATTGGAAAGCAGGCATATTTCTTGGACAATGACATATGCATGTATTCAACACCTCTTTATACATGTATCATTGTCGTTGGCTGTGTATGTATATATATACGTACCTTCATGCATGTGTGTATACATGTGTGTGAATTAAAATGAATGTGTCGTGTCTGTGCGCGTGTACGTGCGTTTGATTGCTTATTTCTGACAATACGCGGGTGAAATAAAAGCGCCAGTCACTTATTTTGATATAAATATCGTTATTCATCCAGCTGTACATACATGTGTGTGTGTGTGTGTGTGTGTTGCATGCGTGTGAGCACGGAGGAGCGTGTGTATGCGCGCCTAAAGCATGAAGAGAGGAGAGAGGAAGTGCTTGAGATTTGCATATAAGATTGTGTCATACTTTAGAGAGATCAAATATCGGTTACATTTTGTTCGTTTTTTCAATACACCGTGACAAGTTTCCACCCTCTCATGAAATATATTTTGAAGTGTGCGTTAGCATTGTATTTGGATTTTATGAGGTGTGGATATGAATACATCACAGTAAATTTGCAACATTATAATAAAGAATTTTTTTCAATATTGTGGTGTATAAATATATTTGGAGTTTAGGAAACTTTCTCAAAAGCTAGCTTCGGCACAGGAACGGAAAATATTTATGGTTCTTCTTTGTGTCAAAATGTTAGTGAACTCTGTCTTTTCTCATATATCAATAAACGCTGGAGGTGTTACTTATTGTCATTACTGTTGGGCATGAAATTGGATTCTTAAATATGGCTTACAATTTTGCTGTTTGTTTACCTCATTAAAGCGACGAATATTTCTGTTAAACGAGACAGTGTTGAAGGAAAATAGCTTTTCTAGGTAGCTGTTCTGTTGAGATCATGATGGAAACTTTAGTGAACTTATAATTGTCGTGTTGCCTGTTCGCCATAAATCTATTGTCATATACATATAACCGATGAACATTGACCATGAAACATGTTGCAGAGACATGAAGTAACACTTAGAGAATTTTTACTGAATGGAAAATAATGCCTATGAGTAGGTTGCAGGTTAATAATTACGTTCGGATGTTGAAAATGAAAGAAACAAGAGGAACTAATGAAGAAACGTTCAGGGCAGGGGTTCTTAACCATTGTTTACCTATGGAACCTTTGATTATTATTTTATTCTGGTCGGCCCCCATAGCCATTTCATATTTAAAATTAAATTTATAGAAACTTCTTTCAAAATTCCTATTTTGGTTTTTGACACATTAACCTCTGTAGGTTGAACTATGTGAAATGGTAGAGCATAAAACCTGTGCGGAACGGTGATGTAGAAATTTCTAACATTCTAAATGTTGCAATAGTGTTAGGACATAGATTACGGATGGAATTCCACTTCTCATTTCTGACGGGGTCTTTCAAATATATCAGAACGAAAAGTATCTCTACATCTTCGGACAATGTAGTAACAATTCTGTACATACATATCAAAGATTCCAGTACTGCATAGGACCAGTCATTGAAGCTAAAGGCAGATTCATAGAAGCATCTTATAACAAAGCTTATCCACGACATGTGCACTAATTTCTATTAAAATATAATTAGATTTTGCTTGATTAGCGTTGTTCAAATAAATTACCGAAAATATATCTTCAAATACTCTCTCACACTGTCAAAGTGAATAATATGCTCTTGATTCTAATTACGTGATTCTAATTACGGCATGATCA
>NC_043005.1:82395352-82397852 GCF_006345805.1 Octopus sinensis | reverse complement strand
AAATCACACCTTAGCAAATATTGGAGGTCGATTCAATCCTCTTCCAGCTTTATTCGGTATACAGTTGTCACTATAGCCATTGTCTGAGGCACGTGAGAGCTAGTTTCTTAGCAGAATATTCAAATGACACATAGATTTTGCAACAAGTGAAACCAACACTTGGTACACATATTTGCTTCTACGCAGAATTTGTAATATGCGATATAATTCCTTTTGAATCAATATTTTGTGTGTGTTTGTGTATGTATATCCTTAATATATTATGCTAAACTGTCGTATGTCCAAATATGGCCAAAAGAATTTTTTTCAATATCTAATTTTGCTTGCAGAAGTCTATTCTTTTGGTCAAACTATCGTATCTCCAGCTGCTTGAAATGCCAAGATATAAAAAATTGCCAACTTTTAGTGCAAACGTTTGGACTTACGACACCTTTGCATCACAGCAATTATATATATATAAATATATATATTACATGTATATATATATATACAATATATATATACATATATATATTATATATACATATATATATATACATATATATATATATATATAGTGTGTATGCATACATTATATATGTATATATTACATATATGTATGTACGTATGTTTATATATACATATATGTATATACGTATGTTTATATATACATATATGTATATACGTATGTTTATATATATGTATATATATATATATATATATATATATATATATATGCATATACATATATACATACACACACATGTGTGTGTGTTGTGTGTGTATGCAACCAAGTATGTATATAGAGGTGACATATAGATTTAGATATGTTCTTACATAAATGCAATCACACTCACAAACATACATACACTTTATCTCACACACGTATATATCTACTATCTACATATATGGAAGCATAATGTTTATGTGCTTATGTATATATTTATACCACGATTGTTGTCAAACTTTTTCTTCGAATAGCCTTAGAAATATTGAAATCGAAATGACTGCAAATTGTTGTACAATACGTATTATTTGCAAACGAAATCAAATTTAGGAGCATTGAAAATGTCGCCTTTGAGAATTCTATCATAATTGCATTTCGAAAAAAACAAAATATTCAGTTATGAGGTCTATATATCCGTTCACACCTACCGTTAATGTAGTTCAGAATTATAGGAAAGCAACGGCAATCACATTCATCTATACTGGATAGTTGAATTAACTTTAGCGAATATTGATATAAACTTAAGATTTTCTACATAATATTGCAGTCGTCGTTAGCTGTCGCTCGTGGCAATAGCAAGTATATTTCTTAAAAACAAGAATGCATTATTCTCTTACGGTTAGTGAAACTGAGGCAATGTAAACTTTCGTACTATCTACACATAAACGAAAAAAATATCATTAAAGTTTTCAGCATGAGTTTCCTGATCTGTATTGTTGGTGTGTTGTTTTACGATATGCATATATACATACTTACACACAAATATGCACATGCATAACACCTCTCTCTTCTATCATGGTGCCCCAGCATGGCCGCGGCCTTAGGGCTAAAATATTAAAAAAATTTAAAGATATATATATAAATATATCTATATATATCTATATATATATATATATATATATATATATATATATATATATATATATATGTAGGTACAGACACACCACACAAAGATATATATGTATATATATATACATATGTATTTGTGTAAGAACAATTCTCTTGTGTTATATATGGTCGTTGATTTGCATCTATTTATAAAACATAAGGCTGCTCGTATGCAGTACGCGTAGCAGATTATTCCAGACCTGTTTATAAAACATCACACGAATATTTCAGTCCGTACCTCGAGATCATGTAGGATTTTACATGTTATATTTGATCTGTTATCGTAATCGTTTTGTTATGGTTGATTGCGTGTATATCCAAGTGCAGCGGTGGAAAACAAGACAATCAATATACGTATCCATTATTTACTGTTAAAATGTCTTATTGACGAGTTTCATTTCCTCATTTCCCTGAATACAAGATTACATTGTATTACATAATTTTATTCCTTTGAAATAATACCAGTAATATCTTCGAAACATGTGTCAGAAGTAAAGGAATTTGAATAACACCGGCGTTTAACTCCATTTATTTATGTATATATACGCATTATACATCTATACACACACACAAACACACGCGCATACGCACACACACACACACACATATATATATATACATATGTGTATATATATTATGATATGTAGAGAAATACAAACTGAGACAAGAACGCATAAAAACTTAGAAGACGATACAACAAACACAGACAGGACATTCGAAGCCCCCAATATATATATGTGTGTGTGTGTGTATGTATGTATATATATATATATAATACATATGTGTGTATATATATATACATATATATATACATATATACATATATACATATACACATATATACATATACATATATATACATATATATACATACATATATACATATACACATATATACATATACAT
>NC_043005.1:82377852-82390352 GCF_006345805.1 Octopus sinensis | reverse complement strand
AAATATCGAAGTACGTGAACTTAAGATAATTTCTATAACCCGAGTAGGAAATATTAATATAGATTTTTTTAGCTTCAGCAAAGTAAAAATTCTCTTTGTATCCAAAATATTGATTTCTTTTGTTAATGAACACTGATATTGTTTTACAGAAAACTACATGTTATTGAGCTTTCTATAGCATCTAATATATTATGGAGAATAATGTTGTGAGTAATATTCTATACGTCGCGTAGTTTACTAAGTACGTATGATTGAATGTAGTGTGATATTATTTTCAAATTTGGCATGAGATCAGCAGGTTTAGGGTAGGTGTAAGTCGATTACAGCGACCCCAGTTCTCAGCTGGTCCTTCGTTTATCGATCTCGAAAGTATGTAAGGTAAATGCGGCCTTGGCGGAATTTGAACTTAGAACACAAAGACGAACGAGATGCTCGGCGTGTTGTGTTGGGCTCACTGCCTTGAAATGTGACAAGGCATTAAAACTTAAAAGGTTTGTGGTTCAGCAATGTAGATATTCTTGAAAATTTGCTGTCCTTTTATTTGGTGATAAATGTATGTTTATTTTATTTGCTAAAATTACGGACAAAAAATTAGCATGGCTGACTAGTTTTGTTCCTAACATTTATCGACTTATATTATAGACCATAGACAAAAAAATGATGATATTAAATATTATGTATAATAATGCTATATCAAATAATTCTATTATAGGACATAGATAAACGGAAAAGCCTACAAATATATCACACCAAATCATAGTCCCTTTATATACTGGGTTGTCCGGACAGTTCGTGCCGATTTTTATAGGAAAGGAAGAGGTCAATAAATACTTGCCATTACATTTTTAATCAACAAAATATGAACCATTTTGTTGCACAATGCGTCTCTATCTTTCTTTTAACTTGAAAATACCCTTTTCCCAGAACTGAAGTGCCTGGGAGGGTAAGTCGAAAGGTAAGCTACTATAAATCGGCACGACATTTCCGGACAACCCAATATTTATTTACATACCTGAGTACCTATGCATTAACTTTTAGAAGGGGGAGGCTGACCAAGATTTGGAAGAGCCGACTGCCTTGCCGACACAAGAGAATCTGAACAAGCTGAAACAACGAAGTTAGTGTTAACCTTTCCTAGTATATGTAAATATATAAGCAAGCTGCTAAAAAATATTTAGTAATCCTTCAGTTTAATGTCAAATTGTTTATAAATGTAACTTGATATGGCTTCAAGATGAATGGAGTAGCGTGTTCGATTGACACCTTTACCACATATAGATTTATTGGCACTGGCATGGCTGTGTGAGAAGATACTTATCTTTAGGATTATATTTACAAGACGGAAACTGAAAAAAGGCCCGTCATAAACTTATATATGTGCATGTGGCAGTGTGTGTGAGTTAGTGCGTTTCTTTGCGTTTGTGTCCCACGTCCGCTTGATAACAGTTTTGTTTTGCGTATATGTACGTCTATATATATATATATGTGCATATGTATGTGTGTGTGTGTGAGTGTGCGTGTATATATATCTATTTCTTTACTACCCTCAAGGGGCTAAACACAGAGAGAATAAACAAGGACAGAAAAATGGATTAACTCGATTATATCGACCCCAGTGCGTAACTGATACTTATTTAATCGACCTCGAAAGGATGAAAGGCAAAGTCGACCTCGGCGGAATTTGAACTCACAACGTAGCGACAGACGAAATACTGCTAAGCATTTCGCCCGGCGTGCTAACGATTCTGCCAGCGCCCCGCCTTACGTGTATATATATATATATAATTACATAGAATCCGTTCTGTAAGTCTCTGTGTGTGTGTGTGTCTTCTAGGATCTGGGACATCCTCCATCCGATTGCGCTGGAATTTGATATATAGATACCGACGGTATCTTCATAAAATTACAAAAATCGATTCCAAGTTGGAATGCGATCGATAAAGCGAATAAAATTGTTTTTCTTTGGAATAGAAAAAAAGTTTATATTTCTTTCTTCATTTGCCGGTGTCTAAAATTTAGGTTAAATCATTGTTTTTTAAAGGGAGGCCTATGGACGGTCGGATAAGTTGTTTTGTGAACATTTGGTTTAAATGTTTGACAACTCAGCACCGTCCATTACACGGGGTCGTATATTATATATATATATATATATATATATTATATATATATATAATATATATTAATATATATAAAAACTTAGATATGTTTCGACCAAAGATTGGTCCAGGCCATGTCCTAACTTAATAGCACCACCTGATAGGATTATCTAAATCCTGTTTAAATCAAGTTTGTTTATGGTCTATTCAAGTAGTGAGTTTTTGTTGGGTGAGTGTATCCAATTATGGGTGCCTTATCTGGTATTCCTTGAAGGGATCTATCCAGACTCCGTTTAAAGTTGATGGCTCCTTTTCCTCTTTGATCTCTTATATATATATATATATATATATATATATATATATGTATAACTAATGTAGCACAACATTTTTTTCGGGAAAATTTTTATCAATGGCCAGCTTATCAAAAAATACCTTTAAAGGTTAAATATATAAATAATTTACAAGAAAGGGCAAAAGAAAACTTCTAATGGTCTTTTTTCGGCATATTTGGCATTAGAATTTTTCTTTTGCCTTTATCTTGTAAATTATCTATATATATATATGTATATATATATATATATATATATATAATATATATATTATATTATATATATATATATATATATATATATGTATATATATGTATATATATATATATTCAATGCACATGTAATCTACCATGTTGTTTGAGCACAGTTTCTTCAGGCAGGAAACTAAAATTTTAGATGCATAAAATAGTGGACTATACACTGTTCTACTATCTGAAAAAAAATTGTCTAATCTTTTAACTTTAAATATGCATATTTGTATAAATTATCTGAAGTACTCCGAAAAATGTACTTTTGCTTCGATCTGCAAAATATTTTCTCTTCTTTTTTTCGAAAAATATAGACATAGGGAGAGAAACCTACATACTGAATTATCTCTTTTATAATGAAAGAATTAAATGATACTGTCAAAATATGGAATTATGTTATTGCCGTTGTAGTTATCGTTGGTAGTGGTGGTGATAGAGTTGACGTCGTTGTTGTCGCTATCATTGTTTTCAAAAATGTGCCTCAACACTATTTGCTGAAATAATTTTGCTGAAAAATTCAAAGTCGCAATCGATTTTATTATTAACATCATTATGTCTGAAATTTAATTATGCGAAGTGAATATAAAAGAGAGTAAATAGGGAAAAATATTCACGTTAATTGCCGTTCACGTTACGTGAGTGAAAAGCAATAAACAAATAAATTATAAAAAGGAGAATCGAGGATGCTTTATTTTATGGAGAAAAGCAAAAAATAATTTCCTTACCACGAATATTTTATGACGTTATGTACTTATCCAACTCGGTTACAGATACATGTTGCCTAGCTAAAAAATATTATATATCAGAAGAAAGCAGACAAGTGGTTTTGAAATGAAGGAAAAGTACTGCAGTTTATAGTCTTTTTCTCTGTTTTAAGCGTCAAAAGTATTGATTGACATAAATTATCTCTTCACTAACGAGCATTATTTGCATACAAAACCAAAATATGTCTATGGGCTATTCATCGGGAAACACATTCCTAATTATGTTGCGCAGCTAACGGGAGACTAAAGCCTGCAGTAATATTACAGCAACGCATAATCTCGTCATGCGTATGTCTATGTATGCACATGTGTTTATGTGTATCTACATGTATATATATATATATATATATATATATATATATGGTGCGATGGGTAAATATATATATATATATATATATATATATATATCTATATATATATTATGGTGCGATGGGTAAATTGTCACCATTTTATACTTTTAATTTAACGCATTGTTGTTTTTTTTTATTTTGTCGACTACATAGTATGGTAGGGTCAGTTAGGCACCGTCTGCGAGAAAACACAGCATTATGACGCATTTTATGTGTGTATGTGTGTGCGTATCTGTGTGTGTAAATGAACGTTGCTATTTATAATACGACTTCCAGCACACAGATTCCAATACTGACCTTAATTTATTTTCTTAAAACGAACATTTCTAGCAAAAAAACAAGAAATCAATTTTCCGAGATGTATGCAAAACTTGTTCTTCATTCATTGCAACATACTATATTCACTATATATCTCTTTATTCTTCAGTGCTGGGGTCAGGCAAATGAAAAAGATTGTCTTATTACTGGAACATCCAAAATGCATCTAAATTGACTTAAATTACACTTCACCTTCCTCAAATAAAAAAAAATAATAATTGCTTGAAGTAATTTTAGGATTGTTTGAATAAAAGATGGGATTTTGAAAACTGGAGTATAGTGGACCTGTCCGGTTAAGTTAACAACAAAATCTAATCTGAATATAGCGAATGGTGTTGGTAATGCATTGTATGATATACCATTTTTATCAGAAAAATATCCTTTCAGATTCCATATAAACCATTCATTAAACATTACAATTAACAATTAAAAGTTGTCAACGGTTCGAGCCACTGTCACATAAACAATAATGGCAAATCGAACGTGAATTAGTTGTTTTCAATGTAGATTAGCATCATAATGGTGGCTTTATAGCAGACATCGGGCATTCAAATATTTAGTACCATTACTTGAAGTTCTGTATTGCAATGTCTAAAGGTTTGTCTTTATTGTTTATCCTCCCGGAAGTTTATGAATTAATTTACGGACTTGTATTTGATGCCATTTAATCGATTGTCCACTTTCATAGAAAAAAATATAGCCTTGCACGGATGTTAGAAAACGATTCAGATAATAAGTGCTGCATTATTTAAATGTAAGCTAGTGATTACACATACGCATATAATGAGTACAGGTAACATTGAATAACAGCATAGTATCAAATATTGCTTATAAAAGTAAGCGAGAAAAAGGCGGCGAGCTGGCAGAAACGTTAGCACACCGGGCGAAATGCGTAGCCGTATTTCGTCTGCTTTCTGAGTTCAAATTCCGCCGAGGTCGATGTTGCCTTTCATCTTTTCAGGGTCGATAAATTAAGTACCAGTTACGCACTGGGGTCGATGTAATCGACTTAATCCGATTGTTTGTCCTTGTTTGTCCCCTCTGTGTTTAGCCCCTTGTGGGTAGTAAAGAAATATATAAAAGTAAGCGAGAAAAGTAGCATCAATATCCATTTCTATAGGAAACAACCTTTAAATGCCTGAGCGCTAAATATTCCCGTAAATGAAAAAAAAATAATATTTGTCAATCCACATTTAGGTTTCTGGTGTTATAGGAATTTTAATTCAAGAGAAAGTTTGGTTGATAGAGGAACTATAGAAAAATGCTTAGGTGAGTATGATGTATCTTGTACAATTATTCCAGTAATTGCTTTAGATACATATAAATGCTATGTAGCCGTGAGTAGATATAGACATATTCTTGACTATTCCGCTTTTGATAGAGAATACCACAGGTGGAAAAATCACGAAAGCTGCACCGGCGGTTGGCTGATATCCATTTTGGAGCAACGTAATATGAAAGAAATATGAACAAATGTTTTATCAAATCCTCATTAGCTGAGTGAAAAATCATCAAAATATTAGTTCCTCTTTATTTCTAATTCTACTGAACAATGGACATTGGTCTACCTACATTGATGAAATGAATATTTAAATGTTCATATTTTAATTGACATTTTTTCTCATTTACCAGAAATATCTATATTCAAATGCGATCTGTTTTGAAAATAAAAATATCGTTGCAATGTGGATATGAATTGACTAACAGTTGACGAATCGCGGGTTTTTATTTACACACTATATTTTACACAAACTCATTCACTTTTTCCTGATAAACTAAATTTACCTGATTATGAAAACCTATTAATAAACATAGTTCAATGATTTAAATTGCCTTCTATTTAAGATTTCCTTGCAGTTAATTAACTTGTGAATTAAGCGCTCATTTTCCAATGGTACTTTGATTAATCGTTTGGATAAATGATGAAAATCCATCATTTATGTTCAGTCATTATCTCCGTAGATGAGAAACATTGATGAACTAATTCCTTAAATGCTTTATTTCATGTCAAATGAATAGTTTTAAATGAATCTAAGCAGAACGTTCAAATTTGAATTAGTGTTTGAATTTCGTGAGGCATTTACGTTCGGTTTATGCATGTTAACAGTTTAACGCGAAACTCATCAAATTATCAAATGTTGCAATTATCGTTTTTGGATATTATCAAGTCAGCGCTACCTGAGCGTGGTGTTTATGTGTAAGAGTTCTGCAGGAGTAACAATGTTCGGTCCAGTTTGTAGCAAGGTGTATGTCTTTATATATATATATATATGTAAACTGGAGCAACGTGAAATAAAGTGTCTTGCTCAAAACAAAACATGCAGACCGGTACGGGAATCGAACTCACGACTTCATCATCATAAGCTCGACGCTCTATCCACCGAGCCATGCGCCTTCACACACACACACACACACACACACAAACATATATATATATATATATATACACACACACACATTTATGTCCATGTATCTTTTACTTCTTGTAGTCATTAGACTGCGGCCATGCAGGGACGACGCCTCGTACAATTATAGTTAAACGAATCATCCCCACAGTACTTATTCTTAGTACCCCCGGTACTTATTCTATTGACATCTTTTTGTCTTTTACCGAACAAGTACCTTACGCTGACATAAAATCACAGCAGCACCGGTTCTCAAGCGGTAGTGGGAGCACAGGCATACAACCACATATTTATGTACGTGTGTGTGTCTCTAATTTGTCCGTGTATATACATATATAAGTGCTTGTGTGCGTTTATGTCTGTGTGTGTATGCACGCATACATGTAGATACACAAATATGTGTGTGAGACGGTGCATATGTTAAATCAAAGACTGGAATTTATGGTATTATCGATAATTCAGTAGATACAATCAGTTCGTTCAACATGAGCAATCGTGAACATAAATATTGATTTTAATATGAATATAACGACTAAGGCGGTGAGTTGGCAGAAACGTTAGCACGCTGGACGAAATGCTTTGTGGTATTTCGTCTGCCTTTCATCCTTTCGGGGTCGATAAATTAAGTACCAGTTACGCATGTTACGTTTGTCTGTTCTTGTTTGTCCCCTCTGTGTTTAGCCCCTTGTAAGTAGTAAAGAAATAGGTATTTCTTCTGCTGCTATGTTATGAGTTTAAATTCCGTATATGATGATAAGTAATTGTGGATTATTAAATAATCTATTAAAAATACCTACTTATTTTGACAAGAAAACTAACGCCCCTACAAAGTATATTTTGTATTCATCATTTAAGTTAAAGAAATTCTATTGGTCATTTGTCTTAAAAGAAATAGTGTTTCTATACATTTAGAAAATCAGGTAACGGTAAAATAAATGAATAAATAAATAAAATGAGTGAATGAAGTTAATATGTTACGTATACAATACGAGAACAAGGAGTCGATCTCGTATCGAAGACAAAAATTTTAATAAATTTGTATTTGTGGATACAACGCTTTGTATATGAAAAAAACTATTGGTCCAGCGTAAGTGTAGCTAGTTATTTGATAGTTAATTGAGGACAGTTATTTGAGCTTAGTGAAGTAGGAATATATTGCTATTAATAGCTGACGAGAATGTAACATAGCTGTTCGCTCCAACATTCGAAACTTCGAGTATTATAATGACAAATTTTTTATATATATAAATAATCCTCAATCTATCTAATATCGAGGGCTTATTCTTTTCTTGTTACTTTAATAATAATAATAATAATAATAATAATAATAATAATAATTATTATTATTATCATTATTATTATTATTATTATTATTATTATTATTATATGTGTGTGTGTGTATACATACCCTCCCATAATATATATATACTCACACATAAGTGTACGCCCATATATACATACAAAGTGTATAAAAAATATATAGATATGATGTTTATATAAAAAAACTTAAAAATTTAGAAGGTTTAGAAAAATGAATATATCTAAAAATATTGGGTTAATAAGTTATAATAGTTAGGTGAAGAATAGTAAGGCAACATAATAATGATAAGTTGGGGGGAGGAAGTATATATTAAGTATATATTATTTCAGAAGATGGAGGGATGGATGTATATAATTAGTATTAATAAATAAAGGGGGATGCAAATGGGTATTGGTAATTAAAATTAGTGATTACTACTATTGAAATTGGATAAAAATTGTATTAGAAAAAAGAAAACTATATAGAATATACGGGTGTTTCAATTTAAGTAATTGAAGTGTTTTTCCAATGCATATTAATAGAAAGTATATTCCTTTTAATATAGATATAAAGCTATAGCTATGATCTCGAAGTATAATATTATTAATATACTAAGTGGACGCTTTAATAAATAGTCGAATTTCTCAATAATGTATCAAATAAATGTAATGCTCGGGTTATGGGTTAAAGTATGCAACTACGGAATTGAGAGAAGTAATTGGGTTATTGTTAGAAATTTATATTTAGAAAATTCATATTTTCCCACATGTAAACAAGAAAATATTTTCGTCTCTAAGGTTAAGTAGGCGGTATTTAGCAGTAAGAATAAAAGATTTCTCAGTTAAACAAAGAACACATTTTTATTATTAATTTTAGAAGGTGGTGAAGCTATTATATTCCATTGAATATTAAAATTGATATTATTATGCTTAAGCTCCCAGATAAATTTACTTAGTCTTATCGAGTTAGATTTATATTTACGTCTAAATGTGTATAGGTGCCTAGAAATAAGCTTTTTCAGTTTATTTACAGTAATCCCAAAATAATAATATTTTTTCTAAAGTTTTAAGGGTGCATATATTACGCTTTTTCTTTCCCATACGTTCTTAAAGAAACAATTATTTCTAATCATATAATCAGAATTATTATAAATATATTATTTTTATATATATATAATTGATGAGGGAATGTTATTTGTTATTATAGTGTTAGTTCTTAGGGTTCTGTTGTTATGAGATGCATTCGTATAATTAGCAGGGTTGTTGGAATTAATAGAATGTGTACTAAGTTCAAGGGAATTAAAGTAGTTATTATTATAGGCGTCTCTATTTAAGTAGAATTTATCTAGTTTCTTATTGTTTATGAAAGATATAATAGGCGATAAATTGTGGGTTAAACTATATCCAATATCAATAGTTTTATATTATTAACTAGCAGTATCGCCCGGCGTTGCTCGGGTTTGTAAGGGAAATAACTATATAAGCATTTTTAGAGATGTAAAGTATAATAGCCATCTCAATATGGCTAACCACAAAGGGGGGTGTTACTGTAGCTTTTACGTTCTGAGATTTAATAATACATTTTTAGAGAGTCACTTCCATTATATAATAGCAAAAAAATGCATTAAAAATGGGAAAAAATAATGGTAATTTTTTTTTAAATCGTAGACTCATCGTAGACGCGCGCTAATACCCAGAAGAGCTCGATATGAATGACGACTATAAGATACCCGCTGTTGGTTAAACTGCACCGCAAAATGTGGGAGTAGTTAAGAATCTAAATCGTAGGAGACAGACACACAACTTCACTTTTATATATAAAGATTATTTCATAATATCTATTATTAATATTTAAATGTTTAATAATAATCGTAAAAACTGATTTAGCTAAATTATATTTGATTTTTATAGCAAATGGGATTATTAACCAGATTTTATTATATTTATCTATATAATTATTAATTATAGGTGTATTATTATCCATTTTATATTTATTATATTTATAGGATTTTGGGTTATCTTTATGATGTTCATTAAATTTATAAGTTATTTTACTATTATTTAGCTTATTTTTAATATTTAATGTAGTATATGTAGTTTTACTCTTTTTATAGTTATTTTTATGTTTAGCATTGTTAGTATTAGTTATAGTTACCATATTATTATTAACGTTATTGATATGTAAATATATTATATATATTTATAAATACACAATCAAAAGCTGAATATAGAGATGTACATTCATCTCTCTCTATATAAACGGCAGTTTGTCTGTGCGTGTTTCTGTGTGTCTGTTTGCTTGTACCCTCATCCTGACCACGGCTTTCAACCGATTCTGATGAAACTTTACACACACATAGCCCAATGTCATAATTCAAAACTAACGCAGCGAAAATTTTGAAAAGTTCCCCCAGTTCTGAAAAAAATCGATAAATTCGACATGGGGTTGAGAATCAGAAACACAAACCGCAAACTGTCTAGGGCACGCAACTCCACCTTTTTTAACTAAAAACAAAAATTACCATCATTGTTTTCCATTTTTTTGCTATTTTTTGGCTATAACTCTCTAAAAATGCTTTATAGTTATTTCCCTTACAAACCTGAGCAACGCCGGGCGATACTGCTAGTACATAGATAAACATTTCACACATACGAGGGACGTTCAGTAAGTAATGCCCCTGACCCACTTGTTGTTGTTTGATCTTGCTGAAATTCTGCATGTGCAATTAGTCATATCTCTATAGATTACGTAGCAAATTACAGCTCTGACCTAATTGTGGTTTCTGAACTGAGTCAAGTGCGAAATAGAGCCTGTTGAGTGTCGAGCAGTGATCCGGGTTTTGTATTTGAAAGGACGCATACCACGGGAGACTTTTGATGAAATGAAAGTAACTTATGATAATGATGCCCCATTATATGACCTTGTAAAGCGCTGGCATCGTGAATTCAAACATGGTCACCCTCCTTCTGCCATTGATGAGGCATCTGTCCGTCAAGTTGAGGCTGCCATTTTGGGAGATCGACGCATAACTATTCGCCAAATAACTATTCGTCAAGATTAGTACCGGGTCTGTGGAAACTATCATTCATGACCATTTGCATATGCAAAAGGTGTCTGCCAGATGGATTCCCATGTTGCTCACACCTTTCCAGAAGCAAGAACGCGTCGAGTGCTCGAGGATGAATTTGGAGATGTGCCAAGAAGATGGGTCAAAATTTTTCAAAAGACTGATTACACAGGATGAAACCTGGGTCCATCACGATGATCCAGAGACCAAAGCCCAGTCAATGCAGTGGAAACACCGTGACTCACCTCCTCCAAAGAAGACAAGGGTGCAGCCCTCCGCTGGCAAGGTCATGCTCACAATTTTCTGGGGCGAGGACAATTTTCTGGAGTAGAGATAAAAGATTTCCTGGCAAAAGGTACCACAATTACAGGAGCCTATTATGCTTCACTTTTGAGGAAATTAAGAGAAGCTATCAAAATCAAGAGGCGGGGCAAGATCAGCAAAGACATCCTCCTCCTGCAGGACAGCGCTCCGGTCCACAACTCGATGGTCGCCAGATCAGAAGCACAGGCGTGCGGCTATGAACTCTTCCCCCAAACTCCTACTCTCCTGACCTTGCACCCTCGGATTTTCCCCTCTTCCCAGCCATGAAGTTGTTTTTGAAAGGAAAGCGTTTCCCAGATGATGCAGCCTTGATTTCTGAAATCAGGTCGTGGTTGGAGGACCAAGCTGGGGTCTTCTACAAAAACGGTCTCTAGAGCTGCATCAAACGATGGGAGAAATGTATAACTCTGGATGGTTCCTATGTAAAAGAAGACTAATAACTGTGCCAAGTGTCGTTGCTCTACTGCTATGGGAAGTGGGTCAGGGGCATTACTTATTGAATGCCCCTCGTATGTATATGCATTTATTATTATGTATAAAAACAATTCATTATTTAATCGATGTATTACACACGCCTTTTAATTGAGAATTTTTATATACATTTTGCAGAAAGAATATCCACTATTGTCACCTCCTAGCGTTCATCCGGCTGTTCTACACATGTGATGTATTTGGCTTTAGTTTTGCCAAAGACTACATAAAAACAAAAAGGATCCTAACTATAGTAAAGTGTGATGAAGGCAAGGAGGGCGAAAGGAGGACGAAAGTCATTGTTATCATCATAGTATGGCTGTGTTTCAGTGATTACATATGTATTTGTACAATGACCTCCTCTAAAACGTGTCTAAATATTTATCTCTCAAGAATCACATCAACTGGTTACTATGGCATTAAAAGACAATGGTCCATTATGTTTGGCAGTAGCATCGAAGATTCAATATGGAACTACTTGGAAGCAAGTGTTAATTTCTTCGCGTTACAGCCGTGACGTGTGTCTTAACTGTCTGTGAATTGTTCCAGTGCTGACATTATATTCACTACGAATGCGTCTAGCATAGACCATCCTAGACAACTAAAAGATATTAAAAAACACACACACACACACATATATATATATATATATATATATATATAATTACTATTTGATGCGAGGTTCCTGTCAATGTTGATGTTTATGGTACAAATATTATGTAGTGTCGGTTCAATGTGGATGTGAATATTGCTAAACTTCAAGACTTCCAATAACATAACGTGTTATTATTCGTCGATAGACAGGAGGCCATTATCTTTATCCTATTT
>NC_043005.1:82340982-82368482 GCF_006345805.1 Octopus sinensis | reverse complement strand
ATGCATTCATGATGCATTGATATATATTCATACAGAGGTCATACGTTCGAAATCTTTTCCCATCTATCTTACCATAAGATAAAGTTATACCCGCGTGATATTATTCCATATATCATTTCGAACATACTTCAGATACATTCATTCTGTCTGTTATTTCATATTGAATAATAATCACTTTCTCAATTTGTATATATTCCCATCCGTCTACCTATATTTACATTTCTGTATATGTCTCACTCATTCAAATGTCAACAATATTTACATTCGTCCAGATTCGATGAAATAACCAATGGTGATAATGTAATATGTGTCAATTTGCAATACTTTTTCGATAAAAAAATACGCTTTGTTTCTTTTTTCTTTGTGATCGGATAAAGCAATGTCAGTTTATTATATATTTCATCAATAACATCAATATCATTTGCATGCGTGATAATGTGTCTATGTATATATCAGATTTTCCAAAGTATTTTTATCATACAAGAGAATCTACTATATCTTTTTACAGTATTGTTAGCTGCTTACTGAAAATGCTCTGTCTATGGCAAATACAATATACTGAGAATAAAAATACTTGATTTATGAAACGATAAAAAACACTCTTTCATATGTTTCAGATATTATTTGCGCATTGATTAGTCTTTATACATATATATATATATATATATGTATATATATATATGCATATACATATGTATATAGACATTTATAGATTGTATACACACACAAATACACACACATACACAAACAACCGCACCCATGCATACACACATACACATATGTATATATATATATATATATATATATGTGCGTGTGTGTGTGTATACATATTTATGTATATATATATATATATATAAATTCTTTTGAAGTAAGATATTAAGTAAAATGGAATTGTAAAAATGCATGAAGTGTTGGTTATCAAAAATATCACTTTTGTGCGGTATTTGTTTCAGCAGAGATTATCATATTATATATATATATATATATATATATATATATATATATATATATATATATATATATATAGACATAATGTTCGTTTATGAGAAATTTATAATCCACAGTATAGCGATTGTATAGGTTGTTTTGACTTCTGTAGATACTTATTTATTTCAACATTGCATCATAATATCCATTCATGTTATTAATCGTTGCTTAAAGCAAAAGTGTTATTCTAAGTGAAATGCTTTTAAAAAGTTTTCAATATTGCTTTCAATAAATTTTTAAAATCATACAATATTTCTTCCTCATTGCAACCAATAGTAACCAAAATAAAGTGCCTATAGACAAGCAAAAAAATACTTCAATCACAATTTGAGTCATCGTCTGTGACACCTATTCCTTAATGCAATTCTCTGGTTCTAAACATTTCGAAATCACTTTAGTAGAATATTTATATTTTAATATAGATTGTTGTTGTCGGTAAATCGAACGCAATATTTCAAACTGACTTACCTGAACAAATATGTCTGTGTCACGAATGAAATTATGGGTTTTAAAAACTTACCTGAAATAAATAAAAGAAAAGAAAAATTGAATAAAATGCAGCAAAAGAAGTCTTTTAATAAGGAATATAAAAATTATCGTTTTTGTATACATATATCACATTTCAAAAACTGGCAGGAGAGATATATGAGTCCGTGTCGATATGCGTAGACGTAAATAGACTTCTGTTTGTAAGTTTATAACTCAATTGCATCTACGAAAATCAATATAAATATATATATACATACATGTGCGTGTGTGTTTGTGTGTGTGAGAGTGTGTGTGTTTATCAGAATGATGAAGATGCCTCTGAATGGTTAGTTGGTTGATCTGGTATCATCGTTAGTAGTTCATTCAGTGCTCTTTTTTTAACAGTGGTGCATCAACATGGCCGTAGCTCTGAGCTGACACTACAGCATATATATATATGATAGAAAATATAAGGCAAATTTACGGCGGTTATTCAAAATCACATCTTACTTCACTTGCGTCTTCCAAAACCTTATTTACATAATCAGATACTTGGGATCTCATCGAAACTAAATTGGTTCTATAGGAATGTCGATCAGACAGAGATGTACAACCCACAAACAACAAATATCTTCCCCATAAAATCATCAAACATATCTTAGTCAACGCATTGACAAACGTGCTCAACGATTATAAACAAAATTCGTAATTTTCCCAATTCATCAACCTGACTTTTGGACCTCAACACAAGTCAGACGAATAATGAATCCTCAATTATTCAAAAATATAAACCAGAATTTAATATTAACTGATACTAAAGATAAAAAAAACTTACTCCTTCTATTATAAGTTATAGGCCAGAATAAAATACAAACCAAAATTAAAATTCCAGATTTACCTCCCCTTTACTGTAAAATAAATGAGTCAACAATTGTCTGTCCTAGTTATATATCTTCCCCCTAGCAATATGTCTATTTTCAACCCTTGCTTGATGTGGAATGCGAAATGTATTTAGTATAGTCACAAAAATGTCTCATAATATACAATCCACCATCATCATGTGCACTTTTCATCGTCGACATAGATATACCCAACATTAATTCACTTATATATATATATATATATATATATATATATATATATATACTTAAATATACATATATGTATATATACACACACGTATATAGATATAGATAATTCACCAAATTGTTTATATTACAACAGCAAGCAACCTAACATAAATATATATTTAACACAAGTTTGTATAGGTATAGAGAGACAATTTATTCAATACGTATGCCTTAATTGTTTACTACGGCCGTCACACACCACCTGAAGGCGTCATAACTCTTCCTGAGGAAGTACTTAGACATGTTGTCCATTTCCTCTTTCAGGATCTCCTTAAAATGATCAAACCTCGGAAGCGAAATTCTGTTGGTAGAGTGCTGCAAGTTGGCTCATACGGCATAGTGCAGGGAAATCATGTTTGAGCCAGAAGAAAACTAAAATTTGGCAGGCCAAATGTCAGCAAGTTGCCTTTGCAATATTCCAGCACTTTCTTCGCCGTATGAGCTGGAGAACTACCTTGGATCCATACCTATTTTCCATTGGGGGTAGTTACACCGCAGCCAATGCAAAACATTATAAGCATAGGACGTTATAATAACGTTTTTCAGACTGGAAAAATGGAAAGGCCTTTTTTTACCATGAGATGCCACGACCCTCAGTATCATGTCTTGAGCTGTGGGCTTGGTGCTAAAGACGCCCTTTTATTTAGAAGGTGACATAGCAATGTTTCGATCGTTGCGGCGTTTTAAAATAGTATCAACGGTAAATATACTTTCATCTTTTCGATTTTGACGGTTTGTCCATTGTGCTTCAGGTACAGTTGACCCTTCTATGTCTTATGAAATGAACGTAAACCATATATAAGGTTGTCCCAAAAGTTTGTAGAAAGTCTTGGAAAACAATGGTCTTTATTTTGAGGAATAAATTTTGTTGTTTTTGTTAGTACTTGGCGAGTAAAAATTCAATTTTCGCAAGTGTTTATGAACTTTTGGGACAACCTAATAGTAGGCGAATGGCTACTTGTATTAAAATAAATCACTTACTTTTCAAAAAGCAACCAAACTCTTAGTATCACTAAGTAAAACAGAGAGAATATAACATCAATTAATAACACATAAAATTATATCCATTCTAATGTGAGAAAGTTTATTTCTGGTAGCATGTAACTTAAATGTTCCAAGCATAGTTTTGCTTTATAAGATCTCTTCTCTTATGGCGCCTACAGCAATATATAAAACCTGACCACTTCCCTCCAATATTCTTTTAAACTACCGCTAGTAGCATTACCATGCGCATATCCAGCTGATTCTTTGACAAGAAGTAGTTAATTGATACTGGCAATAATGTAGTACAATTCAGTCACTTCCAATCAAGAAAGCAATATATATAGAACTGTAGTGATAATCACGAATGTAAAATTAACAATATATTTATTCAATGTTATAAACCTCCTTATAGCATAAACGTCCGTCCATGGGTTTCCAAGAAATTTTTATAATATACATACAAATATTTACTCATAGGCCATATTTATTATAAGATATGAAATTAGCGAATTTGATATAGCCAATTTGATACACTTAGGCTCTAAAGATTTCGTTGTTTCAGTTGGAATTATAAAGAGAGAACATTAGTAATTAGTGCATTTTTCCTCCTTTAAAATAATAACGCCATCCAAAAGACCTATTTCAACATCGATTAAATATTAAAACACCAATATGCACTAACCGATAACTCCTTGCGACAAGGTACAGTTTGACATTCAGAAAATCACATTACCTCTTCGGTATCCAAATACAACTGGATTTTCAGGATGATGATTATAAAACTGAGGTAAGTCGAGCCCTTATAAATCACGAGTGATCCTACAATAGCCCTCCATTAACAAATGTGATACATTCTTCTCGACTAAGATGACATTTTATAGTCACTGTTTTCAAACTTTGCTTTAAAATATGAAGCAAAGAAATTGTACATGCCTCTATATGTTGGGGAATGTCTAGCAACGGCCTGGCTATGATGAGAGTCAGTAATATCCAACAGCATTGATTTAATATGCATTACTAATAGTCATATAAACAGAAATAACATTTTCACATAAATAAACAATAAAACCTTCTTAATAATACCCATCACGCGGGCTTAGATGTATTTATACGTATGAATGAGTGAAAATATTATAGTTATAGCTGTATCCTGCATATATATTTGAAGATATTAATGTGGTATGATTTCAAATGCTTTTTCGCCAACCAATCAAATCACAATGTATAGTGATGTAATCGTATTGTGATGTCTTTCAAATTATTGTTCATGCGTAATATCGAGTCATTTACCTACTTCGGTGGTTTAAAGAGTCAGTAACGTAAAGCTTAAATTTATGCTTTATTAAGTTTAAACTTCACATAAAATAAATATATACAACTATTTTATGTTTTAAATACTCTTCCTCGTTTACAAATACAAAATAAACTATTACCAACATTTGAATATGTGTGCGTGTGTGCGTAGATGTGCGCACGTATGCATGAAAGATTCAAGATAGTGTATTTTGGTTTTGTTTGTGTAACCACGCGTGTATGAGCGGATGTACTTCCTTGTCTCTCTCTCTCTCTCTCTCTCTCTCTCTCTCTATATATATATATATATATATTATATATATATATATATATATATATATATATATTATATATATATATATATATATATATATATATATATATATATATAACGAAGACAATATATTCTTCTTTATATATGTGTAAGAAGAAAATTATATATCTATATATATATATATATATATATAATATGTATGAATGCACACAGTTGATATTTGTTTCAGTAGGGAGAAGTATGATAGTGTATGAAATACGGAAACACGATGATTTATATATAAAATAGAAACATATGCATATATTTGTAAAGAGAAGGATATATACACCGATGTGATAGTGCGCGCGTGTGTGTGAGTTTGTGTATATACGTGTACATCAATATTTGTTGAAAATAACATGGAATCTAACAGACCCTAGAGTATAAGAGTATAAAACAATATATTGATTTATGTTAGCAAATAAAGGATTGTACATGACATTCCGATACTATAAAACCCACACAAAACTGATAGATAAAGCTGATATCGAATCAAATAAAATATCATACGCTGTGGATCACAAAATACGCATTTCATATGTTGTGACATATGCTGATGTACGCAAGTACAAATACTTGCCTATATATATATTATATATATATATATATATATATAATATATATATATATATATATATACATATACTTACGCATGTTCATACATGCGTACATGTATACATATATCATACATATATATTCGTGTGTGCGTGCATGTGTGTGTGCAGTTATTGTATATGTACATATGCATAGTACATGCATGTACTCATATATATACAAATATTTTTCCTTTCAGGCCTACTGCAAGGACGAAAAATTTTGAACAATATTTTAGATGGAGATTTTATTTTTACAAAAATAATTGATCAGAGGACCTTAACATGAACAAATATAATCTGAGGTCAAACAATTTCGATCTACTCAAACTTTTGCTTCGAACATATGGAAACAATTTATTCCTGATTATTGAAAATAATCAATTTCGTCACAAAGCTAAGCCGTACCTATCTGATTTTCTTCCATGATAACAAGCAGTTTAAGAGCAATAATATGCATTTCATATCGCAGATATGGATACGGATAGATACGTGAAAGAGTGACAGAAAAAAGTATCTAAAGTATTATACAACCGATACTCTGGCATATCTACGACCTCACATTAAATACTATCTCTATATTTGCCCAGTATAATATAGCTACTGCACTGGGTACTAAAAAATAGTTTAACACCACAATAAGGAAATTTCATTCAAACTCTACCTCCACGAACCATCTTTTTCTCTTTGTTGTGTGGACGCCCCCAGACGATGAAGTAAGCTAGCCCAATACGTAGATATAGAGGGAGAAGCCTAGACATCAGCAGATTAGAACAGTAGAGTTGCAGTTGAGTGAAGTCGAGTAGAGGTAATCCGAACGTGCGACATAACGCAATCTTTAGAACAACACTAAATATGTTAAAACCCAGTATAAATTTATTCTTTCTCATTCCATACTAAAGAGTATATCGCCTCAACAAGTAAGCCCTTTCACACCGTTACCTTTTCCGCATTATATCATTATTAAGAAAATCACAGATGCTACACTGAACTATTTTTTACAAAAGTCCTGTAAATGGTGGTACATGGAGAAGGGATAAATCTTCTACGCTAGATTTATAACAACTTCTAAAGAGTCAGTTTCTTTCTTTCTTATTTCTGTTTTCTTATAGTTAATGGTCCATCTTCGTTTCTAAGGATACTATAGCGTAATGATACACTTGCCTTTCTCTGAATCTCAACGTCTATCTATCTACCTATCGACACACATACACATTCTTCTATTTGTTTATCTGTCACCCTATCGGTATAGATATCTTTTTTTTGTTTTTTTGTTAACTCTCTATATAAGAACTTTCATATATATATATCACGTGACCTACCAGACCATCAGATGTTGTTACACATCGCTGGTCACAATGCGTTCGCATTGTTTTAGTCTTCGAATGACGCCACCCCGCTGGCTAAGGGAGCAGGCCAACAGAAGAAAGAGTAAGAGAAAGTGTGGTGAAAGATATATATGTGCATACGTGTATACTCACGTATGCATATATATGTGTATGTGTGTATATATATATTTATGCGTATACGTAACATTGAATGTACAAAGGATGTAATTACAATAGGTTTTATGACTCTCTATAGTAGTTTGCATATAACTCCAGCGTATATTTGTTTCAAATTCTGGGACAATTCGGGGGAGAGGGTACGTTGATTGTTGACGCTGAAAGGATGAAAAGTAAAGTTGACATCTACGCAATTTGAACTCAGAGTAAAGAGACGAAGGAATGCCGCCAAGCATTTTTCCTGTGTGCCCAACATTACTTCAAGTTCACCTTAAATCTCGTGTATATTAACTTATATTTATCTCTCCTCGGAAGATGTAACTGTTGGTTTACTCAATAACTAAATAATGCACAATATATATATATATATATATATATATATATATATATATATACAGGACACCCTTCGGTCTTGAATGATCATGGGATTGCTCTTAGGATGTTCCCCTCCAAGCCACAAGTCCGGGCAATGTTGTTTAAGCAGCCCATCAATACCAGCCTCGCCCCTCCATACCACCTCTTTTGTCCAGTTGTCCAACGGTTAAGGCAAAGGCCGATACAGATTGTCACCAGTGACAATATATATATATATATATATATATATATATTATACATAATGCAAATGTAAATACATGTATGTATAAATATAAATATATTAGACATAATTATGAATGAGTTTGAAAACGTGTATACATGTAGATGTCGAACATATGCGGTTCTGTATGTTTATATATGTACGACGAGTTATATATAGATATATAACTCGTTAATATATAACACTCTAAACATAATATATAACACTCTAAAGATAATATTTCTCAAGGAGCGGGGTATGTAAGAAGTGAGCAAAACTTTTGTTCCAAAGTAGAGTAGAAAATATATTGAAGCCAGCCGCCATCACGCTTTTATTCTCTTTCCTCAGTGACTTTTCTAATCACTTAAGCATGAAATATTTCTTAATTCTAAAGAAGGAAAATGTTGTGCTTCGGCCGAATCTATTCGTTTATCTATCTGTTGAAATACTTGTCAGGTGATAAAGACCTATGGGACTGATTGAGCCATTTATCATCCAAGATATAATCCCTGCTTTTGTGAACCACAATTCGATTTCCGATGTACCAAATACACGCAATATCTTATGTTGTGTATAAAACAAAATTCTAGTTTTGCCGTTAAAAAACCTTGTTATCCTTTCAGTAATGCATTTTATCATGAATGCCATTACAATCTTCTAGTAACATAGCGTATTTATCATGTAGACCCGTCACTAGTCGTTGATCATGCATCATTATGACTGTTTTATGTTCACGAAAGAATTCTTACTTTACTCTTAAAGTGATGTATTTTCTTTTTCTGCTTCTAGAAACCCTGAATTATTTTTTTCACCTCTTTCGTATCTGTTATATGACAATATGTGAAACTATTTCCCTATTTGCTAGACTTTGCTTTAGTTTTGAGATATGACGTTAAAATGGCCGCTTAGTCATAAACATCAATTATGAATATATTTCGAAATGTAGCTAAACATGCACTTTCCATTACTGTCAACATGCTAATGCCAAGTGAATACACAGTAACTATGCAATAACGAACACACTGAAGATAAAACATATTTCTGTTCTTAGGTGTTTCAATTATTGCACTACAGTCATTCTGGTGCCCTGCCTTGAAGAGTTTCTTAGAAAGATGCACCCCCCAGCACATACTTTTTTGAGTGTTATAAATATACCATCCGAGTCTTTTGTCGAACTACCTATTAGGATATTGTAAACAAACCAGCATCGGTTTCCAGTCAGTTATGTGACGAAAATATACACACACTCTCATATATGGACCCATTTACTAACTAGAGACCTAAAAATTAACAACATCCTGAAAGCGCATAAACTCATCAAATGCAGAAAGCAACACAAATCACTAAAGAAACCGCTAACTAATGCGAAGCATTACACAACAACCACGAAATCAACGGTTAAAAATGTGGACGACCAAACTGTGGAACATGCCCCAACCTACTTGAAGGCTTGGATTTCCTTTTCAAACAAGGAGAGAATTTCACAATTAAAACCAACTTTACTTGTGCCTCTGAGAACCTAATTTATGTAATAACCTGCTCGGGTTGTGGATTATCACTATATAGGACAGACTAATATGACATGGAGACGGATAACTACTGTAAATAAAGAGCATATCAGGTACCCGCAATACAGACATATTAGAGAAATTTACAGGTTATATCAAAAGAAATTTCACAGTTTTTCCCTTCTACCAGTGTAAAGATACAATTCATTTACAAGAACGCTTAAATGAAGAAAATTAACAAGGTGATTTGTTCGACTAAAGCCCTTCAAGGCGGTACCCCAGCATGGCCGCAGTCTAATCTCTGAAGCATGTAAAAGGTAAAAGATAAATTATATACGTCAGTACTACGAATCAACTATGAACCATCTACAGGATCCTTAGACCTGATAGAAAAGAGGTTCTCAGCCAATTTTTATGTATGGACCCCTTTGATTATTATTTTATTCTGTTAAACCCTCATAGACATTCGATGTTTAAAAACTAGTTTTATAGATACGTTTTTCAAAATTCAGATTTTGCTTGTTACGAATTAACTTGGGTAAGTTAAACTATGTAAAAAGCACGAAGAAGAAACCTAGTTGCATTTTGCATTTTTACCCCAAAATAATAATGCGTGAGCAAAATCGTAATGGGTATTTGGCGGCCGCTTCCTTCATGAACATGCACAAAGTTTTCGTGTCAGTAGATTGCGCCATTCACCTACAGTGGGGCGTTGCGTACAGACATGTAGTGTGTCCTGTGCGATTTTTGTTTTTGAGTCAAGATGACTGAGCGCATTGAGCAAAGACACCGTATCAAATTCTGTCAGGTTACCAGAAAGATTCAGAAGGCTTTTGGAGATGATGCTATGAAAAAACACAAAGGGCTGGTTCAACCGGTCCAAAGGTGGTCTCATTTCAGTGGACAGTTAGCCACGTTGTGGCCAGACAAGTAACAAAGAATACTACCTGTGTATTCATCGTCACCTTCGTGAAGTTGTGCGGGAAAAACGACACGGTTTGTGGACACCAAAAAGAACTAGCAACTCCACCCTGATAACGCACCCGCTCATTCCGCCCACGTCGTCCAGTCATTCCTCGTCAAACAAAATACACAACTTGTTCGTCAGGCATCCTATACCCCAGACTTGCCTCTGTGTGACTTTTGGCTATTCCAAAAGCTAAAAAATCACTCAAAGATAGAAGATTTGAGTCAACATGATATTAAATAAAATTCGTCGGCACAGCTCCACAGCATCTCAAAATGTGATTTCCAGAAATGTTTCCAGCTGTGGCAGGAACGCTGCCCGAAATGTGTAGACTTACAAGGCGAATAATTTGGAGGTGACTAAATCAAAATGGTGACTTTTTAAATATTGTGTTTTTGGCAAAAGGTCAGAATGTTTTTTGACATCTCGTATATACCAATACATACATCTCAAGCAACATTTTGTCAGAGAAACTTAAAATATTATTGTGTACTCCCAAATTACTATTTTCTTACATGGTCACCCCCACCCAAAAAAAAATGATATGGACCCTCAGGAGCCACATAGACCCAAGTTAAGTACCACTGTGCTAGAGCTAAAAGATAAATTTCTGTCAAGTCAGGCATTATTGTCTTAATAAAACCTCAGTAGTAGTAGTAGTAGTAGTAGTAGTAGTATCGCGCCACATGGCATATTTTGTAGATATTTCTGAAATAAAATCCTGGCTCCTACTACCATTCAACATTGTTGTATGTATTCCTTTGTAATTGTGTTCTTGCTATTCCAGTAATTAATTCCAAAACTATCCTAAGGCTGACATTTGAACGAAAATATATTGTGCCGTAAAATTACGCAAAGTAGGCTTTACTTCCTCTCGTATTCGAATTATAGATGTCTTTCATCTTTAGCTTTGAAAGCAATAAAAGACGACCGACA
This sequence comes from Octopus sinensis, assembly GCF_006345805.1. Lineage (NCBI taxonomy): Eukaryota > Metazoa > Mollusca > Cephalopoda > Octopoda > Octopodidae > Octopus > Octopus sinensis. Next base: position 82,357,224 of record NC_043005.1, on the reverse strand, counting down.
TCATTAAATAGTTTGAATGTCCGATTCAGGATTATATAGATTTAATCATTGTCATTTACTTGCTAGAGTAAACACTGACAGTGATTTACATAAAACATCATTTTAAATGTGTTTTGCCTTGTATTTTTTTTTGTTTTTTCGCTGTAAGCCAAACTAGAAAAATGTTTAGATACGTGTGTGTGTGTGTGTTTGGGGAGAAGATAGAAGCAGAGTGGTATAATAGCGTGGGCTGCAGAAAGGTAATTATGTATTTACTTAAGATCATTTACCATGACTACTGCTGTTCTAAGCGCAAGAAATTAATGGCCGTGTCGCAGTGCTACGGATTATGTGCTTCGATGAGCCTGGGAGCTATACCAGCGGAGTGCAATTTCCTTGTAGCGCCCTCCATACTGGTCAGGTCAAAGTATTCAAACCAGAGAAATATCTTATCCCAAACAAAAATGGTTTTATGTAGAGTCACACGCCAATCTACAAAAATTAACATCAGTTAAAATTCAAAACCTGCAAGACCCGGAAAAGGGAAGTCAGCGCAGATTCGTGAACAGCGGAGAAATATCGTTGACGGTCTATGTTGCACAGAAAACAAAGGCGTTTAACTATGTTAGTAGCATTGTTGCAAAGGAAGTATATTGGCCGATCATGTGGAGAGACGAATGATATTCATTGCGAATTACATTATTTACTTTTGACGGATATGTATCCTCATCATGTTTGTTGTCACCACAACGTTTCCCTTGATTTACTCTCTAACTTTCATCATATGTTCTGGTAGACTTTTGTAACAACAAGCAAGGTGTGGACACATATCCGTCCAATGTAAATAATGTACAGAATACTTCATCTCTAAAATATAGAACATTCATTGCGATGTTTAGTCACCTGTATTTACATTCCCGTTTCAAATATCATCGAAATATTTTACAGTCCTTGTTTCAAATCCATTTGAGGGCAAAATAACTTCGTAAGCGATAATTGCCGAAGAGCAATATACACTCCCGACACGCATTCACTTGTACGATTAGACAATTACGAGATGTGGGTTTTTCTTATGGATCTGTCCAAGCCATGGGAGCTGGCTCATCGTTCAAGAATATTCTATATCTGGCGCTAGGGTAGATCTTCTGATCAACGTGTGAAGACGCTCAGAATTAAGACACCTAATCAAGTTAGTAAGCTAGCAGAATCGCTATCACACTGCGCAAAATGCTTATCCATATTTTATCCGTTTTTACTTTCTGAGTTCAGATTCAGCCAAAGTCGATATTACTTTTCATCCTTCCGGGGTCGATAGGATAAGTACCAGTGAAATATTGGGGTCGATGCCATAGGCTAGCCACCTCTCAACTTCATAATTTAGCCCTTGTGCCAGTATTTAAAAAAATTATTATTATTATTAAGTTCATTTGATAGAAAATATATAAAAATATTTAAAAAACTAGTGTTGAGCTCTCAATAAAATAGATCTAGTTTTTGGCCTTGTGACAATCTAATAACGTACTATTATTTCTGTTCAAATTCAATCATTTATCATTCTCCCCTGTGGGGTTATAAAATCGCTTATAAATAATACACAAGTCTCTATGTAATTGACAATAGTCGTTCCCTATAAATGTATTACATTGTGCCAATGTATGAAATCACTGCAATTAACACCATCACCTTCACCAAGACAGATCATTGTCTGATTTCCTCTTTATAACAGTTAGGACTCGAATGTCGATGTCGATATTTTTTCAAATATTTTGTGTGGTTTATTTTCTTTTTTTTTTTAGTGTGTGCTTTCTCTTTTTACTGCACAGACAATATAAGTAAATGTTGACAGCTGTCCGATCACCTAGCACTATTATGATGAAGTATACGTTTAATATTTTTCATAATAAAGTTTAGATTGCTAGAACGTATCGGAAATTTATTTTCCGTCTAAAAATTACTTGAGTCGTCGACGTGTATAAATTTCAGACGTCAGCAATAATTGCAAAAATGATTTTTATATGGTTAAACATGGGGAATATATATAAGACAAATATCTTCGAAACAAACATTGATTCCGTATTTACGTCTTATAAATCGTATATTCTTTATTACTCATGTTTGTAAACTACACGTAGCACTTAGACTCGGTCTTTCTAATCCATATACATAACGCAGAGAACATTAAACTATATTTCACTTGATTGACGTGGAGGTTATATTTTATGGACGTGATTGCGACGTATTTTCGATTCGTACGGGTATTGTTTAAGAGTTTCGTTGTCTATTTAAAATCGTATTTGAATTAGGTATTTATAGAGAATGCTGAAGTGTCGTCTCTGGAGAAAATATTCTATTCGCTAATTGTTAAATCAAGACGATGGAAAACCAACACCATTAGTTCAGCCATTCAGAGGTTATAAATTCAGATTTTTCATTAGTATTTTCTTATTTATCGTTCTTTCCATCTCCACAGATATCATTGAATCATAGAGAAAAGAAAATTAACGATAACACAAATGTATAAAAGACTTTATATTCGAATACTTTGCAATACTCACGAAACACATGAAGGAAAAGTTATAACGGGACTCATTAATTCACTGTCGCACTTTCACATGAAGTAACTTTGGATAGAAGAAAATTCAAACTAGACGGAAAATTCGATGATATTGTTCGATCTACCACAAATGACACTCAAGCACTCCGAGAGAAATAGAAGGCAAGAGTTGTTTTTTTTTTAAATTAAGAAACACAAGGCAAACTGTAATGACACCTACACAAAGACACACACACATGCACATAAATATACAAAGAAACACACACAGAAATACACACATACACTCCCACCCTACCGTCATACACGCTCACACACACACACGTACATACATATATATATATATACATATATATATATATAGTTTAAAATGCAACAATGACCCCAAAAAGCTATGACTGTAAATACGTTACGCACACAGTATATATATATATATATATATATTAACATACTTATGAATTATTTCTTAATTGTAATTTTTACTATAAAATGGGTATGTGAGGAAAGCTTTTAGTATGGAGTCTCATTTATAATTTGATTTTGGCTCCATCAGCTTCTTGAGTCGCCCAGAAATTGCGTCAACTGATTTCACCAGAAACTCTTGAGGAACGGAAGACATAACTTCTGATATTCACCATTCAAGTTCTTCCAAAGTCTTCGGTTTGGTACAGCAGATGTGTTCCTTTAACAAACCCTAAAGTAAGAAGTCACAGGTTGTTAAGTTAGGACTTCTTCCTGGTCACTCATGCGGACGACAATGACCCATCCATCTCCTGGGAAAGTAGGAATTCAGTCATTTGTGAACGACATGAGCAATACAATTAAAGAACATATATATATATATATTATATATATATATATATATATACACGGAGTTAGTACGGCAGGGATCATCATTGGTTGTACGTGTCACTTCGAATAATTCCAATTTATCCACAAGGTTTTCGTCAACCGGAGCCTTACGTACAGTGCACATGCCGGAATGCCGGAGATTCCACACAGTAGGATCGAACTGGCGATCTCATGACAACTAACAGAAATGTAACCACGAATTAAGCTTCGTGACTGTTAAAACATCTTTCATCACATGTCCTTCATCCAAAGTTCGAAAAAAAGACATCAGTTCTTTTATGCAAAAATAGCTTAATTCTCTCGCTCTGCGAATAATTGAGCTCGCTTAATATAAATATAATTTCGTAATGAATCATAATTTACCATACACTATCAACATTTTTTTCTCTCTCTCTCTCTTTCTCTCAGTTTATTTATCTATCTATCTATCTATCTATCTATCTCTCGCTCTCTCTCCCTTTCTCTCCGTGTAACATGCATCATTTACATTCAGCAAAATAATCGAGAATACGTATTTCTTTACTACCCACAATGGGCTAAACACAGAGGGGACAAACAAGGACAGAAAAACGGATTAAGTCGATTATATCGACCCCAGCGCGTAACTGGTACTTAATTTATCGACCCTGAAAGGATGAAAGGCAAAGTCGACCTCGGCGGAATTTGAACTCAGAACGTAGCGGCCGACGAAATACATATTTATTTACTAAGCACAAAGGACTAAACACAGAGGGGACGAACAAGGACAGACGAACAGATTAAGTCGATTATATCGACCCCAGTGCGTAACTGGTACTTATTTAATCGCCCCGAAAGGATGAAAGGCAATGTCGACCTTGGTCGAGAATACGACCGTTACATCAATATTTGTTTCGCATATTAAGAAATGTTACAACTACTATCACCTCATTGATTATGAAAAATAAACATCTTCGTAACAAAAAAAAATCGAATCTAGAATATCCACTGACATGTTTCGATAACATTTTATAAGATTTATCAAATCATTGAAACTAGTTGCTTTTACAACAATGTACCTGAAGCTAGCAAAAATAATTACATTTATATAATTTCGAATATACAAAAACAGTATAATAAAGTGTTTCACGGCTTCGAAAAAGTTATAAAAAATATCAGAAAACAGTTGCTCTCAATGCAAGCTAGTTATAGGCTAGTTGTAATTTCATTTCAGCATTATTTTTTTTAATGAAATTATGCAATTTGGAGAGACTGAAAAATGTCCACTTAGACGCAAGACAATAACGTATTCTATACTATACATTTTATTTGATATTTTCTATATAATTTATTCAGTGTTCATTCAAATTATCTCTATTTTTTCTGGCTAGATGTTTATTCTATGCAGTAGAGATATCAAAATAAATTGTGCTGTTTATTTATTGTTTAGAAGATTCAGTTTAACATGCGATATATGCATCCATTCTTCTATCTTTTCCACCGACTCTTCCTGAAAGGGTCGTGTGGTAGAAACCTGAAACAGCTCATCCGTAGGGGCCTATCATAAGACTTTCTAGCTGGATTCTGAAGCTTCATAAACTAGCTGTGTGGTAAGTAGCTTGATTACGAACCACATGGTTCCGAGTTCAGTCTCACTGAGTGGCAACTTGGCAAGTGTCTTCTACTATAGACTAAAGCCTTTTGAGTGGATTTGGTAGACGGAAACTGAAAGAAGACCGTGGTATATATGTATATATATCTATATATATATTTGTGTGTGTGTGTATGTGTGTGTGTGGGTGTATATGTGTGTGTGGGTGTATGTATGTTTGTGTGTGTGTTTGTCCGCCCCCAACAACGTTTGACAACCGATGCTGGTGTGTTTAGGTCCCCGTATCTTGGCGGTTCGGCAAAAGAGACCGAGAAGTCCTGGGGTCGATTTGCGTGACTAAATTCGGTGCCCCAGCATGGTCACAGTTAAATGACTGAAACATGTAAAAGAGTAAGACTATGTATATTATCTAAGCATCTCCTTTTTCTGACTTTATGTTTCCTGCCGGTTCGGCTCTGCTTGAAGTATCTTTCTCACGAGACTTTCTTACGACATTATAATCACATGTCCTTAGTACCTCTCAGTGGATAAAAGCAACGGCTCCACTTGAAGAGACACGCTGATCTCTGCGCTACGCAACCTGTCGGCTTACGTTACTCAAATAATTCTTACCAGGAACACCGTTGAGACCAATCATATTTGCGATCGTATACTTTCACTAATCACCAAATATTCATAACTGTACCTGAGACTAAGCAGTAATACCGAACTGAAATAGCGAATGGGGATTTGTGTTGCCATCTTCAACATATCTGAGGGCCGAATGCTGATCTGAGTTATTATTGCGCCAGCATCATCCAATTCTAGGATCTAATTCCGCTTCCTGCCTTCCATCACCGGTGAAATACGTTTCTTAAGTGCTTAAATGTTTGAACATGTGTCAGTAATAACATGTAGTTTACAGATAGAGATATATAAATAGCTTTACATGTGTGTACGTGTGTCTGTGCAGATATTTGTACGCATATATATAATCATGTATATGTTAATATATTATGGATGTGTTCATAAAATATTTTTTTAAATCAATTCAACACGATTTAGAGACGCAAACGTGGCTGTGTGGTTCCCAACTACATAGCTTGATTCCCAACCACATAGTTCCTAGTTCACTGCCACTTCATAGTACTTTAAGATAGTGCCTTCTTCTATGGCCTCTAGCCGACCAAAGCTTTCTTATTTCTTTATTGCCCACAAGGGGCTAAATATAGAGGGGACAAACAAGGACAAAGGGATTAAGTCGATTACATCGACCCCAGTGCGTAATTGGTACTTAAGTTATCGACCCCGAAAGGATGAAATGTAAAGTCGATCTCGGCAGAATTTGAACTCAGAACGTAACGGCAGACGAAATACCTATTTCGTTATTACCCACAAGGGGCTAAACACAGAGGGGACAAACAAGGACAGACATAGGTATTAAGTCGATTACATCGACCCCAGTGCATAACTGGTACTTAATTTATCGACCCCGAAAGGATGAAAGGCAAAGTCGACCTCGGCGGAATTTGAACTCACAACGTAACGCAAACGAAATACCGCAAAGCATTTCGCCCGGCGTGCTAACGTTTCTGCCAGCAGCCGACCAAAGCCCTCTGAGTGGCTCTGGTAGACGGAGAGGGAAAGACACCCGCTGTGTGTGTATCTATATATACGTAGATATGTGTGTGCGTGTGTGTGTGTGTGTTTTTGTACGTGTTTGGTTCACACCATACTTGAAAACCGGTCTTAGTGTGTTTATGTCCCGGTAAATTGTCACTTCCGTAAAGGAGCCCGATAGAAAAAGAATCATGTTAACAAAGAAAGAGATACATGTGCTGGAATCGATTCATTTTATTAAAAATTCTTCAAGGCCGTGCCCCAGCATCGCCGTAATCTAATGATTGAAACAAGTAACCAATAAAATATATGAGCAAAATATTTAATAGGCACACCCTGAGACTTTCTTTTACCTGTGCGTCCAACATATAAAAGATTTTAGGCCCAAACCTGAGACAGAGGCAGGATGCGAATGTAGCAGTAAAAAAACCAAAGTGGGCAACCAAATCTGCGAAAGCACGTGGACGCAACTGAAGGCCCCTTCGGAAACCATTATAACAATCAAAAGCCCCCCCCCCCCTTTAGCATCTCGGAGAGACGCATCACCACAACACTGGCCGAGCACGTATGATTGTTGAAAGAAGGCGTCACCGAGTACATACAGTGAAGAATTCTAGAGTAATGCAGAGCGTATTTCAATAGTAGCAGCATGAGCCGATTGTGTCTGACTGAGAAAAGGGTGATTTAAATGGTCACCCATTACCCAGGAACTATTTTAAAACTCCCAAATCAAAGGATTCTATTTTAGTGCAAGTGAGGGATTTAGATTAAGTGATAACATGCAATGTACAGATAGATAAATATATGTAGTTTTATATGCGTGTGCATGTGTTTGTGTAGGTTACGCTCGCGCGTATATATAATAATATATATTAATTATGATGGATGCATATATCAAAATAAAAATAACAAAATTCAACTTGCTGCATTGGCGCATGTGTGGCTGTATGGTAAGAAGTTTGGTTCCTAACCACAGGGTTCCTAGTCTGAAGAAGTTATCCTGCGGCTAACTAAACAGCAGAAACGAAGTTTTCAATACTTGGCCACATGAAAGAAAGTACATCCTATCACACCTGTGTGCCACATCATGACTATAGCTACCAGTCACCCTGTTTCGGCCTTCCATTAAAACCTAGGAATCCTGAAAAAAGTTTACCAGAACATACACAGAAGCACACAAAAACACGCATGTCCCAGCATGGCGGAAATCCACCTTTTTTCGACCACATCTAATATAAGACTCCACACAAATTGTACCCCTACATACACCGCACGCCGTCATAAATGCCCCAAGAATTTTAACCAAAACATAAAAGAAACCACACCAATGAACAAAAATATGTACGCCGCCCCGCAAAGGCTATACATATAGTACCACTACACACATTCCATTTTCACAAGAACAGCATCCTTAAAGATGCATACATTTCCCATAAATACTATTCCAAAAACTTTCACCGACTTGCAACAAAACCACACACAGTGATGATGTCTTTGATGACAAGGGCCATAACTCTTAACCTAACCGCTGATCGATTCCTTTTATCGTTGTTTGCACAGCAACAACAAACCGGATGTTTGGTCATCTCCAACAGGAGAGGGTAGCGGCTATATTTCATTTCATAACAGCTACCTCTGAAGATTCCAGGGTTGCATAACCGGACTGTTGCGTTACACTCCGTTCAACACAGTCCCAAACCGATTCGTAAGATTTACCATTATTGATATATAATACTATACAGTTCGATTGATATATGTTACTAATCGATGTAGTAAAAACATATGTAGGTCTATTTGAGACTGTGTATGTATATGTATATATATATATATATATATATATATATATATATATATATATATATATATTCCTGTAGTTCCAGCTCAGAGCTCCGGCCATGCTGAATCACCGCCTTTATATATATATATATATATATATATATATATATATACCGGAGTAAACACATAAATGTGAAACAAGGTGGAAAAAGAGTACTCAAATACCAGTGGTAGAGTAATATGCTTTATTTAAAGCAGCATAAAATTCAACAAAACCTGTTACTCTGAGTTTCCCGTTGCCGTTCATCGGACAGTTTTTGCTGATGAACGGCAACGGGAAACTCAGAGTAACAGGTTCTGTTGAATTTTCTGCTGCTTTAAAGTATATATATATATATATATATATATATATATATATATATAGAAAGGAATTACCGGTAATGCTATGCTAGTTTGTATTTATGATATATATATATATATATATGTATAGGCATGTTTATAAATATATATCTGTGAGTGTGTGTATGTTTGTTTGTGTGTGTAGTAATAATAATATAAATAATCTGTGGATAGAATTTATATTTTAATGTATTGTTACGCGCCGTTGTGTACCGATGTCTGTGAGTATATACACACTCACACACACACACACACACACACGTAACATGAAATCATAAATAAAATCCTGATTTGGATAAAGATCTGCAGATTTTCTTACAATGTTGCAAAGTTATATGACGTGCAGCTTTAATATTATTCTTACTATCTTCTGTAATCAATTCCTACCATAATGCCATAATCAGAATTCATTTCCTAATTAAGATATCAATGTATGTAACAGTTAATATATTCTCGACAAGCAATCGACTATACTATCTCTATAGAGAATATGTTTACGCCTAGTCAAACACTGTATCTAATAATTTCCAGTTTCAAATGTGAGTATTTTCACTTGAAAATTAAAAAGAATAAATTAGGAATTTAAGTATATTACGTAGAAATATTGCAGTATTTTATATTTCGTTCTCTCTCTTCAAAGTATCATTATTAAATTAGTAAAAACTTATGTAGTTTGAAATGATGGCTAATTGAATTTCTTTTTATGTATTCTTGTATTGGGAAACATATCGTAGTAAGCCAAAAAATTTGACAAAAAAAATAACGCTGCCATATAAATATCAATTTTTATCTTCCCTTTATTTGAAATATAAATTTAATTTTACTATATTTATATTACTTAGAATTGATATTAATTATAATAAGTTTTTTTTTTGGCACCATAAGAAAATGTTGGTTTTATCTGTTCGTGATAGGAACCAAAGCTGAAGATTCTTTGCGATAATTTGTCTTGTTAGTAATAACAGTGATAATTATCTTCAGTTGCACCTGCGAATTTTTCACGAAAAGCACTTTTAAAATATTTTAGTTAAAAGAGAAAGGAGTCATGAAAACATTTGCTGACGAAAAGAAGAGATCTTATTAGCGTTTTATGTTACATCGAGGCCCCTGAGTTACAGAGAGAGTGGTTTTTGGAACGAATACTGGAACAAATTGGATTATGTTAAAGGTCCCTGCAAAGTAAAGGACGATATCTTTGAACAAGTGAAGGATTTAAATATTCTCAGTGATAACATGCAGATAGAGAAATATATGTAATTTTATATGTGTGCGTGTATTTGTGCAGGAGATTTTCGTGAGTATATAACATTAGGTTTATCATGGATGTGTATATCAAAAAGAAAAGTAATAAATTCATCTTGCCGCATAGGTGGAACCGTGGTTGTGTGGTAAGAAGTATGACTTCCCAACCGCATGGTTCCTAGTCTATAAAATATATCCTGGGGCTCAAGAATCATAAGAACACCAGTCAACTGGTGGTAGGTATTACTATTTGGTGCCTTCAACATTCAAATTCATCCCTTTAAATATCTTTAAAAATGAATTGCACATTTGCTAGCGATTTCAACATTCATATCAACAGGATATATATCTGATGGCTTAAAAACCCATATATAACCATATATGTCTTTTTGTTTAAAAAAAGAAGAAATAATACAATAAATAGAATTTTGCGAACAGGAAGCGAGTTTCACACACCATGCTTAAAGTGAGATGAGAATTTATATGATATCAATGTTAATACTGAATGGAATCAGATCTGCATCGAGAATGTTTTTGTGTGAAGAGAAAGGCTTTTATAACAATACAAGATAAGGCATGCATACTAAAGAACGCTGTCATTATTGTAATTATATATATTGAAAGAGGAAACATTTTATCTTGCGTAACAGATACTCATGTTCTGCCAGATTTAGAATAATCATTTAATAGCATAGAACATGAAATAAATAAATATAACCCTAAACAAACGAGTTTTATCATGTGCGGATACCACATATCGCTTAACATTTCAAAATGAAACGGGTGTAACGTAAAACATCAATTATCCAAATATATCTGCATCGCAATACTAATGTCGAAGCAAGAAATTATAAAACATCATAACTCTAAACATAAGAAAAATCAAATATTTTCATAGTAACGCATGGATGCATACTTACATAGGAGTTTCTAAAATGGATTCCGAAGCCTTACATTTAGAGGGGGTGTACTGGTCAATTACATTGAATCATACTTTCGTTGGATGCTCGCGGCATCAATCCAGTAAAGATCAAAGGTAAAGCCGACCTTGGCAAGATTAATGCTCAACACACAAAGAGGTATAATGAAATAATATATGGCATTTTACCCGTCCCTCTATTGCTTCTATTAATTCAACAGCCAAGCATTTTGAAATGTCAATATTTAATGCAGATATTATCGGATTACCGTTCATAAATCATAGACCAATACTATTTTGGGACGTAACATCAAAACGTATATATATATTTATACATACATACATACATACATACATACATACATACATACATACATACAAACAAACAAATACACAAGTGTAAATATACATACAGGCACGCCTCGCAAGCACGAAGGAACGAACACAAACACCTCATAGACAAACAAACGCAAATATTTATTATATAAATAATGTTCTCCTGAAGAATTTCTGCAGATCCTCATCCAGTTGCACAATGAAATCCCGTATCCAAGGATGCAAATTGCCAGAATATCATACGGAGTAAATGATACTGACTCTATTTTATATTTTACATATGGTTAGTCTACATGCTCTGACGAATACATATTCCTCTTTGGACAGGACGCCGGGCCGTCGTTAGATTACACATTTTCACTTACAGTTTGGAGCTATGTGAAATGAAGTATTTCGTTCAAGAACACAACTTACCACCCGGTCTCGGAATTGAAACCACAATCTTACGATCATGAATCACACACCCTCACCACTAATCCATGTGCCTCCACATATTTCCAAAGCATTTCCTATATGTGTGTTTGTGTGTTTATGTGCTTGTGTGTGCCTCTCACCAGCTAATCAAAACCTTATCTATAAGACCATTTATTTAACTATAAACATGAATGGCGTAAGCAATCAATGTTCGTTGGTCATTGGTTTCTATGTATTGTTGGTTTGTTAATTTCCCTAATCATTAGGCAGTGAGCAAAACAGAGAGTACAAAAGAGCTACAGAGAAACTTAACATACATTGTACAGCATGACTGTACATACGAGACTCAGCTGCAGGCAATGCTAACGTTCCAAAAATACACTTCTACTGAACTATTGCAGATATGTTTTCGATGGACAATATTTCTATTATGCTAATGAAATTGAAAAAGAAAAATGAACAAAAAAATAACAATAATAACATATATCTAGTGCAAATATAGAAATGAAAGATTTATTCAATTTAATCTAATTCTGAAGTAATGAATATTTTTCATTCGAAAATTAGAATTCATTTCATATTGTATCAAGAAATTTAGTACAAGTATCAATTTTGTTATGTAAGCCATATTTCATAATATTACACAGAATAGCAAAAGTGTTCTTTCAAAGGTACTGCAATATATATATATACTTTAGAATGGTTAATAACTGATGTAAAGTTTATAATCACATATGTCCTCACATATTCCTTGTTCTTTTTCGTCATTTCTGAACTAATCTCTTTTTAAAATTTACTTGCATAAGTTGCAGGCTAATCAGTTCCTTTCATGGAATATGTACTTCAGATTTTCATAGTAAGAACATTATAACATATGCTCAAGGTGGCGAGCTGGCAGAATCGTTAGCACATTAAGTGGTATTTCGTCTGCCACAACGTTCTGCATTCAAATTCCACTGTGGTCGAATTTGCATTTCATATTTTCCATGTTGATAAATTAAGTATTAGTGAAGCGCCGGGGTCAATATAATCGATATTTGTCCACTCTCCCCGCATTTCAGGCCTTGTACCTACAGTAGAAATGATTATAACATATCTGTTTCGATTGACTAAAGTAGAATGACAGATTTGAACAGACGCACGTGTCTGTATGCAGAACATATCAAGTGTATGAAAAATAGCGCAATCTTATAGGTCAGTCGGTTGTCAATTACAATTTTAGTTCTATATATGATATATATATATGTGTGAATGTATACATATATATATAGAGAGAGAGAGTATGTAAGTGTATATACATGCACACGCATATATATATATATATATATATATATATATATATATGATATGTATGAATGTGTGTATATATATATATATACATTCATAGATATATATCATACATTCATACATGCATATATATACGTGTGCATATATATACCCTTACGTACTCATATATATATATATATATATATTCATACATATGTACACATTCATACATTCATATATATATATATATCATACATACATATATATATATATATATACGTGTGTATATATACACTTACATACTCATATATATATGTATATATGTGTGTATGTGTGTGTTTATATAAGTATATCTATATTTCTAACTATTTCTCAATCTGTGTATCAATCTCTTCCTTTCTCTGTCTCTTTCTCTAGTTCTCCCTCCCTCTCCACAGACACACACACTAACACGTATATTGTCTTTAATACAGAATGACACAAATTTCCAGGAAACAAGAATTAAATTTTTGTGCGCGTTTAATTTAAACAATAGATTCTACGAACAATTTACAAAATACTTAGGCGACAAAGATAGAACATGCCATTACGTTTTTAATTCCAAACATGCAGAAACCAAAATACACAGCGTAATAATCGTGTTATAGCAAAATCAATTAGGTTACAACAGCAACGACGATAACAACAAAAGCAACGACAACAACAACCGCAGCAACAACGACAACGATGAATATAATAACCCTTTCTACTAAATGCACAAGGCCCTAGATTTTCACTGGTACATAATTCATCGACCCAGAAGGGATAAATAGCAGAGTCAGCCTGAGCGAAATTTGCATTCAGAACGTAAAGACCAACGAAATGCGGCTAAACCTTTTGTCCGAAATACTACTACTACTACTAATAATAATAATAATAATAATAATAAAGATATAATACGGCAAATATTGTGCTCAAAATCACAGATTTGCTACAAGTGGGCTACAGGAAATATTCTGCTCAATACCACAGATTTGCTTTTCAGTTCCTTGACCTTAACCAATTGAGCTTGTCCCTTAGTGGCTGACGATATGTGCGTCTCTGATCACGAGCAGAAGTAGTGGGGGAGCATCATAGCCGTGGGTTAAAAGGAATTCTTAGAGGTTTGGATAATTCAACTTTGGAAACATGTGTGTTTCGTTCAACATCCTTAAACAATACTTATCCAGGGACCTTTTCAGCGGGATGGGCTACTCGACCAGAAGAAAATTCTAACTGGGCCCCACCTGCAAGGTCATGCGCTGTTCATCTTGATATGAGATCACCATGTCGCGCACATATGGTTGTGATGCTTGTGCCTGGTGTACCCTTATCAGACGGGTAGTCATGATGGGTATACTGGGTTCCGTATATTTTACCCCAGTGTCACTTTGATGGCAAGCACTGTTCTCTCACTCAATAATAATAATAATAATAATAATAATAATAATAATAATAATAATAATAATGACGATGTTAAAAATACATTTAAATAGAGAGAACTTCATGGAAACCATAAATACACGGGTATGCTAGTATTGAGATCATCTGCTTCCATTCTGAAATTGACAAAGTTTGAGCTGCAGAACTTGGATAGAAGAACTAGAAAGCCGCTTCGAATGCATAAGGCAGTGCATCCCAAAAGCAACACCGATCGACTCTATTTACCAAGAAGGAGGTGGTAGATGATTAATAAAAGCAGAAGGCACTGTTAGTACTGTGTTATGTTGTTCAGCGTAAAGAAAGAGTACTTTCTAAAACCAGAAATACCCAAACCATGATGGAAACAGAACAGGGAGACTGAAACAATAAAGAAATAGAAAGAAATAGAACTACATGGTCAATTCGTGCAACAAACCGGGAATGTTGGAATTAAAGATCACTGGATTTCTTTACTGGTCAGGAATTTGAAACGAGAGGCATGAACGCTAATTATAGTCTCTCAAGAACAAAACCTTACAACAAATCATACAAAGGGAAAGATCGATAAAACTCAGTCAGACCGCAAATCGAGACTCTGTAGGAAAGGAGACGAGAGTATCAAGCACATTTTCAGTGAGTGCAGTACCCTTGTACAAAGGAAATATAAGCGCAATCATAACTGCAAAATTTGATTGTTTTTCGAATGAGTGGTTTAAAAAAAAACTCTAATGGTATAGGAAAATAATTAAAGAAGACTGGATGGAATGCCCTGTAGAGCCTTTACAGAATGTTTGCCTTTTAGGAATAGTAAATATCAGGATTACTGAAAGCACCTCAAAGATTATTGAAAGCTTCTAGGTACCTAAGGCTATATACAATCAGCAAAAGCTACAGATGAATTCAACCAAGAATAAGGCCACTCCGGAGTCAAGTCGTATATTAGAGTAACAACAGCTACAACAACAACACAATAATAATGATGATGAAGATCATGATGGTGATGATGAATATGATGATGATGATGATGCTATAACATTCATAACATATATTTTTTTTAATTGGTTTATTTTTTTCAATGTTAAATAAACAAAAGCATCACGGATTTCGTCGACACGCGGATTTTGTTAAATCAGGGATTTCGTTAAATACTCAAAACCCATCATGGATTTCCTATATCATTGCTAATGTAAACCTTGTTCAACTTTCAGTTGGTAGTTACATTCGCAAATAATAAAATGGTGACGCTCTTCATAAATTCATATACATACGAATTATATATGTGCATACAGGCATTCAAACGTAGAAACACACACACACATATATATACACAGATGCACACGCATATATATATATATATATATATATATATGTGTGGGGTGGGGGTGGCTGTGTGCGTATGTATGTATATACATATATATGTATATAAATCAATATGTATATATATATATATATCAATATATATATGTGTGTGTATATGTATACATATATATTTAAATTTTAAAAATGAGACTGTGACAGTCTGGAAACTTCGAACGTAGTTTTAGGAACTATTGTTCAAAACTTCATAACAAAAATCAGAAGACGCTACGCAAAATTTAAAATGAATTATACATAATGTATATGTACACATGTATTTGTGTGTATGCTTGTTCGTATATATATATATTATATGTATCTATATAAATATATATCTATTTATATAGAAAGAGAAAGAGACAGACAGACAGACAACAAATAGACACAGAGTCAGACACACAGACAGACACACAAAGACCCAGACACACAGAGACATACACACACAGACACAGACAGACTGACACACACACAAAGCAATACCATTTTTATGTTCCATACTGAGGGCTAGGAATACGGACATACGTCATAGAACAACATTATACA
>NC_043005.1:82288482-82338482 GCF_006345805.1 Octopus sinensis | reverse complement strand
GCTAGTATTCCTTGAAGGTTGTACCCTCTTTACCTTCAAGTAAATATATTTGCGCTTTATTTTGTTTCGTTTATTTTATTTTATTTTTCTTTTGCTTTATAATGTGTTCCGAAATTCATGGTTATGGAGAAAACGAAGGCGGCGAACTGGCAGAAACGTTAGCGTGCCAGGCGAAATGCGTAGCCGTACCTCGTCTGCCGCTACGTTCTGAGTTGAAATTCCGCCGACGTCGACTTTGCCTTTCATCCTTTCGAGGTCGATAAATTAAGTACCAGTTACGTACTGGGGTCGATGCAATCGACTTAATCCGTTTGTCCTCTCTGTATTTAGCCTCTTGTGGGTAGTAAAGAAATAGGTATTTCATCTGCCGTTACGTTCTGAGATCTAAATCCGCCGAGGTCGACTTTGCCTTTCATCCTTTTGGGGTCGATAAATTAAGTACCATTTACGCACTGGGGTCGATATTATCGACTTAATCCGTTTGTCTGTCCATGTTTGCCCTCTCTGTGTTTAGCCCCTTGTGGGTAGCAAAGAAATTGGTTATGTAGAAACGGTTTGATCAAAAGTGTCCCACTTTTTCCCGGGGATTGCTTTGTATATCGAAATCAAAACGTTCGACATAGCCTTTAAAACAAGAGAGTAGATTTATGAGTTCTGGCCGTGATTTTGAGCACATCGAACAAACATAAATAAAATGTGTGTAATCAAGTTTATGGTTCTATAAGCAGCACGATATATCTCACTCTTTCTCTTCATTTCTCTCTCTCTCTCTCTCTCGCTATCTTTTTCACTCAATCTATCTCACTCTCTCTCTCACTCTTTTCCTCTGTCTCTATCTATTTCTTATATTTTTAATTCCTCCACTGATTGATGTAGGAGTGAGGGAAATTATTAGTTTGTTGGTAACGCCAGCGTGAATTTACCATTAAAGGCAACGTGAATATTGAATTAGTTGGAAAGTGTGATAAATGGAATTTTACCGATCATACACACGCTTGTATATGTATGAATGTATGCATATATATAGATATATATGTATATACAAGTGTGTGATCGGTAAAATTCCATTTATCATACACACATGCTTGCGCACATATACACACACACAAACACACATTCACACAAACACACACGATTACACATACATACACACACACATATATATATGTATGTAGATACACATAGATATATGTACATTATAAAAGACCTGTGCAGCATATTATACGCATATATTATACATATGTATAGGTACACGCACATGCACACATATATACAATGTGTACACATATGCATGTATATAGATATTTTTATCTATATATATATATATATATATATATATATATATATATATATATATATATATTTATATATATGTATGTATATACAAATATATGTATGTGTATATATATACACACATAATACATGCATACATACATATATATACTATATGTATGTATATATGTATTTAGAAAAATATCACACACACACACACACACATATATATATATATATATATATATAGGCATACTTAATCGCACATATACATACAGATATCATATATATGTAAGCATGCTTCGCTTCCTGAGTGCGTGCAAATGAATGCCTCCATGTGTGCGTGTGTGTGTTTTTGAGTGCACGCACGCGTGTGTCATTATGTGTTTGTGTCGGTAATTGCTTAATCGATGCTACCAACAGCTTGTGAAATATGAACCCGTAGAGTTTTCTTTACTCGTAAGAAATATCAACGACCGAATACACTAAGTATCGTCCCTTAAAAAATAAATCATGACAGGGGCATTGCTTGTGGTTGCTGTTAGACACTAAAAACCTTAACAGTTATGAGAGTTCTATAACAATCTATCGTAAGAAGTATCTTCAGGAACTCTAACATGCTGGGTTATTCAGCAGTTAAAGTTTTACACAGTTAATTTTTGCAAATTCGACGGTTATTTTGGTTGATGAATATTCTTTAAACATTAACAGGACAGTGATTATTCTTCGATTTATCTCCCTTGTGTTGCAGTTTTTTGGTATTTAATGCATTATAATCTTTCCATATTTAGTAATGAAGTACTAGTACTAAGCAAGATTACCTCTGGAAAATATATGCTTTGCAAGGCTGTAAATGTTCCCTAGAAATGTATACTTCCAATATTCTCCACGGCAATTGTTCTTTGATCACGCATTTCCTCTCCAGAGTTACTATTATTAAAATTATTGGCAACATGTTGAAAGTATAAGTTATACATCTCATGTGTTAAACAATCTTAGATATGAAACGAAAATTCCCTATAACATTATTTTGCTCTCTTACGACAATATTGGAAAGGATTCACCAAATATCAATACACTGTACTGCACTTTACTATCATATTATAAAAGACTGCAAATAGTGCACTTGAGTCTAGATTTCCAGTGAATGATGTACTGTCAGCTCTCTGTTCAGAAAACGTATATATATATATATATATATATATATATATATATATAACTAATCAAAATAAGCAACAAGGATATCCAGAGGTAATGCAGTACGATCGTTTCATGCGACCCCATTTAATTGAACAGTGCAATTATTACATCAATTTTAAAATGTAGAGAAATCTTCAGCTGCATAAAAATATAGAATATATATATATATATATATATATATATATATATATATATATATATATATATTCATTCATTCATTAATTCGCACACACGTACACCGCACTCATACCGAGTTAGATAGGTAGATAAATAGATAGATAGATTGTATATATAAACTTACTTTGATATCAGTTAGTTGTGATTCACTCCTCTAATAGCCGATATCATACTTAACTTAAAATCAAGCGATATGTACCTATAAGTATTGATTATATCATGTCCGAATCCCCATAGGCCATTCATGTAGGACGCTGATGTTGGCCGAAATGTACCGGAGTGTGAGTTGTCCGTATTGTGTATCTTGGTGGAATATGTCTCACTACTATTTTAATGTCATGAGGGATATATTTTCTTGTTCTGTTTCGAGATGTTAAATAATACAGTGATGGTTAGGATGAAAAAATTGAAGAACAATATGGTTATATAATGTAGATATAATTTGTGTATTTCAAATTTGATAACCTTAGTGTTTCTCTTTATCTTTAGGACGTGATTATTTGCACAATTGTAACTGAGCATTTACAACTTCCGATATTTTTCTTCAGCAAACAACAGCGCTGGAGAAAATAAATCCCGAGTGTTTTGTGACAATCAACGCCTTTAATGCTAGTTATATATTTATGCATTTATTGTAATTACTCTCCAGTGATTTCTTAATTTCTCTTTGTGGTGTCTGATGTGCGGAGGCAGAAAGAATAATTGTATTCTATATGGGACCGTGCAAATGAAGGGAATACAAGTAAAATCACATCTGGCCTTCTGAATTGTTATGTCCTAAGGCTTCATTAGCCTTAGACCATAATATTAACTAATATTAACTATATTGTTGATGTAACCGCTCCGAGACAAATAGTTTCCAACAGTTAATCCTTCTCATTAGATTCTGTGAGATAACACAAGTGATTCACGAGAGAGAAGCAATTATGTTTGCTTAATGATATTCTATTTCCCAAAGTGGATCATCACGAAATTTCCCTTCAGCAGAGTTTTGAGGTTCTCCTTAATTTTGAATCCCTTCGCTAAGGCAGAGGTATTGTTTCCAGTTGTGCTTATTTGTTTGTTCGTGAACAAGATATCTCAATAACCACTGAATGGATTCGGATGAAACATTCAGGGATTCTTGACCTCGGGACTGGCACGAACTGACTAGCTTTTGGAATCGATCGGGTACCGGATAAGGATCCTGGTTGTTGTTTATTTTTAACACGCATTGATTTATGTCATATCAATGAGACTGGAGATTGACTCTGTCTACATCTCCAATAGTAACATTGCAAAATCAAGAACTGTAACGGAAATTATAACAGAACTTGAACTTAATTGCTCCATTCGTTAGAAATATCAGTTGAATCCCCTTCTAATCATAACCCAATCGCTTAAAGAAGCACATGAGATTGAACAACATGTGTCTTAGATCTACTCACAATACGAAATGTTCACGGCTTGAAACCTTTTTGATGTTACTGTTAAATGGCTTTGGTCTAATCGAGAACAAGACAATACATGTTCTGTTAAGAATTTATGCAAACCTTGTATGATTTTTGTTCGGAGAATTTAAAATGTCCACATATGCACTATGACTGATTAATAAATACTTGTATATGAGTTCTTAGAAATACTGATATAAAAGAATTACTGACATTCAAAAAGACGATAGATTTCCAATCAATAATTGTTTATGAAAATATTTTCGAACATATCCTTGGTTCACATGAAATCTGCATAACGTTGTTTATTAATAATATCGAAGTTTAAAGCAGGGCAGAATCAATGTCGTGTCGGACATACTTAAATACTCAGTCATTTGATCAGCTTACCTATGACGGGTCGGTTTAAAGAAAAATATTTCAAATCAAATACGATATTAAACGATGATTTTCATTGAAACATTTATTTCATGTTTTTTTTAATGGTAAATTTGAAAAACTAAACAAAAACAAGTGTTATTTCCTGTTTGTTTCTATCAAGAATTCAAAAACCAAAAATGGCTACTATTCCGTACAAACTTTGTTTTTGTAATCGGGATATCAATCTTTTGAAACTGACGTATTTCCCATTACATTTCAGGTAATCAGTGTTGAGTTGACGAAGCGGAAATATCGATATAGCAAATATTCTGCTCAATAGCACAGATTTTCTTGACAGTTGCTTGACCTCAACCACTTGAACATGTCCCTTAGTGACTGACAATATGTCATCATGAGCAGTGGTAGTGGCGGAGCATCATAGCCATGTGTTGAGAGGGATTATTTCAGATTTGAATACATAAATCAAAAGTAAAGATTGAAAGAAATATTAGCCATTTATCATACTCCACAAGGGTTGCATAAAAAGAAATATCGACTTATCACTGGGCCTCGTAACCCAAAGGATTGTACTGAGCGAGTCAAGAAAGCCAATAACCAATAAGGGATAATCGCTGGAATGTAACTGATGGATGCCAATCGAAAGCGTAATTAGTTAAGTTACTTTTTTTTCTGAAAGAGATGTCATTAGAATAGGCCCCAGACTTATAAGGAAATGTTGCCAAAGTATTTATTCATTACAATACGAAAAACAATGCTAAAGGACACAAGGAAGCCAAGTAGCAATTATCTCAACTTCTCATTTTATCAACGTACCTAGAGTATGTATGCAATGGTAATAAATAGAAGTTTTATTGAGTCAATACTTAATCGGAGCTTCAAGCATGAAGCTCCGATGAAGCTATATGGTAATACACAGGCATTCAGCTGCGTGTGCGTTGTATCTATAGCAGAAACAGCGGTAAACAATTGAGTTTCATGACATAATTGATTATTTCAGTGTCCTTCTAATTTCTTATTCCTGCTCTGTAATCGACCGATTTTCTTTCTAAAGCACATGTATATTAACTTCTAACACTTCTAATACATACACACATATATATATATATATATATATATATATATATATATATATATTACACAGTCACAAACACGAAAACACGTGCAACATATCTCCATCTGTGTGCGCTTGCGCGCGTATGCAACGCGCGATTTGTCTCTGATAATTCAACATTCTTCGTAATGCCTTCAAATAAAAGAAAAGTAGAGAAAGAAAAATCTAAATCTCATTTGATATTTTTGATGAATGGACTCTGATAGAAAAATGCTCCATCATGGCCACAGTCATTGGACTGAAACATATAAGAGAATAAGGGATCGATTTTAATATAACTATGACTTTATTATCCTTATTATTGTAGTTTGTGTCATTGATTTAGTTGTTGTAATTTCCATTATGTTCCTCTTATATTCAGTGTAATAATGCTCGCAGTCGTATTTCTAACCTATCTATCATCATATACCCGTATATAGGTGTATCGTTTCTAGCTAGAATCTACTACTCACTGCTTGCTCTACTGCTGCTGTATCATGAACAAGTGTTGCTCTGTCTCTTTAGAAAACAGATTTGCCATTCTTTTTTAGCACGGGAAATCCTTGCTGCTGTTGAGTTTTCTGCCGATTTATTTTTATAATGAGCTGAGTTGATAAAAAGGAAAATTAACAAGTGATGTATAATGCTAAGATAGAAACTATGACAGAGAGAGAGAGAGAATGAGGTGGCTGTACACTTTAGAGATATAAAGAGAAATATAAAGAAAAGCTAAATTATCAGTTATGAGGAGAGCACGTGTAGACAACGTGGAGAGGAAACAATATTGTTTTACTTTTGCGTTTTTTTCTTTTTGTTTTTCGTTTTGTTTTTCTTCCTTTCTTCACTTGGTTCCATATGTCTGAAATGTTGTGCTAATTCTGTCACTATGTGTAACAGTTATCGACTGACAGAAGCTGTTATTCATATACTTAAATACATACATACTTATTTGTAAGCACGCGCATACACACATATATGCATACACAAACATATATACATACACACGCACATACACGCGCGCGCACACACACACACACACACACACATACATACAAATGTGCTTGTATTTGTATCTGTCCATGCATTTTTATATGCTGGCGTCCTTATTTACATCTGGACTTCTTCGAAGATTACCAACCGGTGATGTTGTTAACATTTCCCCTCTCAACACATCGTTCGCTAGCTTTCTTTCCACCTTCTAAGACCTGTGGACACCTTACTTCGAAAAACAGGTTAAGATTTGTAAGTAGAATGCAATACAGTTATACATCTATACAATACTCATTCTTGTACACACGCATATATATACACACACACACACACGCTTATATATATATGTGTGTGGTAAATAGCGTCCTTACCAACCATTGCGTGGCACCTTGGGCAAGTGTCTTCTACTATAGCCTCGGGCCGACCAAATCCTTGTAAATGGAATTGGTAGTCGGAAACTGAAAGAAGCCCGTCATATATATGAATATTATGTATATATATATGTGTGTGTGTGGGGGGATCTGCGTTTGTCCCATCAACATCACTTTCCAACCGATGCTGGTGTGTTTACGACCCCGTACCTTAGCGGTTCAGCAAAAGAGACTGATAGAATAAGTACTAGGCTGACAAAGAATAAGTCCTGGGGTCGATTTGTTCGACTAAAAGCGGTACTCCAGCATGGCCGCAGTCAAATGACTGAAACAAGTAAAGAGTACAGATACACCCGATCACACGCATACCAATAGTTGCATATTCCCGCACAGAGGCTGGATTATCACGAATGTTTAACAGTGTGTGTCCAGTGAGAAGTTGATGTAATTCTGAGGCACTAACAGCAGCATCAGCTGCGATAGCAACATCATCAACAGTGTGTCCGTCCGTAAGAGCAGAAACGGAGGCGAAACCTGGAGAAACAACAATGGCAGCGTAAGCAGCCTAAGGAGATCGACACGGTGATATGTTGGAGCAACGGGGAACCTCTTGAAGCGACGTCTAAACAGCCTTAGTTCTCTTTCAGCATCTCAGAGGAGTGTAACGTTATGTCTTTGGCCAGTTATGTCGGGATATTAAAAGAAGAGGTGATGCAATACAGTATTAAAAGGAAGCTCCCGGAACAATATGGACCAGAGCTTATCAGGATCAGACAATGCAAACTTTGCTTGGCGGAGAGAGAAATGATCATCAAGAACTCGCTCAATCCGGAGGAGATAACTCCATCTCGTGCAGAGGGATGTGGCTCGTAATAATTTCGTTTCGGGGCTTTGCTCAGCAACGAGACTGATCGACATTCTTATGTTACAGGTTATGTTCATCAGGACCTCTATCTTTTGTTATCTAATTTAAGTCTGGCGGCGATAATGCTAGCTTCTTTTTTTAATTTCGTAATAAATGTGACCTAGCTTTGGTGTATTTATTGATGATGCTGTTGTATAGGAGTCGTGAATATGTGCTCTTTTCTACAAGGTATAACTTCTTGGTTTTATCAGAAAAAAGTTATGTTTATTTTTGGGGGGAACTTTCTATGCATTTGATATATATTTTTTCAGTTTCTGTGTGTGAGTGTGTCCCCTTGTGTCTGTGTGCGTCCCCCATCACTGCTTGGCAACCGGTTCTGGTGTGTCTTTACGTCCCTGTAACATAGCGGTTCGGTAAAAGAGAGTGATAGAATAGTAGTCTTAAAAATAAGTACTGGAGTCGAACTGTTCGACTAAAAGCCCTCAAAGCGATGCTCTAGCATGGCCGCAGTCAAATGATTGAAACTAGTGAAAGAAAATAAAAGAAAGTATATATGAATTTATGTATATACCCACACACATACATATGTATACATATACATGAATGTAATACATGTATATGTGGGAAGACCCCCTTCGGTCATGAATGACCTTGGGATTGCACCTAGAAAGTTACCCTCCAAGGCACATGTCCGGGCAAGGCTGTTTATGGAAGGCCAGCAGTGGCCCATGCACACCGGCCTCCCTTCTTCACGCCACCATTGTTATCCAAGGGAAAGGCAAAGGTCGATACAGCTTGACAGCAGTGATGTCACAAGTCATTTCTATAGCTGAGTGAACTTGAGCAACGTAAAATAAAGTGTCTTGCTCAAGAACACAACACGCAGCCCGGTCCAGGAATCGAACTCAGAACCTCACGATCGTAAGCTCGACGCTTTAACCACTGACACATGTATAATAGCAATATGTATGCGTTTGTCTCTTCTTATAACGATGTATGTCGCCACTCATGGGATGTTTAACTCTATGTGTTATGAGCTATTACTATCTTCTAGAACTTATGTGCCGATGCGCTCATTTAGTGTAGGATAGATAGGTGTGTGGAAAATCACGTAATATGGAGAAATGATATATGTGCGCGTGCGTGCGTGAGCCTTGAAGTAATAACATCTAGATGCAGCACTTGAAGACTTCATCTTCACGGAATGTGTTTCGGGAATGCTAGTTTACTGGTGTCAGGGTAATATCTGCTGATTACAACAAACCAGTGGAGCGCTTACATTCTGTATTTGTGAATATCATATATATATATATATATATATTATATATATATATATATATATATATATATGTGTGTATATATATATATGTGGTGTGTGTGTGTGTGTGTATATGTGTGTGTGTGTGTGTGTGTATGGTGTGTGGGTGTGTTGTGTGTGTGTGTGTGTGTATATATGTGTGTGTGTGTGTGGTATATATATATAATATATATATGTGCTTGGCCGGAGTGAGCAGTTGTCTGTTCGTCCCGCTACGTAAGGTTGGTAGTTTATTTATGATGTATTCAGAATCAGTTTGCTGACGATCATAGACGCAAGTTGTATGTGAAATCACGGTGATACAGAACATAATTCATTTTTAAATGTCTTGCTTGAAAAACTGCATTGGGTATGATTAGTATAATTTTTGGTAGTAATGACTTTGTCCCTCCTAGTGTGAGGCATTTATGTGTAATAATGCCCCTCTACACAATATAGATATAATTAATTGTTCAAAGGAAAAAAATTATTTTCGGATTCTTTTCTTTTATGAGGTTTTCACGCTAGCTACCCGATAATTTCTTGTTAAGATCCCTTATTAAGAGATTATCCTTAATGTTAAACTTATTCCGAAATACTTTTCATTACCCGACATGCAGTTCGAATAAAAGCCCGCCATTTACCGGATATAGATTTATAAACATTCCATGTGCTTGGCCGGAGTGAGCAGTTGTCTGTTCGTCTCCGCTACGTAAGGTGGTAGTTTTATTTATGATGTATTCAGAATCAGTTCTGCTGACGATCATTAGACGCAAGTTGTATGTGAAATCACGGTGATACAGAACATAATTCATTTTTAAATGTCTTGCTTTGAAAAACTGCATTGGGTATGATTAGTATAATTTTTGGTAGTAAGACTTTGTCCCTCCTAGTGTGAGGCATTTATGTGTAATAATGCCCTCATACAATATAGATATAATTAATTTGTTCAAAGGAAAAAAATTATTTTCGGATTCTTTTTCTTATGAGGTTTTCACGCTAGCTACCCGATAATTTCTTGTTAAGATCCCTTATTAAGGATTATCCTTAATTGTTAAACTTATTCCGAAATACTTTTCATTACCCGACATGCAGTTCGTAAAAAGCCGCCATTTACCGGATATATGATTTATAAAATTCCATGTGCTTGGCCGGAGTGAGCAGTTGTCTGTTCGTCTCTGCTACGTAAGGTTGGTAGTTTATTTATGATGTATTCAGAATCAGTTCTGCTGACGATCATTAGACGCAAGTTGTATGTGAAATCACGGTGATACAGAACATAATTCATTTTTAAATGTCTTGCTTTGAAAAACTGCATTTGGGTATGATTAGTATAATTTTTGGTAGTAATGACTTTGTCCCTCCTAGTGTGAGGCATTTATGTGTAATAATGCCTCTATACAATATAGATTAATTAATTTGTTCAAAGGAAAAAAATTATTTTCGGATTCTTTTCTTTTATTAGAGGTTTTCACGCTAGCTACCCGATAATTTCTGTTAAGATCCCTTATTAAGAGATATCCTTAATTGTTAAATTATTCCGAAATACTTTTCATTACCGACATGCAGTTCGTAAAAAAGCCCGCCATTTACCGGATATATGATTTTAAACATTCCATGTGCTTGGCCGGAGTGGCTCAGTGAGCAGTGGTCGTTCGTCTCCGCTACGTAAGGTTGGTAGTTTATTTATGATGTATTCAGAATCAGTTCTGCTGACGATCATTAGACGCAAGTTGTATGTGAAATCACGGTGATACAGAACATAATTCATTTTTAAATGTCTTGCTTTGAAAAACTGCATTTGGGTATGATTAGTATAATTTTTGGTAGTAATGACTTTGTCCTCCTAGTAGTGTGAGGCATTTATGTGTAATAATGCCCTCTATACAATATAGATATAATTAATTGTTCAAAGGAAAAAAATTTTTCGGATTCTTTCTTTATGAGGTTTTCACGCTAGCTACCCGATAATTTCTTGTTAAGATCCCTATTAAGAGATTATCCTTAATTGTTAAACTATATATATATATATATATATATATATCTTACCACCGCCGTAGACGTTTAAATAAATAGATTGCTATATCTGAACGAGAGAGAGTTATATAACTATGCAACTAATGCTTCAGTTTTGCACAAAATTTTTAAAAGTTTTACTCCTTAAATGCCAATAATATTTATATTAGTTTCTCCCCAACCCCTAAACTTCATGCTTTTAATATATTGAATTATTTTTTTTCTTCTTCAAAACGCTGGTTTATAACAAATTTTGTGTTTATCTATCTCTAACATCACACAATGTCTACAATTCATATTCTGTTAGTAAGTCATAACGGTGTTTGCTATAAGTCTCTCTCTTTCTCTGCTGATAATTATAAATAGCCAAGTAACTGACGCCCATGCATACTTAACAAGCAACACATCCTCTGCCAGACATACAGGAATAGCAATTTCACGAAAAAAAAAATAGAAAGATAGTCGTCTTGCTGGTTAGCTGGTTAGTCCATTGTGTTTAACACAAAGTGTATGTAAAGTGTTAATTGAGATATATTTATTTAATTTTCGTTTGGTGATAACCTAGGCCGTCGGTTTCAATACCATTTCGAAAAATATGTAAAGCATATAAATTTTAAAAAAAAACATACAACACGAGTAGATTATATGCGCTTCGGATATGTGCGATCCAGTTCTTGCTTTATCTTCGTGATGCAGTATAGAGAACTAGTTACATTTAGGATATCCACACATTTTCTATTCTTCCAGTGAATATATACTGCGTGTGCATGTGTGTGTGTGTGTATGTATGTGTATAGACTCGATGCAGGCAAATAAATAAAATGTGGATTAGAAAAATATATATCCAGCCATCACATCCTTTCAATAGTGTTAGGACGTATCTAATGCCTGGGGGTTTATTTTTCAACATACTTAGTAGTAAATACAAACAAGGTTCTGCTAACGTGATAATATAAATCCAAATGATTCGTTCGACGGCAGAGTTTAATTAAAATACTCTGCTAATTGTTCTTCTGCTGCCAGTTTCTATAAGTTGTTTGTAGATTCTAGTCTAAAAGCAATAATACAGAGAGGAGACCATTATGCATTGGCAGGATTATATATTTTCTTACGTTGAGGAGCCAAAAACCCATAATATAGACAGAATGTATTAAGTTCCTAAGAGAACTTATTATTGCATCTGAAATATGGTGGTCATGCATTATGATACGGGTTGTTCAGTTTAATTAGCTCCGTAAAATTGTTCTTCCATTATCTACTGAAAAGCAATTTTGATAAAGACAAATCAATTGAAAAACGAAATGTTCTGAAATTTTCAATACATTTTTCAGTAACCATTTAGAATTTCCATCACGGCGTAATATTTTAAGATTTTATTGTGTTCATGAAGAACACACTTGCATATACACCTATCCCGCCAAGAGATTGAGTTTTATGTATCTACGAGCCATTAAATCTGCATCGCACCCGCTGCTTGTTCATATATTTTCTTGTGCCACAGACAGGAGAGAAGTTTCATATTCAAATAACAGAGGAAGATTTTATGATAATAAAGGAAGAGCTTATAGTTCAGTGCCCGTCATTACTTTTTGCGCAATTGTGTATCAGCGTAATGATGCTTGTGTTGTAGTTCTGTGTGTGGTCGTGGAGTATGATTTAGAAATGTGTATTTGTGGTGAATTGTTTTTCGGCCATGTCAGACCACATCACAGCAGAAATGTTATCAATGGTCTTCCATTTGCATGCAACCCGTCGGTGTCCAAAAGTCTGTGTGCCGTCTATTTGAGAAAGATTTGAATGCCATATCTCGCTAAAAGAGTGCCTACATACGTGTGCCACCATGTTGGTGTTTGACCATGTGTTTGCCACAAATGTATTGTGTTATAAGATGCGATGTGCTGTTGATTAATACCAAATCATCTCTAGTTAAAGGGGCCTACGATTAAAAACTTTCCAGTCAAGACTAAACGATATATTTTCGGCTGTTTTCATCCACGATTATATTATGTAGTGTAACTTTCACTTTATAAAACTGTAGCATTTGGTTTTACTCTTTTGCACCTCAAGTGTAGTGGGAGAGTATATAATTCCTTGTTTACTCATTGGTTTTAAGCATAAATTATCTACACTTCTTTTATCCAATGTTCTACTTTCATTTAGTACTGCATGCTTTGGTGAGGACTTGCCTTATATAGTTTGTAGTTGATCGAGCAATTTCCTTGAGATTTTCCAAGTTGTTTGTATTTGGTTTCATTGTTTCTTCGATTTCTTGTTCGAAATTTGAATAACAATCCTTTTGTGTAGAGCAGCCAATATTTTAGTCAGAAAAATCAGAAAACATGACAATGCAAAAGTGTGAAGAAATGCAACAAATATAATTTCATCAATTATAAAGAGTGACTTTCACCGGTGTTTCAAACTTCGGAAATGCATTTCCATTAAATTTCAAGAATTTTCTAATGCGAATTAAGTGCATTTTCAATGCGCAGTAATTATTCTCACCTTAAGTATTCTATCCGTAATTCGTTATATTAAATTCATGCATAGATTCTGCATTGTTTCGAAGCACATTTCCAAAACGAAAGCCACACCTTTTTCAAAGAAATACTTAGTGTTTACAGCTGATGTTTTTTTTTTATATTTAAAGTTGTAAAGACCTGAGTATCAATTTCTTAGGAATTGGTACTAAAAAGATATGCAAATGTCCAAAGCGGCAGCAAGATAGAATAATGCATGGGCGCACACGAAAACATTGTACGGGAAAGAAAGTAGTGAAATATCGTGCTTAACGATGCGTAACGAAATAGGTTAAAAAGAAAATATGTTAAGGATATACATCATTAAGATTTTCGGAATAGGATCTTTTTCCAGTTATGCTCGTTTTATAATCTAGCAGTGAAGGATAACTAAACTAAGCGTAAAACTGGGCTCTGGTCGTCAGAACACAACACTGACCTTGTGAATGAGTCAACTGGTTTTTCTAAAGATCGCAAGGAATTCTATAAACAACTAAAATCGCTAATATCAAGAAAGAAAAGTGGAAATAAAATTAAGAGCTTGTTTAATGCTAAGATGGATGAAACTGTGAATGAAGATTGTAATAGGTTTTATTTCAGCATTTATCATTATCATGAGAAGAAATGAAGAGGAATGAATGCAACCAAGCAAGCAGCTCTGAGCTGGAATTAAATGTTTAGAGGCCACCAATGACAATATAAATGTTTTGCGCAGGATAACATCAGCCATCGTTTCAATAAAAGCTGTAAACTTTTTATATGATTTTATTCTCAGATGTCGAATTGTCCACAGTTGAATCGTGAATTAAGGAGGTTTTCAATGATTTTATTACATATTTCACACAAGATCTGTTGGTTTTATGCTTCGCTGATTTACTGTTATGGAGGCAGCGAACACGATGAACTATGATCAATCAACGACGTGTTAGATCTTCAACGTAATTGTCAAGCATTGAGTGACATGTTAGGAGAATTATTAAACAACTACGCATCTCATATAAAGGCCTCTTTCTATCTTTCTTAAAAACAATCAATGAAACACAAGAGAACAGAGAATTCCATTTTCAAACAAAATTGTCTAATCTTCTCACTATCGGATATTTTCATTTGACAGTCTAAATGGTTTCCTAAACGATCGCCTTGCTTTGTTGTCGCCTAATATTATGACGTCATTCTACCCATTATCAAACCAAAGGCCGAAATGTTATCTGGCAGAAAGTTTCCCCCCATCGTAAACGTATTTTCGAATATTATTCTGTTGTGTAATTCCCAATGCAACAAAATACTCTTTACGCTCGTTAATAATATTGCTCTGTAGACCCCAGCATCCAGTCTAACTGCTGCAGATCTATGATCAAAGGCGCTTCAGCCATGACATTCGAGATATTTCAAGGCACACATGTATTAATGTGTCTTTGTGTCAGCAGTCACCATATATCTATGTATGTATGCATGAATGTATGTATGTATTATGTATATTTGAAAATATACATGCATGTATGAATATAAGTATGTATGCATGTATATATATATACATATACAAACATATGCACAAACACTGACACACGCTTACATATGTGTATATACATATATTTATGCATATATGTATATGTATATAAATATGTATGTTTATATATATGTACATAAATGTGTATATTTATATGCACATATGTGTATATATACGTATGGATATATATATATATACAATATATGTAAATATATATATATATATATATGTACATAAATGTGTATATTTATATGCACATATGTGTATATATACGTATGGGTATATATATACAATATATGTAAATATATATATATGTATGTATGTATGTATGTATATGTCTATAGGCATTCTCACACGAATGACTCGATGTCTGACTCAAACTTACATCCTTTTTGTCACACATTTCACTATCAGACACAAATATTCGATTTATTAACCGAAAGTTATGTCTGATATTTTGAATTGAATATCTTAGCAACATCAAAATTTGTACCTAAGATAGCAATCTTCAGAATTCATTGAGACTGATTTTTTCCATTTCACATCATGACTGTTGATAAACTTTCTTATCGAAATATAGTTGCAGGCAGTTAATCTTTCTCAACAAAAGACTGTCTCCAACTTCTGTATAAATCAATAACTCTTTGGCTAGATATCGAATGTAATATTTAAGGACTAACTAACAATACATTTTCTGAGTCTGGTTCGATTTTAGTCTGTGGTCATTTTGCATCATTGTAATAAAAAGTACAATTCCCAAACTTATACATATTACAACAAAGTTATTCCACTGTCTTTTTTTATATGACCCTTTTGTTCTACGTCCAGAATACAGTAAATATTAATGTTAGATGTGTAAATCTAGTTGAAATTATACAATGGAATTATAGAGCGGAATAGCAATAAAAACCA
Source organism: Octopus sinensis (assembly GCF_006345805.1). Classification (NCBI taxonomy): domain Eukaryota; kingdom Metazoa; phylum Mollusca; class Cephalopoda; order Octopoda; family Octopodidae; genus Octopus; species Octopus sinensis. The sequence continues at coordinate 82,322,458 of NC_043005.1, read as the reverse complement.
ATATTGGCGTCATCTGTTTTCACTCTAGCGCTCTTCTCTGGATCTAAAATCTTATGTTCTGAACAGAATGAAAATACAGTTCTATCAAATTTATTGTCCCTCTAACAACGCTTGTGGTGTAAGCGAATAAAAGTTTATTCCTCTGAGATTGCAATCCAACTCAGAAATTTCCCTTTTAATCGCTTGTAACCTTATATTCAGTACGTAATACTACATTTCGATATAATATTTCAAAGTTACAACCTTGCACGAGCAGAAATATTTTAGGAGAGATTAAAGACTGTTTAGTTTAACTTGGTGTATTCATAGTTATGCGCGTTCTTAGACATAAAAATACCAGAATCATTTACATTCGGTGTGAGTGTAGAGAGATGAAGCAAAATACTAAGCACGTTAATTCTTAATTGAATTATTTCTAGTAACAAATCTCTATTATTGTATTTCGCTTAGGTTAGAAAGTAAGCGATACTGGACTCATTTGATTGCTACGATATACTTTTCTACTCTAGGCACAAGGCCCGAAATTGGGTACGGGGCCAGCCGATTATATCGGCCCCAGTACGCAACTGGTACAAAATTTATTGACCCCGCAAGGGTGGAAGGCAAAGTCGACCTCGGCGGAATTTGAACTCAGCGTAAAGACAGACGAAATACCTATTTCGTTACTACACACAAGGGGCTAAACACAGAGAGGACAAACAAAGACAGGCAAACGGATTAAGTCGATTATACCGACACCAGTGCTTAAGTGATACTTATTTAATCAATCCCGAAAGGATGAAAGGCAAAGTCGACCTCTGTGGAATTTGATTTCAAAAAGTAGCGGCAGACGAAATACCGCTAAGTATTTCACTCGACGTGCTAAAGTCTCTTTTCTAACCGGCACAAAGCCCGAAATTTTTGGGAAGGGGGCAATCTATTAGATTTACTCCAGTACGCAACTGGTACTTAATTTATCGACCCCGAAAGGATGAAAGGCAATGTCGACCTTGGCGGAATTTGAACTCAGCGTAAAGACAGACGACGAAATACTGCTAAGCATTTCGCCCGGCGTGCTAACCTCTTTTGATTTCTACAATATTAGTTGTTGAGAAAATGGTCCATTGATCCAGCTTTCATTTTCAGTTCACTTGTCTTTGGTATCAAATATTAACCTAAACAATTGCATCCGTCCGTGATACATGGTGTTTTTTTACACATTCTGCTTTCTTGTCTTTCTAACGTTTTACGTAGACAACCACACTTCTTTAAAGGGATAGTACGTTGTCAACTTAATGTGACAGTCCCATAAACGGGAAGAATGCTACTGTTATTTAACTCTAGGAAACACCGTTTCTTATTGAACTAGACACACTTCCTATGCCCTTATGTTGCATTCTTCCCTTTCATGGGACTGTCACATTAAGTTGACAACATACCATCAATTTACTGTGCTGCTACTGCATAAATCTCTCTGAGAGATTTAGAAATGTGTTATATCTCTTCACGCTACCTTTGTTCTTAATGATGTTAACCTTTAGACCAATGGCGATCAAACAAAGTTGTATTCCAAAACATTGTTGCTAAGGAATGTCTATCATTTCTTTTGCAGTTAATTGGGTTATACCTTCAAATTTTTGCTTTCGTTATTTAGGATCAAAGGATGTAATTTCAATATTTAACTGTTATTTCTAGCATTCTATTGACCACACATTTACTCCCTTGTTGAGTCACGTCATCTTCGCAGTTGTATTTTCCCCGAACAACCAAGATTGCAGCAGTTCTAACTACTGACCACACCCAGAGTTGCATAGTGATGTATTAAATGGAATTAAATATCTGCGCCGTATGTTTAATGTTCTGCATTCAGAAAAAAGTACCCCGAAGATATTTTCATAGATTTTATCAAGAAATGGATATCTAAATACATCATGCAACCGAGAACGAATGTGTTTTATACGCCTCTCCAGAACGATTAAACTTTTTTAAGTGATGTGGTTTGGCTTCCCTCACGAATTCAAACTACGCCATACATCAAACTACACCATAAGTTCATAAAACCACACCGCAGTTACTCACCTTCTAATCATCTGTATGTGATAAATAACCCTTTGCCACCCACAGTTTTTTTAATTCTTTACATAAACGTGTCTATAAAATTTCAACAACCACAGATCAGTGAGATCAGGTCAAGTGATAAGATCATTAAGATAAAAAGGAAATAAATTTTTAGCGTAATTATACTCTCCGACATGCTGCACAGATTCCGTTGCACGATGTTTTTATCTTGTGTTAGGTTGTTCGTATTATGTTTTTCATGCAGTATCTTCATAGGTCGATGCTACTCTATCTGTAATTGTTTTGTTTTGTTTACGAGTGTAATTTATAACAACACAACGATAACAAAAAAAAAACTGCAATTTACTGATTTACGTTAGTTTGCTGAAGATCACGAGATAATTGCATAACATTTTAAAACGAGTTAACAACACCTTTTCGTTTGCTTCATTTAGTCTAAAACTTTATTTAGACTGAAAATATGAATCTTCTGTATGATTATAATAACGAGAATCTACTTAGGCAATCGACATTGGTTATTGCTCAGATTGAAATTTCGTCGTTTCAAACGCTGTGTCCGATGGGCTCTATGTAGGTTCACTGGATATTATGGCACAACGATGTCATCGTCTGCCACGATTACTGTTTAATTGTCTCCACTCACATTGGAAAGGGAGATTCTCTCACATCTTTTATGACAAGATATGATATGAGGGGAAGTTAACTGCTTGTACTTGTAGACTGTACAGCTTATTGGAAGCTTTCTAGATTCGAGGTTTTGGTTTGCCCTACCAGCTATTTTATCTCTTTCAGAAATAAAAGACGATGCACTCAATAACCTGTAGATTTTTCTCTTAAGAAGACATGTTTTTCATTCGCTTAATTGTAAATTACACAAAGAGAAGAGATATTAAAGCAATATATATAATTATGTTTATATAGGTAGAAAGAGACACTAGAAGAGAAGACAAGATTGATATATATATATATATATATATATATATATATATATATATATATATATATATATATATATATATATATATATATATAATATATATATATATATAATATATATATATATATATTATATATATATATATATATATATATATATATATATATATATATATATATATATATATAGATAGAGAGAGAGAGAGGAGAGAGAGAGAGAGAAGAGAGAGAGAGAGACTGCGTGCGAAATTCCCAAAGCTGAGCTATTTGGTCTGACAATCCTACGAGTTTAAGCTTTGAAAACATTTGTTTCACGCTCTAACGATTCCTCGAAATGACCTCTTTGTGATACAAAATGTCTCGCAATTATTTCGTGGCGATCATTTACTTTCTGAGGTCAAATGCTCTCCAAGTCAAGTTCGCCTTTCATCCGTTCGTAGCCGTTAAGTTCAAGTTAAGTTCTTGCTCCTTTTTTTTATTCCACCATCACCAAATTTACAGCAATTTAGATAAGATTAACTCATATAAAATACGTATTATAATTGTATTACCGTGAATATAGAGACACTATCTATAGTAAATTTCTAGGTAGGATGTTTTTCCTCTGGCTAATCGTGATCGATAATTCTTAATAGAATTATCCTTGCCTGTATTGAAGTTTGGATGAATTAAGTTCCCGGAAAAGTTGATTAACTACCAAAGTATGAACTCCACACATTACATTTCAATCTTCTTGAGTGAATGTATCAAATCTGACTCTCATTGTCTACTTCGCATTTATTATAACACTGAATGAGTAAAAATAAAGACCCAGTTTTAATCTATGTGAGAAAGGTTTATTTCCATCTCATTGTAGACGATTTGTAATTAAAAGGTTTATCATGAATACAAGTAGTATATTTTCACAAGAATACAAGAGATTTATATCGTATTTTCAAGGTATCAAACATTATCTGATAATTTATAATATGTTTAAAATGAAAGGATGCAATTAGTAAGCAAATGTCTTAAGGTTGGCGTGATTGCTTTGCCAGCTGACGGCATATCGTATTCCAAAGCGAGTGAATTTATACGTTGATCGGAAATATTAAATACATTCACCTATTTTAACGCATTGCAACTATTTCCTTTATCACATTCTTTACGCAAGCAAACTAATTACATTATATTAAATTAACTCCTAAGACTAATTATATATCGCTTATTATCTGATTATCAGAGGCATCTGTAAGATAACACTGAGCAATTGGTAAAATATGTTTACTGAGGTCATGTTAAAAGCAAGCGGAATGCATTTTCCGAACTCACTATATTCACGCCATTCTACGCTATTGTCGTCGCTGTTGTTGTTATGTTTACTTTAGTTGTTTTTGTTGTACTGTGATTACTCTTACTCTTTTACTTCTTTCAGTCATTTGACTGTGACCATGCTGGAGCACCGCCTTTAGTCGAGCAAATTGACCCCAGGACTTATTCTCTGTAAGCATTGTACTTATTCTATCGGTCTATTTTGCCGAAACGCTAAGTTAGGGGGTCATATAAACACCAGCATCGGTTGTCAAGCGATGTTGGGGGGACAAACACAGACACACAAATATATTCACATATACTCTTATATATATATATATATATATACGACGAGCTTCTTTCAGTTTCCGTCTACCAAATCCACTCACAAGGCTTTGGTTTGCCCGAGGGTATAGTAGAAGACACTTGCCCAAGGTGCTACGCAGTGGGACTGAACCCGGAACCGCGTGGTTGGTAAGCAAGCTACTTACCACACAGGCATTCCTACGCCTATATGATTTAATTGTATTCTTTTTTAACTACCTTTATTTTGTGAGCTCAAATTCTGCCGAAGTTGACTTTGCCTTTTGTTCATTTGGGGGACGATAAAATATATCTCATGTACCAGTTGAACACTCGGTTTAATGTAATCTACTTATCTTCATCACCCAAAATTTCTGGGGTTGTGCTAAAACTAGAAGCCCTTTATTTTTAACTCCACAAGGCAGTGAACTGGCCAAATGCTTAAAGACATTTGCTGCGTATCTTTACGTTCTCAATTCAGACTCCGCAGAGGTTGACTTGACTTCTCCTTACTTTGCGTTCAATGAGTGCCAATCAAGTACTGGAATCGATGTAATCAATTTGTGCCTTTCACCTCAACATTGTGGAATTTGTGCCAAAATTAGTAACAAACTGTTCAAATGTAATCGGGCAAACACGTTGCTCCAAACATGTTCAGTCAATTCTGTGCGTGCATGTGCGTGTAGAGGTGTAGAGTGAGAGAAAGAATGAATCAGTCAGAATAAGAAGTAGATTCAAATAGTAGAATATATATATATATGCATTATATATATATATATGCATATATATATATATATATGCATATATATATATATATATGCATATATATATATGCAATATATATATATATATATGCATATATATATATGTGCATATATATATATATATGCATATATATATATATATATTATATATATATGCATATATATATTATATATATATATGTATATATACATATATCTATGTATATATATATACATATATGTATATGTATACATATATGCATGCATATATATATATATCTATGTATAATGTTGTATATATGTATATATATATACATATATGTATAGTATAATATTGCATGCATATATATATATAATCTATGTATATATGTATATATATGTATATATATATACATATATGTATATGTATACATATATGCATGCATAAATATATATATATATGTATATATGTATATATATGTATATATATATATACATATATGTATATGTATACATATATGCATGCATATATATATATATCTATGTATATATATATATATATATACATATATGTATACATATATGCATGCATATATATATATATATATCTATGTATATATATATATATGCATGCATAATATATATATATCTATGTATATATTATATATGCATGCATATATATAATATATAGATATATATATATATATATATTATGTATATATATATATATATATATCTATGTATATCTATATATATATATAATCTATGTATATATATATCTATATATCTATGTATATATATATATATGTATATATATATATCTATGTATATATATATATATGTATATATATACATATAACATATATATATATATACATATATGCACATATATATATATATGCATAATATATATATATATATATATATATATATATTCTATATATGTTCAGTCAATTCTGTGCGTGCATATGCGTGTAGAGGTGTAGAGTGAGAGAAAGAATGAATCAGATTCACATTGTAGAATTATTATATATATATAATATATGCATTATATATATATGTTCAGTCAATTCTGTGCGTGCATATGCATATATAGATATAGAATATAATATGCATATATATAATATATATATATATGCATATATATATGCATATATATATATGCATATATATATATTATATATATATGCTATATATATATGCATATATAGATATATATATATATATATATATATGCATATATAGATATATATATATATATATATATGCATATATATATATATATATATATATATATATATGCATATATATATATATATATATATATATATATATATATATATATATATATATATGCATAATTATATATATATATATGCATATATATATATGCATATATATATATATATATATATATATATAATAATATATATTATATATATATAATATATATATATATATATATAGCATATATGCATTATATATATATATATATATTATATATATATGCATATATATATATAATATATGCATATATATATATGCATATATTATAATATATAATATGAATATATAATTATATATATATATGCATATTAATATATGCAATATATATATATATGCATATATATATATGCATATATATTATATATATATGCATATAATATATATTATACTACATATATATATATATTATCATACATATATATATATATATGCATACATATATATATATATATATGCATACATATATATATATTATATGCTAATATATAATATATATATATATTGCATACATATATATATATATATATATGCATAACATATAATATATATATATGCATACATATATATATTATATATATATTGCATATATATATATATATATAATATGCATATATATATATATACATATTATATAATAGATATATGCATATATATATATATATATATGCATATATATATATATATATATATAGCATATATATATATATATGCATTATATATATAAATATTTATATATGCATATATTAATAATTATATATATATATATGCATATATTACATATAATATGCATCTATATATATATATATATATGCATATATATATATATATATATATATATAGCAATATATATATGCATATATTATATATATATATATGCATATATATATGCATATATATATGCATATATATATATGCATATATATATATATATATATATTATAGCATATATATGCATATATATTATATATGCATTATATATATATATGCATATATATATGCATTATATATGCATATTATATATTGCATATATATATATATGCATATATATATATATATATATATATGCATATATATATATGCATATATATATGCATATATATATATTATTGCATATATATATATGCATATATATATGCATCTATATATGCAATATATATATATATATATATATGCATATATATATATATATATTAATATATGCATATATATATAATATTATATATAATATGCATATATAATGCATATATATATATATATATGCATATATATAGCTATATATATATATATATATATGCATATATATATATATATATATATGCATAATATATATGCATATAATATATATAATATATGCATTATCTATATATATATAATATATATATATATGCATATATATATGCATATATATATTGCATAATATATGCATATATATATATATATATATATGCATATATATTAGCATATAATATATATATATCTATATATATGCATATATATATGCATATATATATGCATATATATGTATATATTATATATGCATATATATATGCATATATATATATGAATATATTATGCATATATATATATATATATATATATGCATAATATATATATAATATATATAATATATATATATTGCTATATATATATACATATATATATATGCATATATTGCATATATATATATATATATGCATATAATATATATACATATGCATATATATATATATGCTATATATATATACATATAATATATGCATATAATATTATATATACATATATATGCATATATATATATATACATCTATATGATTATATATATTCATATATATGCATATATATATGCATATATATATAACTATATATGCATATATATATATATATGCATATATATATATATATATATGCACTATTATATACATATATATACATATATATATATATATACATATATATGCATATATTATATATTATGCATATATATATATATATAATACATATAATCATATATATATATGATATACTATATGCATATTATATATATGCATATATATATACATATATATGGCTATATATATATAATATATATGCATATATATATATACATATATGCATAATAATATATCTACATACATTATATATATATATATATATCATACATATATATATATATATATATATACATATATTATATATATATATTCATATACTTTATATATATACATACATATATATATATATATATATTACAATATATATATTATACATACATATATTATATATACTATTATATATATAATATATACATACATATATAATATATATATATACATATATATATATATATACATACATATATATATATATATATATACCATATATATAAATATAACATATATATATATATATATTACATATATATATATATACATACATATATTATATATATATATTACATATACATTCTATATATACATATACATATATATATATACATATTATATATATATATACATATACATATATATATATACATACAATATATATAGATAACATAATCTATATATATATATACATACATATATATATATATATACATACATATATATATTATATACATACAATATATATATATATACATACATAATATATATATATACATACATATATATATATATATACATACATATAATATATAATACATACATATAATATATATTATATACATACATATATATATATATACATACATATATTATATATATATATACATACATAATATATATATATACATACATTATATATATCTATATACATATATATATATATATATGCATATTATATATATATATGCAATATGCTTTAACACTATATTAATAATATAATACATACATACATATACATAATAATTATATATATATATATACATACTCATATATATACATACATATATATTACATACATATATATATACATACATATATATACATACATATATACATAATATAATATATACATATATATAATACATATATATATACATACATATATATATACATACATATATATTATTCCTTATATATATACATACATATATATATACATACATATATATATACATACATATATATACTACATATATATATAATACATTATATATATTACATACATATAATACATACAGAATATAACATACTATCTATATACATAACATATATATAACATACATATTATATACATACATTTACATAATATACTACATACATATATATACATACATATATATATACATACATATATATAACATACATATATATATACATACAATATATATACATACACATATATAGACATACACATATATTACATACACATATAATACATAATACATATATTACCTACCATATATATACATACACTATATATACATACACATAATATACATACACATATATATACGTACACAATATATATACGTATACATATATACATATACACATATATATACATTACATACATATAACATATACATACATACACATATAATACATAATATACATACATACATATACATAACATACATACAGAACCCATATATTACATACATACATATATACATACATATATACATACATACATATATAATACATATATACATACATACATATATCATACATATATATATACATTACATATATATATACATACATATATATACTATATATATACATACATATATATACAATACATATATATATACATACATATATATATGCATACTTATACATACATATATATACATACATACTATATATAATACATATATATATACAACAATATATACATATACATAATACATACATATATATATACATACATACATATATTACCATACATACATATATACATACATATATATACATACATACATATACATACTACATATAACATACATACATAATACTACATACATATATACATACATACATAATACATATATAATACATACATATATACATACATATATACATACATACATATATATATACATACATATATATATATACCATACATATATAATACTACATACATATAAACATACATATATATATACAGACATATATATATACATACATATATATTATACATACATATTAATATAATACATATATATATACATACATTATTACATACATATATATAATATACTACATACAATATATATATACATACATATATATATACATACATATATATATATACTACATATATATATACATAATACATTTTATACATACATACATATATATATACATACATATCATATCATACATATATTATATATATATACTATATATATATACATACATACTATATATATACATACATACATTATATATATCATACTTATATATATATATACATATATAATATATACATATATATATACATATATATATTATATACATATACATCTATATATATACAAAAATATATATTACATACATATATATATATACATACATATATATTAATATCATAACATACATATATATATATAATACATATATATATATAAACTACATAATATTATTATACATACATATATATATATACATACATATATATATATACAACATATATATATACATACATACATATATACATACATATATACATACATATATATATACATACATATATATGCATATATATATATGCATATATATATATATGCATATATATATATATGCATATATATATATATGCATATATATATATATATGCATTATTATATATATGCATATATTATATATATATATGCATATATATATATATGCATATACTATATATATGCATTATATATATATATATGCATCTATATATAGCATATATATATATATGCATATATATATATATATTGCATATATATATAGCATATATATATATGCCATATATGCATATATATATTATATGCATATATATATGCATATATATAATCATGAGGATAGATATATATTACATATAAGCATATATATATAGTGATATGCGATATATATGATATGCATAGATATAGATTATATATATATATATGCATATATAATATATATATATATATAATGAATATATATATATAGATATATATGCATATATATATATGCATATATATATGCATATATATATGCATATATATATGCATATATATATGCATATATTATATGCATATATAAGCATATATATATATGCATATATATATATATATATATATATGCATATATATATATATATATATATATATATGCATATATATATATATATATATATATGCATATATATATATATATATATATATGAATATTATATATATATCTATATATGCAATATCTATATATATATATATATATATATATATATATATATATATATTATATATATGCATATATATATATATGCATATATATGCAATATATATATGCATATATATATATGCATATATATATTAATGCATCTATATATATGCATATATAGATATATATTATATTTATGTATATGATATTATATATATAGAATATATATATATATATATATATCTATATATATATATGTATATGAATATTCTATATATATATATATATATATTCTATATATATTATTATGTATAGGAATATATATATATATATATTATATATATATATATTATGTATATGAATAATATATATATATATATACATACTTGTGTGTGTGTGTATTCATACATAACACTCACAGAAACATATATTCATAATTATATGTACACACAAATTCACACCAAATCTATGTATGCAAAGAAATGAATTTCTGTGCAGTTTATCGTAGGGAATATTAAAACAAAATTGAAGAAAAAAAGAACAAAGCTATTTTTTTCTCTTACACTAACTAGCTGAGTTAAATTCTCTGAGACAATCCTGTCTGCTTTTGAGGTAAATATCTATATCAGTCTAACAAATAAGCATGTGCAACCAATTCCAAGAGAAAGTAAATTGTAAACTCATCATAGTGAAAATAGAAATACACTTAGCCAGTAGGTAAAGAGATTCATGGTGTCTATTCTCGGCGATGTTGTTATTTGTCGATCCGAATTTGTTAGTTTCCCATGCATGTATAATAATGGGATGTGTTTCCAAGTAGATGTACGAACAAATTAATGCGTATTCAATACTTCTTGTGGAGAAAATAGAACTGAAAGGTCAACTTCAAGAACGTTATCTCCAACTTTTCTCTCTCTACATCTATATATCTATCTGTCAATCTATCAATATTTCTCTCTTTCTTTCTCTCTGTGTGTGTGTGTCTCTCTCTCTCCTTGTATATATATATAGATATATATATAGTGAGAGAGAGAGAGAGTGATAGATAGATGCATAGATAAATATATATATATATATAATATAAATATATATGTATATATATATATATATATTATATATATGCATATATATATATACAATATATATATGCATATATATATATGCATATATATATATATGCATATAATATATATTCATATATATATATATATGTATAGTATATATATATGTATATATATGTATACATATAGGAAATACATACACATACACATACACACAACATATGTATGTATATAAGCATTGAGTAGGAGGTAACGATTGCCATTCGGGTGCTACTACTCTTTCGTCGCCAGTATTTATACGCAGATATGTGTTTATTAACACACAAAAGTACGCTCGCTGATATACCAATGTGTGTTTACTGACCTAACGCTCACAATAATCTGTTTTGCTAACCTGTATCTTTGTAACCTTTTCTTGTGGTACACAAATGAACTGAAACTGGACTAAGAGCGAGAAATCAGAGCTACCAGTACCACACTATCAAACACGCACACACATATATATATATATATATACATATCTGTATTAGTAGCAACATGCCCTACGAAATCTCATTCGTTTCAAAGTGCACCGCATGCTTAAGCGTTCAGAATAATCTGAGCGAACAAGATAGAAGGAATCCTCAATACAAGCACTTATTTCTCTATGCAAAATGTTTTTGTTTCTTATTTCCCTTGACATCATCAATGCGGAGAATGGTGAAAAAAATCGAAGAGTAAAAGGGGAGTGCATACTCAGCTTCATGCGCGTGCATCTGATTTCTGGTACATAAAATATAGACATATATAGATATATATATATATGTGTGTGTGTGTGTGTGTGAATGTGTGTTTGTTTGTGTATTAAAGCATATATATATATATATAGAGAGAGAGAGAGAGGGAGGGAGAAAGAGGAACAAAGAATGGGAGAGAGAGGGACAGAGAGAGGAATAGAGAAAGAGGAATAGAGAAAGATTTATGTAGATGTAATATGTATATATTTATATATATATATATATTATATATATATATATATATATACAGAGAGAGAGTGGAGAGAGAAAGAGAGAGAGATTACAGGAGTGAAGATAAGCTTTACGTTTCTCCAATTATTTTCAATCGTTGATTAAGCGTAAAAAATAACTAATTTTTGTTTTCAGTTTGTAATCTGAGTTCAAAATATCGATGCTTGGCGAGGTATTCCGAAAAAAAAAATTGACTTCTCTTCTCTTCAACAAATTGATCTTTCGAAATATAAAAAAACACATGAAATTCCAAATATTGGATGTCTATAGAAGTCGTTTTTGTAATGCATCATGGTGTGTCTATGTATCTACATGGTTAACACAAATGTATATAAATATGAATATGTATGTGTTCATTTCTGTATGTATGTGTTTGTATGTATCTATATATATATATATATATATGTGTAGATAGATACATACATACATACATACATACATACATACATACATACATACATACATACATACATACATACATACATACATGCTACGATAGTGCTGAGATAGCTAACCTAGTACCCCTCTACATCCAAGATATTCTTAGAAAAAAATAAGTTTACATAGGGACGATGGCCTGGGAGCGGTACACAATAGAACCAGACACGATGTCGATAGATTAAGGAAGAAATTATGCAAAATATCTAGTGTATGAAACTCAATTTGTATCAACCTTAAAGAAATCAATTCCCTAGTTATTGACATGAATCTTCGCACAGGCAAATTGAAACCCTACCATAAGGAAATCTCGTACATAGAAATCGACTCCAACCACCGAACAGCAGCCATTAAACAACCAGTTAACAACATTAGTAGGCGTGTCACCAAATTGTCCGCCGATAAAGACATTTTTGAAACGCTTCCCCATACTATAATGCTACATTGGATGGGTGCAGCTTAAAGAAAAGCATCAACTACTTGAACCAAATACAAATAGACTATGTAGAGCCAGACAGAAGAAAATCTTATGATTTAACCCACTTTATAGCATTAATGTAGCCTCTATCACAGCTAGGAAATTCTTAAAATTAATAGACAATCACTTTCCACATTTACAGAAATACTACAAGGTGTGCGTGTGTATTTGTGAGTGTGTATGTGTATTTGTGTTAGTATGTGTGTGTATGTGTGTGTGTGTATGTGCACCTGTGTGCGTGTGGTAAAGAAAACCACTACTGGGCCTAAGTCATCTACTTCAAGAGTAGATCCCTCAACAACAAAGCTGGAGAAAGTTTGTTTCCCTACGTTGGAAAAGATATGGAAGACTGTTGTGGAAGCTATGGAAGGTTGTGTTGATTTAATACTGAGTGATGTATTCGGAAATGCTGTATTTATGCTACGATGGAACGTTGGTGTATAGTGGAATGCAGTTAATATTTCGATTCACAGTTTTGTGGTATAAAATATAATTCCTCTTTAGACTGAAGAGAAAATATATAATATTGTTTTTTTTTCTCTCTCTGTGAGCAAATGCAATTTGTTTGCAAAATAGTTAGGCTAATAATGGTCAACTCCTGTATTAATCAGCCAGACGCATTCACGACGTTCTTTTAATTACTCCAGTGAACTCGACTCCCGTGAGTTCATCTAATTTATTGGAATTGTTTATTCATTATTTTAGCAAGCAATCATGCATAATGAAAAGAAAAGAAAATATCGGCAATAATGGAATACAGTCAGGGAAGGAGGAAGTTATTTTTAAAATTATAGAGACGAAAAGAAATTGAACAGGAATGAAGATGATATAGGACTTGAAATATGGAAGAGAAAAAGCAAGCAAGGAAGAAGTACGCTATAAAGAAAAAGAAACGGGTAAAAAAAATCTATCGAAAGACCAGAAAACATAAAGTATCGATATTTATAAGATATACATACATATAAATCTCTCTCTGTCTCTCTCCCTTCAAAACATGCTTACACAAAAACATACGTACATACATGGATATATTTACAAGTTTGCGCCGTTAATAGGTCGGTAAATTTATATATCTACCTTCTTCCATTCATAAGGTTATCTGTATTAAATATATGAGCATTTATTATTGTTATAATGGTTTGTAATATGCTTGAAGCATTGCAATGTGTGTGTAAATTATACAAATGTTTGAAGAAAAAGTCTGTGAGTAATGCAGGTAAGAATTTATGGAAAATATGTAATGTCATATCAGTAAAGGAAAACAAAATAGCGAAATATTGTATTATCTTACATATTTTACATAGGTTGTTCGACGATGCTTATAATACTTCGGGAATTATTCCCCTTTTCAAATAGGAAAATAATATAATCAGTTTTCGGAGAAATATATTTTCCGATAGTTCAAATAGCTATACAGATAAGTTTAATTATTTCTCTTGTGATGTATATTATCTGGCAGTTCGAGCATCCGTGTCTGGTGGTTCTTGTCTTATAGGAATATATGTCTTTGCACTTAAATCTGTGCATCGATATGAGAGGACATTTCAAGGGAACTACTATGGTATTCAGTGTTCTAGTAATGTACTCATTTTGGGTAGGATATACGTAAGTATTGTCCTTTGAATCATTCGAGCGTTTCGTTTGTATGCAGGTTTATACGCTTTTCATGCGAGTGTGAAGTATGCTTAATTAGTAATCAAATATCTTAGTCCTCATTAATTTGTAATTTTGATTTGATCCATAACATCCAAAGAATAACTTAAGGGATTGGACTTTAATATCTATAGAAACACGCTCCTACACTATCATAGATCCATAAGCAGGGATTCCGTTCGCGAAAAAACACACCTACAAGAAATAAACAGACGCATATATAAACATATAAGTGTTTAGCCACTCACGACCTCCCACTTAATGAACTCCATACACATGTGCGAATAGGCGCGAAAGCTCTCAAACAGGTACACGTACACACACACACACGTTTTATTACGTACTTACAAACTCTACAGTAATCCACACTGTTGTTCTTCTGCATAAATGCAAACAAACACTAGCCAGAACACACCCGTGCATGCATGGTATGTCATATTTAATCATCCTTTCTCTCTCTCTCCCACTCGCTCAAACATGGAGATTCATATCCGGGGCTTACATGGGGAAAAAATCTAGAATGTGTAAACTGAAACGGAAGCAAATATAAAACTGACCAAGAGAAGAGAAGACTGCTCGTTGATGAAGTGTCGATGGTGAGAGAGCACTTTAACAAAACTAATTGATTGGTTCAACAAATTGACTAATATTTATAATAAATGATCTGGAACTAAACCAGTGAGCGTATTTACATTGGCATAATGACCCACCTGTCATACAACAGAATCTGTTTCAACATCCCAATTCATATCAACACTCTTGCAAAGCTAATACAAAATCAATGTGTGTGTGTTCATTCATGCATATACATGATTCTGTTTGTGTGCGTACGTGTTATTGTGTATTGATATACACCTATACATACGCACACATATATAAATTATATATATATATATATATATATGTGTGTGTGTGTGTGTGTGTGTGTGTGCGTGCGTGTGTGTGTGTGTGTTTGTGTGTGAGTGTATAGTTATAAATATATTACGTATTGTGTGGCAAATAGTTTAATATAATTATATACGACGCGACTACAATAATATGAAATTATGGTTTGTTTCAAAGTACATATACAATGTTATGCTCTTTGTTTGATGTTTAGATTTTGTATATTAATATATATATTAAATTAATATCAATATCAATGATCGTAAATTTTTAGTATTTCAATTTAACAATTTATAATCATTTATTCATACTGATGGTTTTATATTCGTTTTCACAAATTACATCAGATTTAGCAAATTTAAAATACACTCAACCGGTTTTCTTAACGACATTTCATATACTCTCTCTCTCCCGCTCTCTCTATCTCTCTCTCTCGCTTTTTCTCTTTCTAACTCACCACCATCTTTCTCTGTCTCTCTTTTTCTCCCCATCTCTATCCCCACTCTCTCTTTGCATCTATCTATACTCAATACTAATTACGTTTTCTACGTTTATGTTCATTATATTACTGGAGTCATGTGACGAATAATTTTGGAAGCAAATTGTGTCTCCATGTTTTGATATTAGGAAATATTGTGTAGATACAATAGTTATAAATTAACCGTAATCAAATTTCTTGCTATTTAACCAAAATGATGAAACGTATATACATTTTTTAAAGGAAAATAATTTTTGCCTCAAAATATTAAATATAACAAATTTCATACTAGCATAAATTCGCATATAGCTATTCTATTCTGTCTTTGTTAATCTCTCTCTCTCTCTCTCTCGCGCTCTCTCTCTCTCTCCTCTCTCTCTCTCTCTCTCTCTCTCTCTTTCTGTATCTATCTATTTATCGTATTGTTTATGTGTGCAGCAATCATTTACTCAGTGCGTGCCAGTAAGCCTGATATACTCTTTTACTTGTTTCAGTCATTTGACTACGGCCATGCTAGAGCACAGCCTTTAATCGAGAAAATCGACCCCAATACTTATTTTTTGTAAGTCTAATACTTATTCTACCAGCCTCATTAACCGAACCGCTAAGTTACGGGGACGTAAACACATCAGCGTCGGTTGTCAAGCGATGTTGTGGGGAAAAAACACACACACATACATATATACATATATACGATGGGTTTCTTTCAGTTTCCGTCTACCAAATCCACTCACATGGCTTTGGTCGGCCCGAGGCTATATAGAAAACATTTGTCTCACGTGCCACACTGTTGGACTGAACCCGGAACCATGTGGTTGGTAAGCAAGCTTCTTACCACACAACCACTTCTGCGCATATACTCTTTTACTTGTTCCGGTCGTATATACACCTCTCAGGTTGAAACCTAACCCTATATTACAAACACCCCACCCATATATAATTTACAAAAATAGTTTACAAGAAAATGTCATTAATTCAAACTGATATTGTCTTTACTGTCCCAAAATATTCTTCAGTTTTATTCACCAGACGAGACATCCAAACAATCTGTAATAGCAAAAAAATTTACGCTAAAACGATGTAAAATTTTACTAGTAGAATTTCATGCTTGTTTTACTGACGTACATCTACTCACACATCATTCAAACAATTCGTTACTTTTTACTATCACAAGGAGACACGCATTGACCTAACCTAGCGAACGACACACTTATCACACGTTGACCTAACCTAGCCAACGGCACACATAGATTTACACCAAACAATCCACCCTAAATATCTACCAAAAGTAAACTAAAGATATAACAATAAATTGAGAATGAGAGCAAAAGAAACCACGCGAGGAACACGTCGTACGTCTGAGAGAAATAAAAACAGCTTCCACTCCCTTTTTTTAAGTAGTAGAAAAACAATTCTTCGAAAATTTCTGTGTTGGCATTAGGGTCAAAAATTTAATCACTGTAGAGTGTTAAAACATGCAAAGCTCATAATATTACTGAAACTGTAAGCGTATTAAGGGCATTCGTTGTCTCTTAATATATGCAGTGTATATAAGGCGGCGAGCTGGCAGAAACGCTAGCGCGCCGGATGAAATGCCGAGCGGTATTTCGTCTGCCGTAACGAGTTCGAATTTCGCCGAGGTCGACTTTGCCTTTCATCCTCTCGGGATCGTTCAAATAACTACCAGTTACGCACTGGGGTCCATATAATCGACTTAATCCGTTCGTCTGTCCTTGTTTGTCCCCTCTGTGTGTAGCCTCTTGAGGGTAGTAAAGAAATAAGTATTTCGCCCGACGCTGCATTCTGAGTTCAAATTCTGCCGCGGTCGACTTTGCCTTTCATCATTTCGGGGTCGATAAATTAAGTACCAGTTGAACACTGGGGTCGGTGTAATCGACACATCCCCTCCCCCCAAATTTCTGCCCTTGTGGCAAAATTTGAAACCAATATATGCAGTGTATGCACGCGTTTTTCATGAATGTGACACTAATTTTGTCTGTTAGAACAAGCTTTTGCTTATTCATGTCTCCATCAAGTAGAAGTTCGACAAAAATTGAGGGTGAGAATAAGCATCACAATTAAAATCAAACACGGAGTTGATTTATTGAAGCAAAGCTTACAAGATAGTGCCATTGTCTAGCCATAACCTACTGACTGAAACAAAGAGAATGTACCTACACACATACATATACACACACACATACACACATCACATACATGCACATACACACACGTTTATACATGCAATTGTGTATTTCTATGTGTGCGCTAAGAGAACTACAAATACATATGTTGACATATACATAATACACAAACACACACACACACACACATATATATATATATATATATATATATATATATATATATATATATATATATATGTGTGTGTGTGTGCGTGTGCGTGCGTGTGTGTGTTTGTGTATTATGTATATATCAACATATGTATGTGTAGTTCTCTTAGCGCACACAGAAATACTCAAGTGCATGTATAAACGTATATACATACATACATACATACATACATAAACGCACAAAACGTATATATATATATATATATATATATATATATATATATATATATATATATATACACGTTTTGTGTGTTTATGCATGTAGGTACGTTTTCAAAGAGAAGCCACAGTGGAGGAAGGAAGAAACATAGAGGAAGAAGATGGGTGCGAGAGGCGGACTGTCTTTTATACTAATTCCTTTATTCCTGAAATGTTTGAAGCTAGCAGTAGGAATATTTGATAATGTACATGATTGTATTAGGCAACGCAGTCTTATATCATTGGCGTGTTGGAAACTTCTAGGATAGAAGTGAAGTGGAATACAGTAAATTTTAGATTCCAGATATAAAACAGATTGAGATATTTGTATGAACTGATAATGTACTTCGTGTTCCGAGGTATTCATTGCAGAAACCGTATATTCATGAAGCTATATCCGGATTTAATATATAATTGCACATGCATATAAATAACTGAAAAATCTGGTAATTGTTTGAAAGTATATATATAAAGTGATAGAAATCGATAATAAATGTTACCCACAAATATGTATCGTATCCAATAACCTAACAAATATGAAAATTTGTGAGTAGGTAAAAAAGAAAACGAAATAAAGTATGCGCCATCTTGTAATTATTACAATTTGAGAAGGTGATTCAGGATGGATATTGCATTAACGTATTTATTGTTCTGATGAACACTGCCACGTAGGTGTACAGAATGTTTGTACTACATGATGTGTATGCACTAAATTTTTGCACAATATATTGTTTATTGACTGCCTGTGTAAAATCTCTCTGGTGGTAAAATGTTTTATAGCATCGTTATATTACAGATATTTGATATTTCCTAGATATCGCCTTCAGATTTCAAATGGGGTATTAGTTATGTGAATTATGACATATAAAATGTATAATCAATGTACGTTATACGACAGTCTTACTTATACATACATGCTTTTATGTATGTGTATATATGTATTAGACTTTCGTATAACGTACATTGATTTTACATTTATATACATACATATATACATTTATATACATACATATACACATTTATATACATACATATACAGGCACATATTGGTTTCAAAGTTTGCAATATTCAGCAGTTTCGGCGGATGAAATAGATATATATATATATATATATAATATATATATATATATATATATATATATGTATGTAAATAACTATCTATATCTCTCTCTCTCTTTTTCTCTCTCTCTCTCATATATATATATATATATATATATATATATATATATATATATATATGTATCTATATCTATCTAAATATATATATATATATATACATTTATATATACATAACATGTGTGTGTACATATGCATTTGTACATACATATATATGTGTGCGTATGTATATTTGTGTATATATATATATATATATATGTATACATACACACAAATATATATATATATAATATATATATATATATATATATAACGATAGAATGATAGATAGATAGATAGATAGATAGATAGATAGATAGATAGATAGATAGATAGATAGATAGATAGATAGATAGATAGATATGCATCTGTGTGTGTGCATGTGTATGTGTGAGTATGACCGCTGCATCAGATAAAGTAAACGGCAACTATATGAGGATTATTGACTGCTCCAAGTGTAGAGTTTTTCCAATACTTATGACACAAGCAAAATGCTCTAGATGTAAGAAGGATACAGAGATTGGAGTTATGCGGATCAGATAATCTCAACAGTTAAAACCAAGATTGCCGAAGGCTATTTTAATAGGAAACAGAAACCAAATCTAAATTGAAGATAATGCCTGGATACGTGAACGTAAAACGATTTTTCACTCGTAGGGCAACAGAAGAAATTATCAAGAGGATCACTCACGACAAAGCATTTAACATCATTTCCAGCAGCGCTAACAGTTATTCACATATATTTGCTATCC
Source organism: Octopus sinensis (assembly GCF_006345805.1). NCBI lineage: Eukaryota > Metazoa > Mollusca > Cephalopoda > Octopoda > Octopodidae > Octopus > Octopus sinensis. The sequence goes on along the minus strand of NC_043005.1, from coordinate 82,300,058 downwards.
ATTCTTCTTTTCTCCCGTCGTTCGTTTATTCATTTTTCATTTCTTGGATTTGTATAATTATTCATTCTTCTATGCAACAGGAAACATATTTGCTGTCAAATCTCTAAGGTGGTATCTTTTAACAGAACTTCTCATTATTACAATGCTACGTTAAAATCATATGGTTCAAATGAAAGAATACATTACATACTACAGAACCGCACAAATTTCCATGAACATAACAAGAAGGGAAGCGAAGTTTAAATGTTATATATATATATATATATATATATATATATATATATAATAGAAATATTACATTTCTAAATATCTCAAAGAGATATAAGCATTTCTAAATATCTCAAAGAGATGGTACGATAGAGCATAATATGAAAGTCAACATAATATGAAAGTCCCATGAAGGGAATCACACTACCGCTATTTAGCCCTAGGAAGCATCAACGCTTCTTGTCAGCCTTGACCCATTTCGTGTGTCCTTGTGTTTTACAAGGGGGGCAACAAGCACCCCCATCCAGCTAAGCCTGCATCCAGAGACTAGTTTCTGAGTCTTGCTCGTCAACAGTCTGGAGTAGCATGGCTTGCTAGGTGGCTTCTTGTAAACATATAATAATTCCAGTGAAATAAATCCACTGATCACAAAAAATAGAAATATTACATTTCTAAATATCTCAAAGAGATATAAGCAGTGGTGGTACGATAGTCCCATGATGGGAATCACACCCCCGCAGGTTTTTTACGATTTTTACCTAAATTATGAATTTTCACATTTTGCTGTGTAATTACCATTTATCGGTTGCCGGGATTACAGCATTTATCACAGGTCTGTAAAATGTGATAGATGGTTCTATATTTCAAAATATTTCGTATATATTGTCATCGTGAGTGAGGCTGTTTGATTTAGTAAAATGTAGATAATTTCACACATTATCTTCTTCGTGGTTTGAGCCAATGATAGGAACAGGATGATAAAAAAAAACCGCCAACCAGTTAAATGGCTCCAATCATAAAATGTAAATGGGTTCAGATAACGGCACTGAGAATCAATAGGTAGTAAGGAAACTTGAAATATATATAGTCTATTAATCAGAAACAGGAATGATCCTTCAGATAGAAGTTTACAGTTTCCTCCCCAGATATGATATTCAAAGAGCGTTAAAGAAGCCGGGATTATCATAGAAGCCTCTTGCGTAATGTGCTACGCAGAATGATCCAACCTGGAATCACGTAACTGTGGCTATGATGTAAACTTATAACCTCACGACCATTCCAACTGCCATCAAATTACCTGGCCTCAACGAAGTTATTTCTAACGTTTTTCACACAAAGACACCTTGATTGGTTTCCTATTATACGTTCGTAAACATGTGCCGGTTTTAATCAATCGCCTGAACAACGGAATCCGTGGAACACAGACTTACGATAAAAGAGATTTTAAATTCTCATTATAAACACATAACACCTCGTTACGTATTGAGCAATTGTTTTCTCCGATTTTAACCGTATTAGTATGTGGATATATGTGTGTACATGCAAGAGCGTGCGTAAATGTGAGTGTTGTGTGTATGTTTGTCCGTACGTATGTTGACACATGATCATTATGCAAAATAAATATGCTTAAAACTTCTAAGAATTCCAGAGTTCTATTCATTTATTAGATAATGGCTTCTTGAATAAATTCATTTAGCGATGGTGACGAAAACAACTGCTGTAAAAAAAAAACCCAAAAAAACTAATATTTGTCATTGCAGATTTCAATGAGGCAATACTCTGGGGATTTTGTAAATAATTGTGGTTCTATAACCTAATTAACTGCACACTTATCATAAGCTCATGTTTCTAGTTCTTATAATTAGATAACATTTTAGAAATAAATATTTACTTATGGAGGTACGAGTTAGAATCTAATATTTACAAAGAGGCATTTACTTAAACGACATTCTATAACGGTAGGCAAACGAAAAATTCATGTGACAAAAATAGGAACAATATAAGAACGAACCCTCTCTTTCGGATGTAATCTAACTCTCTAAGCTGATACTTCCATTTACATGAAGAGCGTGTCACAAGGATGTCAAATCCTAGTTGTTATTTGACTCTACAATTTATAGTGACTGAAATGAGGAAAAAATATAAGATGTAACCCTGAAAGTAAGAGGCAGTAACTAAATCCCTCTGACATTTTACCCGACGTTCCAAATATACTGGAAATTAAGCAACTCTTATCACTGACACAACGAAACACCTGAAGAACATACAAACATGCACCACCAGTGAGAAAATTATTTATATCGGATGTTCAGAAGTAGGCAATCTATATACGTAGCAGTATTTATATTCGTGGATTTACAATTATCTGAGGTTCGGATTTGCTTTCATACTGCTTTGCACTATTTTTATCAATTCTACTTCCTTTTCAACAAGGCTACAAGAAATGAAAGTTACTAACACGGAAACAAAAATATTCTATGTGTGTATCAATTAACAAAAACTGTTGGTTGTTGTCGTTGCTTAACCATCGTTTCTTTTTGCGGGTAGGATGTGTTACATTATACGATGAGTCCTTAAACTACTGATGGCCAGGGTCAGTGAGTGGGGAAATATGTGACTGCTAGTTCTAACGGACCGAGAACTATATAGATTCTTCCTCATTACATTCAAAACTTTTTCATTCTTGACAAATGCAGAAATCCTCTCATCTGAGCTTGCATGAAACAAATTCTGTCATTTTAAACACGAATGTCCTTTCAATCTTTTATAAAACATGTGCGACGAATAAAAAAAAATCTAAGAAACCCAGGTTGACAGGTAGGTTTTACGAGTTAATAAAGTGAAAAATCAATCTCTTCAGCTCATTCAAACCAGTTAGGCATAGTTTGTTGTTTAACGAATGTGAGACCGAATCATCTTGTTTTTCAGAATTTGGAGACGTTTTGGCTGTTTCATTTTTTTTATAGCAGATCGAACTAATAATGTTAAATGGTTCCCATGTTGATATTATTACGGAAGTACAATCATAACTTGAGCATTGTGTATCCACTTGTTTCAGACCCGGTCAGTATAATAAAAAATAGAATGTTAATATAGGTTTATAATTTAGAAAGATCGATAGATACCGCCGACCAAATGCTATAAAGTAGTATATTTACTTTTATTTGTTTCAGTCATTTGACTGCGGCCATCCTGGAGCACCGCATTTAGTCGAGCAAATCGACCACGGGACTTATTCTTTGTAAGCCTAGTACTTATTCTATCGGTCTCTTTTGCCGAACCGCTAAGTTACAGGGGCGTAAACACACCAGCATCGGTTGCCAATCGATGTTGGGTGGGGGGGGGGTCAAAAACAGACACACAAACACAAACATTTACACACACATACCGATATATATATATATATATATATATATATATATATATAAATATATACGACGGGCTTCTTTTCGGTTTCCGTCTACGAAATCCACTCACAAGGCTTTGGTCGACTCGGGGCTATAGTAGAAGATACTTGTCCAAGGTACCACGCAGTGGGACTGAACCCAGAACCATGTGGTTGGTAAGCAAGCTAATTACACACAGCCACTCCTGCGCCTATGGAAACGAATCTTATCATACCAATTGCTAATTGAATATCTTTTATATTTCTACATATTTATGATTAATTTTAAAGAATATAAATTAAATGAGAAAGAATAAAAGCATAAGATTAAAACAGAACGTTGCTAATTTCACTGAAAGAGAAACGTTTAATGGTTGTTGTTTCAGGAAGCCTCCCAACAAAGACAGTGCAGCTATGAACGTCTTTCGAGGATAGGTTTGTTCCTACTCAAACCATGCCTGGAACATAGGGCCGGTTTCCCGGTTTCCTTGGCATATAGTCTCCCCACCTGGACGGGACGCCGGTCCGTCGCAGGTGAGCTGCAAGATCCAGGAGGAAAGAGTGAGAGAAAGTTGTAGCGAAAGAGTCGGAGCAGCGTGGATCTTAGGTGTTTCGCTCATAAGCACACTCATCGCCTGGTCTGAGATTCTAACCCGGATTCCTCGACTGCGTGTCCGCTCCTCTAAACACTAGGCCATGTGCCTCCACTTTGGGGATATGTACATAAAGTTTAAAACTAAATATAGTTTGTTCAATTTGAACTAATTTTAATGGTTTATCATTAGTCGTAAATAGCTAATTCCATCAACATTTTTTCCTCTTTCAGTCGTACAAATACATTATCTTTTCAAGAAAAACATAATGAAAATATTTCTGATGGGCATCATGCATATCGAATAAGTGTGCTATGAGACTGGTGATATACAGTCTCGAAATAACAACAGCTGCAAAGATGAAATCTTAATATGTTCCGAACATAGGATTAAACGATCAGAAAGTGAGAATACATGTGATTGATGATTTTTCAGTGAACATAATTTATACAATCCATTATGAATCATGGTAAAGTTTAAAACAAATCAAATAATATTATGCAACGACAGACATTAATTTAGACTTATTGAATGCTCATGTCATTACTGTTTTAAGAAAATAAAATTGTTGCATATCATTATTGCAAAAGGTCTGACATAATGTTATAATTATAATCCCTTCCATAACAATACAACAATCTGCATATTATGGTTAATATAATTCCTTTGGCAATTACCAAAGATGTGTACGATAACTCAAAAAATATATCAATATTATTTAAGGAAACTTGACTTCAAATACCGTCGAAGTAGACTCTGTCTTTTAACATTTTGGGGTCGATAAATTAAGAACCAATTAAGCGCTGAGGTCGCTGTAATTCTCCAAAATGTCAGGCCTTGTGACTATAGACGATGTAAGTATTTCAGAATTCTGAACTCTTCTGTTGTTTGATATGAAGTTAGCTGTGATCAAATAGGCTTTTGATCAAGATCATTATAGCAGTGGCCATTTGGTTTTATTCCCAGGTACGGTTCACTGATGAACTCATATTCCAAAATATCTTGTTCTGAAGCATTAGGACAGCTCAGAAGTAGGAGGCATTTTGATGATAATGTAAAGGCAGACCATGTTGTTTATATTGGTGAATTAAATACGAGTTGCTGTAGCAAGAGAAATGTATGTAACGATGAAAAAGAACATAAAGGTTCTAGGTAAACGCAGAGAGGAAAGACTATATGCATAGCAGACACAACAAATTAAGTATTTGAATAGAAGTAAACAATGCGATTGTAGCGTGTCAAGGGCTACTTCAATAGTTTTGGAATATTTTATAAGTTTTATATAAAGGACAACATATAAAACTTTCAGGTCAGTATGTATATGGGTGCGGGGGTGGGGTCAACAGGAACTATAGGGAAAATACTCGCTCAGATTGCTAAGTCAATTAGCTAAAACATTCTTGTACGTTGTAACATATTTGAAGATGTATATGCGTGTGTGTGTGTGTGTATGTGTGTGTGTGTGTGTGTGTATGTGTGTGTGTGTACACGTATGTATACACATGTGCATATGATGAGATTTATGGGTGGATATCGTCGACAAAAATATTATAAGTCTTGTGAATGGATATGGTAGAAGGAAACTGAAAGAAGCCTGTTACATATATTTATACTCTTTTACTCGTTTCAGTCATTTGACTGCGGCCATGCTGGAGCACCGCCTTTGGTAGAGCAAATCGACCCCGGGACATATTCTTTGTCAGCCTAGTACTTATTCTATCGGTCTCTTTTGCCGAACCGCTAAGTGACGCGGACGTATGTCCGTGTATGTATGTATGTATATATATATATATATATATATATATATATATATGTATGTGTGTACATGTTTGTGTGTTTGTTCCCCACCCCCAACATCACTTGACAACCGATGCTGGTGTGTTTGTTCACGTCCTCGTAACTTAGCGGTTCGGCAAAAGAGACCGATAAAATAAGTACTAGGCTTAAAAAGAATAAGTTCTGGGATCCATTTGTTCGACTAAATGCAAGCATGGACGCAGTCAAATGACTGTAAAAAATAATATATATATACTGTATATCAGCGGTGGTGCCCCAGCATGGCCGCGGCCTTCGGGCTGAAACATTTTTAAGGATTTAAGGATATATATATATGTGTGCGTATGTGCGTGTAGTGTTTGTGTGTGTGTGTGTGTGTGTGTAGATATTGATATAAATATACATATAGACATAAATAAATATAGGGAGTCAGACAGAGAAGTAATCAGCAGATAGACAGATTGTCAGACTCATGTTTTTGAGGCAGCTTCTTACATAAACTAAGAAAAAAACTTATATCGTTTCCACTTTTATTACTCTTTGTCCTGTCAATTGTTGTCCATCGATTACTTTTAAGTATAATTTTTTTGGCTTCGATATATGTTTACAACACTAGACGATGTTGCACCGGTTATTGCACTCATTAAACATTGTTATTGCTCTCATTAAATTAATTTCAGTGATGCATTGAAAAGATACTGAAACAAAAGGATAGATTTACAAATATGATTTTTACACAAAATTAGTTGCAATCACAATATGAGAGGAAATCGATTGAAATCGTTGGAGTAAAAAAATTCATTGTAAAGAAACAATGCATTTTAATTGCTCACAGACTAATATGCTTCTCCTGGGATATTATTAAACGCTTTGAGAAGAATATGAGAGATTTATTTTATGAAAAGCGCACAAAAAATATAGAAGAAAATACTCTAAATATGTCCGACTTTCATATTGCATTTTTGAAAACATCACTTAATGTATATCAATAAAATGCATTAAATATATTTAACGATGCTAACAGACCAATATATATATACATTATGTACTAGAATAGCTAATATCTGTATCTATGTCTATCTATCTCTATAGCTAAACAGATGAATGGATAGATAGGTAGATAGTTTGACAGACAAATAGATAGATAGAGAGATATTCATATTTATGTATTTATTATAAATTATTCATATGTGGATGTATATACGTATAACAAAAATATTCTTGTGCGGAGATATACATACATATATATATATATACGCGTTCGCACACCTGCTTGCCCGCGTCGAAACCCGGTGGTATAACTATTGAAATATATGTAAAATTGAAAGAAGGCAATTTTACGTATATATTAGGTTGGTGCATAATATTGCGGCTTTTTCTCAATAATTGTATTTAAAAATTATTAAATTAAAACGCCACAGAAATTAAAATGATGGTGAATACCTCCGGAATAACCATGTTGAAAGATGTTTTGTAGATATTATAGTTTTGTTGCTAAAATTATAGAAAAAACGCCGCAATAATTATGCACAAAATGATATATATACTTACATACATATATATATATATATATTATATATATAATATATATATTATATATTATAATATATATATATAATATATATATATATATATATATATAGGCGCAGGAGTGGCTGTGTGGTAGTAGCTTGCTTACCAACCACATGGTTCCGGGTTCAGTCCCACTGCGGGGCATTTGGCAAGTGTCTTCTACTATAGCCTTGTGAGTGGATTTGGTAGACGGAAACTGAAAGAAGCCCGTCGTATATATGTATGTATGTGTGCGTGTATGTTTGTGTGTCTGTGTCTGTCCCCCTAGCATTGCTTGACAACCGATGCTGGTGTGTTTATGTCCCCGTAACTTAGCGGTCGGCAAAAGAGACCGATAGAATAATTACGGGTACAAAGAATAAGTCCCGGGGTCGAGTTGCTCGACTAAAGTCGGTGCTCCAGCATGGCCGCAGTCAACTGACTGAAACAAGTAAGAGAGTATATTTATATATATATTATATAATATAATATATATATACATACATACATGCATGCCTTCTTTCAGTTCCCGTCTACCAAATCAAATCCACTCACTACCTTAGTAGAAAACATTTGCCCATTGTGTGCTACGCAGTGGGACTGATTCTGGAACAGTCTGGTTGAGAAGCACACTTCTTGCCACAGAGCCACGTCTGTACCCCTTGCTATAGCAAAAAGTTCGCGGGGTCCTTCTTTAATCAAGTATTTATTTAGATGAGTAAAGAATTGCCCCACGAAAAAAAATTATAATTAACCAAGTCGTAGAGGTCTAAAATTTTATTTTCGGGTTCCTTGTAATCATAAATTTAATATCAGATGCATACTCGGCTCCTGACAGTGCTACATGTATTGTTTGTGTTAATATTTTAACTAAACAAAGAAGAAGGAATCGCAATTGTACGTCATGAGAAAGAGAGCAATAGGAAAGACAGCGGATTGTTGAATGAAACAATTTTCTCCGTATCATTACCAAGGAGAATGAATAGCAATTGAAAACAAAAGGGTCAAGTGTCAGTAGCGTTATTATCAATAGAAAATTAAGGGTTACTTCAACTCGAACCTCTACACGTACGGCATTCTTCTTTAATCCATATAGAAACAAATCAAAATTGTATAGTTCCTTTCTTGTTTGATAAAATATTTTCAAAATACTATAATGAAATACGACTTCATTATTTTAATTCGTTTGTTTACTAATTTCTGTATGAAGAGAGACTTAATTTTATTAATTTTGTAAACAGATTGAAAGATTCCATTAGTTCAAAACAAAAGATTCCATAATTTCCCACGAGAATAGAAAATAATAATCAACTTTCTAAAGTACTTTGATAGTATATTAAGAAATTTCGTTTGGTGAACTATTTACTTGCATTGTTGTGCATCAATAAAATATATCCAATGTTATCTAATTATATAACAAAAGCCAAGCCGCAGTAAATTGAGACATGCAACACATCATCATCATCATTATTATTATTATCTTTGCGCAGCTTCTAACGCTGAAGATTACTACGGTGTCAGCCGTTAACTACCAGTGAACGAAGATAACACCCCTTATTTTTCAAGCACCATCAGTAGTATTCGAGCGGTTCCAAGCAGTGCTGTTTTCTGCAAGTGTTCCGCCCTTATTGCAGCTCCTATTTGTTCCATGTACTTCTCACGAGTTTTACTCACTGTTCCCAGGGCTTCGACAATTATTGGTACTTCTACCACTTTTTTCAATGTCCACGACTGCTTAATCTCCCAAGCTAACCTGTGATAGCTATCGACTTTTCTTTCTTCCTTTTCGCATACCATGCTGCCAGCTGGGAATGCGATATCTATGACCCACCATCGTTTGCTCTCTTTTTCATTTAAGACTATATTTGGTTTCCTATTCTCTATCTCATGGTTGCACTGAATCATAAAATCCTATAGAATCTTTGCATTATCATTTTCAATGATGCCTTCGGGTTTATGTCCGTACCAAATTTTTTGATCTGTCAAGTCCATACGATATTATTATTATTATTATTATTATCATTATTATTATTTAAGGCGGCGAGTTGGCACCCTGGACGATTTGCTTAGCGGAATTTCGCCCATCGCTACATTCTGTGTTCAAATTCCACCAAGGTCAACTTTACCTTTCATCCTCTAGGGATCAATAAAATAAGCACCAGTTGAACTCTGGGGTCAATGTAGTCGATTCATTCCCTTCCCCAAAGTTGCTGCCATTGTGGCAAAATATTTGAAATCATTATTATTATTTATAATAATAATAATAATAATAATAATAATAATAATAAATAATATATTTCCTGCGGAATGCATCGGACGTGTCTTCGAACGATCCAAGCAAGTTCAGTTCTAAATATTTATTTACACCACGATTGGTTTTGTTTATTCCAAGTTTTCAATAGAAACACCCGGAAACTGTTACTGGTTTTCTGTGGTTGTTTAACTCCTAAAGGCGCCATATTGTCCCACCAAATAATTTGGCTGAACGTTTAATTTAATTGTATCAGATACAAGGCAACAAGATGGCGAAGCGTGTCTTAAAAGAGTTATGAAAAAAACAAAACAGCCCTCCAACGAATATGGTAACGACTTAAGATTTCCCTCCCCTTCCCTCCGTTACTGGCAATTACATAGGGGAAGGGAAAGAGGAGAAAAACAAACCTGTCACGGTAGGAAACACACTTAGTTATAAGAACAATAGGAGCAGAAACAGCAACAGCTGTAGCAACAACATCAGCAGCAGCCGCAATAGTGAGAGCTGTAGTACTGTAGTAATAGTGATAACAACAACGTATTTCTTTACTACCCAAAAGGAGCTAAACACATAGAGAGGACAGACAAACGGATTAAGTCGATTATATCAACTCCAGTACGTAACTGGTACTTATTTATCGATCCCGAAAGGAGGAAAAGCAAAGTCGACCTCAGCGGAATTTGAACTCAGAAAGTAACGGCAGACGCAATACCTATTTCTTTACTACCCACAAGGGGCTGAACACAGAGAGGACAAACAAGGACAGACAAACGGATTAAGTCGATTATATCGACCATAGTGCGTAACTGGTACTTATTTAATCGACCCCGAAAGGATGAAAAGCAAAGTCGACCTCGGCGGAATTTGAACTCAAAACGTTACGGCAGACAAAATACAGCCACGCATTTCGCCAGGCGTGCTGAAGTTTCTGCCAGCTCGCCGCCTTCGTAGTGATAACAACAGCCATGAAAAGGACAGCAAATGCAGCAACGGCATTAGCGATAGGAACAACAACAACAACAACGAGAGCAAAAGTTAAGAGCAGCAACAACAAAACCAATACCAACTGTTTGACAGGTAACGACGATATTTCCCTAATGCACCTGTATGGACCCGGACCAATTGCTTAGGGTCACCTACGTTGTATATAGATAAAATTTTCACTTGGGAAATAGATAGTAATAGAGTAGGGCGTCCACTTTTTAAAATAGTCGCCTATTCAGACCAAAAATTTGTGATCTTTACGGCCGAACTAGATAAGACGCGTAGGCTAGTACCTGGGTACCGGAGGCTGAATGTGCCGTATCCAGCACGTAAGGCTTACAAGGACCGGGTCAACAATTTAGTTGATCAGAGATTGACAGTAGGGGTCGTCAACACAGGTGGTGGGCGGATCTCAAAAGAGAAATTAGAGCAATATCTATTTCCTTACTACCCACAAGGGGCTAAATACAGAGGGGACAAACAAGGACAGACAGACGGATTGAGTCGATTACATCGACTCCAGTGCGTAACTGGTACTTAATTTATCGATCCCGAAAAGATGAAAGGCAAAGTGGACCTCGGCAGAATTTGAACTCAAAACCTAACGGCGGACGAAATATCACAAAGCATTTCGCCCAGCGTGCTAACGTTTCTGCCAGCTCGCCGCCTTAAAAAGAGAAATTAGAGTAATATCGATAGGGTTTACCAAAGAAATTATAGCGCAAATGTGTTGTACCGGTTTCAGATGGTCATGAGTGATTTTCTGTGTTATACAATGCATATGTAAATGCTGTATGCCCGAATGGTAAATATAATCACGATCAAACTACGATGTACTGAGTTCAATCCAAGTGGATGTCATCTTGGACAAATATCTTATTTTATAGCCTCAAATCGACCTGTATATTATAAGTAAAAACGGATAGACGAAAACTTTATAGAGACTTGTCGGGGGACGATTTTTCCCTGGAATTGTCACGCACTTTTGCATTTTCCAAAATGAGTCTATGATAAAGCTTCTTCCCAAGTCATATGGACTCAGAAA
>NC_043005.1:82250982-82283482 GCF_006345805.1 Octopus sinensis | reverse complement strand
TAATTATTGAAAGCTTTCCAAAATTCAATGCGATTTTTAATGTAAGTTGGCAATTATTTGGAACATTTTCTGTCAGTTCAAAATAGCTCACCATATATTTCATTTTTAAGCTGTGAAGGAGACGTATTATTGCCAGTCTTCTGACGTCATCAGTTTGTTAACTTTAAAACATCTCATGTCAGATATTACAAATGAATATTTCAATTTAATGTTACCGTGTAAAATAGGAATAAAACCAGTCCCCAAGAGAAAAGTTGGAGATTGTTCGAATTAAACCTTAGCTCACAAATCAAAATTGAAATTTAGAAATTATTAGAAAAGTTGCAATTTTACTATTCTTACACTTATAGTTTATAGTAGACTTATTGTCTAACTTCATCGAAAATTTAAATAACTTGGCCGCAACGTTATTTCTCTTGGGATATCGACTTTGCTTCATTGATTTATTAGTACGAAACTTTACTTGCCTCTCTAGGAACGTATAATGCAGCAATAAGAAAATTTTCCAAACGATTTCTCGAGAATTATTTCCTTTAAACCATTACTCTTTTCTTTACGGAAGATTTCATATAAAATTTGAAATATTGAATTGGAAAAGACGTACAAACAAAGCAATAATTTCTCCAAAAGGATTGGACATGCTTTTCGTCTCTTATAAGATCGGCTAATATAATTATGTTTAAAAGTATATGTCAAAGGAGCAAATTATACCTTCGTGAATAACATTATAAATAACAGATTCGCCCTACACCTATCGTATGCCGCCTTACTGCCAAGTAAACTTTCATAAATTTCTTAAGGTATTGTTAGTTTATTATCTTCCTTTATGCGCTGTTAACTCTCTATTTATATTAATAACAGTAGAATACATTGTCCTGCTTGCTATCAATGAAAGACTTGCGTTTATCGGTTTAAATTTTAATAATAGAAAATTATACTGGAATACTAGAAGTGTCATTGAAATAAATTCCAACTTTAGTGCTCCATATTTTATAAACGTTGCTTAGCCTATCTCATGTGTGTGTGCGCGCGCTTGTATATGCTGTGTGCATGTAGGTCGGTGTATGTTGAGATACATGTATTATTTCCCTTAGGCATGATCTGTAGATTTTGTAGTTTGGAGGTTTTAAATTACCGCGCAATAAATCTATCCGTTGCTTCATTTACAAAAGAAATATAGTATTGAAACCCTCCTCTTGCAGTCCATATCATCTTCACAGAAATGATACATTTTATAACATTGTAAAAATGGCCTCAGATAGAGTTGCTGTCGCTATGGTTGTAGTATATTTAATCATAGATCTGCTTATTGAAAGCTCAACTGGGATTAGAAAACAGCAATATTAAAGAGCAAAGACAACTTAAAAATTGTATTTCTTGAACAGCCTACATTGCTTGGCAAACATCCGCTCTGTTTATGTTTACATACACTTAAGCATCAAAGAAATAAATAGCTGTAGTTGAATATTTGTTTAAGTAGCTCAAACACATAGAAATACATCCGGAATGGAGAAAAATGTAGTAAACATACATAAAGATTTTTTTTTTTAGGAGTATGATCACTGCTATTCTTTTTTATAGAATTTACTTGAAATATTTAAATACATAGATATAAAGCGGTGTATTTGAATTTTAAGAAAACTGACAATGTTACAAAATGCAATAAGGAATCTGATTTTATGATTTATCAAAGTGTCGACTTCAGCTTTTCTGTTTTCCAATAGAACACTTTTAAAAAAAATATCGATTTCTCCCGTTAGCAGCATGAGTAGTGGCTTTCGTGCAGAAGGGATGTTTTTGCTATTAAAGAAAGCTATGTGCGTGCTTACTGCACATTGTATTGATGTCAGAGACCAAAGCCTCGGGATTGTACGAAAAGTACAATAGGATTCCGGAATGTTTGTGAAGTTCTCGAAAAGAGAAAAAGAATAATAAGATGAAAATCAGATTTAAATTAGTAACATTTGTGCACACAAATGATTGTTCCTTGTATTTGTATCCTGTTTTCCAATGGACGTTAATATTAAGAATAGAAAAATAGAAGCAGACAAATCTAATTCTTTATTTATGCGTGCAAGTGATCATGGCTAGAGAAATGGTTCACTTGGTAAAGCTTAATACGAAGAGTCGGACACAGTAGCTTTTCATGCATGTCCGGAAAACCTGTTCAACGTTATTCTCCAATACAATTCAAGGTATAAAACAAATTAACAGGAAATAAGGGCATCTTTTGCTAAAACAACGTAAGAATACAAATGTGTCATACCTTCCACTCTCCTGGCCTAATATGGCGTAGAGAAAAACAATTGTGTCTATAGATATACTGCAGCCTCGTTGGCAAGATAAAATACTTTTGATAGATTAGATAAAGTCTAGACTATTATTAACATTATGTAAGGGTGCATATCTTAGTGGATCACGAGCTCGTAGTTTCAATACTTAGACAGGTTGAATCATTGTATTCTTCAGCAAAGCATTTCGTCCCACAATGCTTTGCGGTCACCTCGACACATGACGAAAGGTACACCGTGCACCGTTTCAGGCATCCTTGATTTGATAGAGAGAGTGAGCTAATGCGCATTTGATGAATATTAACAGAACACTTGAGCAGGTTGTTCGGCAAGAAATTGCAAAACCGTCTTTATGAAACCACGAGACACTACCATCATATCTTTAACATATATTCACTGTCTGGCTGCTACGGTTTGTGTGTCTGTCTTTACCTGTCGGTCTGTCTGTCTGTCTGTCTGTCTCTCTCTCTCTCTGCCTCCCTCACTCTCTCTTTCACATTCTCTTTCTATCAATATTTCTGTTACTTTCGCTGTTTGTATATATATATATATATATATATATATATATACGCCGCACAATGTGTGTATATGTGTGTGTGCGCGTGCGTATGTGTAAGTGTGTGTACATGTGTGAGTATGTCTGTATATATAAACGTTGTGATGCAATTAGCAACGGCCTGCCGATCTATTTAATCTTTATTTTCATCGTCTGGGCCGATGTGTTACCTGTTAGCAACTCTTGTTCACCTGCATTGTATATCTTCCATCCTTTGATACTGGAATTTAGTTTTTCAAGCGTATAGTACACCTTTTGACGAAGTCTTTACATTTGTATATATGCATGTGTGTATATAAGTATATATAGGATATTTTAGTTACTTTATTTTGATCTGTACTGAGCCTCTAGCAAATGTTTAGCAATTTTTATGGGAAACTTTGCCTAACGTGCAACGCATGCGTTCATCAAAAGCTCCCGAGAGACATCCAATGTAAAACGGCATTCTTGTCAAGAGCTGAGGTAGCTGATAATGGTTTATGTTACATATCGATGTACAACTAATTTATACATTACGCTACCGGTTTTAATTCATTAAAAATATCCAAGTTTCAACCTCTGTAGTTACCTCCCTTACAGACCTAAGGTATAATGAGTAGTATTCTATTAACATTACAAGTATTATGGCAAGAAATACGTTCAAACACTGAAACATTATCATACAATTCTTTATAGTTTGCTTTTTTCAGTCATTACACTGCGACTATGCATTGATGTAACATGAATATAAACAAGCTAACATCGGTTGTCAAACGGTAGGGGCGCAAACGCAAACACAAAGACACCCTTATACACACATATATGCATGTATTTATCGATACACGGCAGGCTTTCACACAGTCTCGGTCTAACAAATTCCCTAACAGTTCAAGGGTCGCGACCGGAGCTATGGTAAAAGACTCATAACCCATGTGCCCCGAAGTAGGACTGAAACCGCAACCGTATGGTTGAAAATGAGCTTCGTAACCACACTGTTTAACATTTTCAGATACGCCTACTTCGTAAAATAGAAAATTTATTCCTTAGCTTTGAGGAATTTATGGATTTTTTTTTATTTAGAAGTAGATAATTAATTAGTACGGAGCGCGGAAATTCGATCGTTTGCATATGTTTTAATGTAAATCCTACATTGATTCATAAACTCATAGACATAAAATTATTTGCTTCATGGTCATACATTTCAAATATGCCTTTGAATTCATTCTTTATTTGAAACTGTTTTGATGAGAAAATATTGGACATGCTTCTTTCTTTAAGCATTTCCACTGTATATCTAATTTAAACGAAGGTGGAAAGAAATCAAGTTGAAATAGCATATACGGAAAACGAAACGGTAACCTGCTATAAAACAGCGAGTATGACGATAATGATGTGGCCCTCCTGATTCAGGAATGCCGCTAGGGATAAGCAGGGATCCCCACAGTCCAAAGCTTCCCTCAAACCCTATGAGCAAGTGCACTCTCCAATTCTTTCTCTGCGACACACAAGTCAACACTTAGAGAGCTACCATCCACTCTTGCCATTCTCACAACATTCATCCACATTTCAATACACTGACTCGAAGACAGCATTTTCCTCTCCACTCGCAATTTCCTCTTCAAGTGAAACTTGAAAAAAATCATTGATTCAAATAATAATAATAATAATAATAATAATAAAAGATGGGCTACAGCAAATATTCTGCTCAATACCACAGATTTGCTTGTCAGTTGCTTGACCATAACCAGTTGAGCATGTCCCTAAGTGGCTGAAGATATGTGCATCTCTGATCACGAGCAGAAGTAGTGGGGGAGCATCATAGCCATGTGTTGAGAGGGATTCTTTGGGGTTTGAATAATTCACCTCTGGAAACATGGGTGGTTTTTTCAACATCCTTAAACAACCCTTATTCAGGGACCGTTTGAGCGGGATGGGCTACTCAACCTGAAGAAAATTCTAACTGGGCCCCACCTGCAAGGTCATGTGCTGTTTATATTGATATGAGATCACCATGTCGCGCACATATGGTTGTGATGCATGTGCCTGGTGTACCTTTATCAGACGGGTAGTCATGATGGGTATATTGGGCTTCGTATATTTTACCCCAGTGTCATTTTGATGGCATGAACTGCTCTCTCACTCAATAATAATAATAATAATAATAGGAAAGTTATGGGGCATGGGGAAAGTAATGGTGATACCAGTGGTAATTGGAGGATCAGGATCAGTTTCCAAGATCTTCGAAAATATATATCATGTATATTGGAGCTGCTGTCAGGCTCGAGGTGATACAGAAGACAGCATTGTCGGGTACATCTCGCATTGTAAGGAGAGTATTGTACCTTTGAGTCAGAGGAGAAGGCACTACTTGAAACCTTTGACGATTTGCTATTGCCTGCTTTCAAGTAAAGAATACCCGGTAATTAAGAACTATCTGGGAGTCTTTCATTCAGAATAACAACAACAACATCAACAATAATAATAATGAAACAATCCTGACAACGATAATCACAATGACAATAATAAAAATTCTTTATGAAGCTATCATTTACAAATCATTCAATATGTCGTTAACATTAAATAAACTTCGTTTGAAATTATGAGAATTTAAAATATCCTGAGAAATATATCGACCAATTAAATTTAAGATAAAAGGGAAAGATTAACAAGACATTATGCATGTGTGTGTCTGCCTGCGTGTGTGCAATACTGCATAAATGTATGCTATATATATATATATATATATATAATATATATATATATATATATATATATATTATATATATATATATATTATGATATAATATATATATATATAAATACGTATTATGATATATGATATAATACATATATATATGCATATACATATATATATATAATTGCATACGCGAATTTGTGTATGTATATATATATATATATATATATATATATATATATATATATATATATATATATATATATATGTATATATATATGTATGTATATATATGTATATATATATATATATGAATGTTTACATGTATGTAATGTATGGTAATCATTTCCTGCGGAATTTCATCAAATCTTAATATAATTCCAATCACTAATTTGAAATTGAATTTAATAATATTCCAAAATAGTTTCAAGCATTTACGTCATATAGCTTGTATGATAATTAATCGTTTAATCCAATGACAGTCTAGAATGACGTAGCTGTACATCTTTGAAAACATCGCGATTTATTAGAATTTCGCCTGCAGATATGCTTACTCTGCTGGATGTTGTTGTAATGCGGCTGTCATTATTCTTTTGCGGAATTATGGCTGCCAAATTATTAAATTGAAATACAGTAAACTTTTATACAGATCTTTGAATTTTAATTATCTGTAATAATATATATGGGTTCTTTATTTTCAGTCTCGTAAATCATAATTTGCCTTATTAAAACTGAACAATTTTGGAATTATATAATATTTATTGTGATGGTTAAAGCGTTGTGATTACAGTTTACTGTCAAAGAAAATTGGTTGTCGTTATTTCGAATCACAACAGTTCGTTGTTTTGAGGATATCACTCTGTGATATTCCAAAGATAAGCAGCACTTTAAAGGACAACATCGGTTTTGACAGAAATGATATAAATTGTTCCAGTGATAAGAGAAACATTGTTTTCGGTGTAAGGAGAACTAATTATACACTCTTGGACAGAATTTCAGAAGCATTTTGGTTGTTGGATTTTGACTGAAACGACTGTCGAGATCAAATCTTTGATCCGTCTAAGTCTTTAAATCGAATGCAAATCTAGCTTCCCGAACGGGCTTGAGCAAACGTATAAGAAAGTAATTATTAATGTTGATTTTGTGTTACGAAATCATTCATGTACAAAAAAACTATTCTTCAAAGGTACGATAGGCTTACACTTCTCAATCATATTTTCTAACTTAAACTAATGTAAACTTGACAAAAGCACTCAGAAAGCACAAACCTCCACCAAGACATCATCAATGCCCTATCAACAATTAGCCAGATATGCTTTTTAAAATGAGAATATCTTAAATAAACTCGACTGCTCACACGAACGAGAATACTCAAAATGATCCCCATCGCTCTCAAAACTTAACAAAAAAAAAACCGGAAAAATAATCCAGAATCCTTGTCCGGAATTGGATCGATCCCAAAATCGAATCGGTTTGTGACAGTTACAACGCCAAACATTCCTGAAAGTTTCATCCGAATCCATCCAGCGGTTGTTGAGCTACCTTGTCCATGGTCAAACAAACAAACACGACTGGAAACAATACCTCCACCTTCGCTAAGGCGGAGGTAATTATGCTTTGTGATGACGAGTGGTCTAGTCGTGAAAGTGTAGTTCCCAAGATCTTAAGCCCGTTGTTTCGAGTTATGACAAGGCGGTGCGTTATGCTCTTTAACAGAATACTTCGTTTCATGTTGCTCTACTCCACTCAACTGTAAATGAATTCCAGTAAATAGCTTGGAAATTAGTCCTGCGATGTACCGGCATTCCATGGATGGAATGTGTCACTTGTAAGTCACGGAAATGGGTGAAGTATCGAACAAACGCGACGGTTTGTTTTCAGTCGTATGTGTTTGTTTGTCTGTGGACAAGGTAGCTCAAGAACTGCTGGATGGATTCGGACGAAAGTTTCAGGAATGTTTGGCCTTGTAACTGTCACGAACTGATTTGATTTTGGAATCGATCCGAAATGAGTTGTAGAGCTGAAGGCAGATCTAAGCCTAATAATGTATTAATATCGCAATGTCAATGGAAACTGCAGCCTTCACCATATGCATCCATTGTGAATGCTTCTCAGGTTCAGCCTCGTAACAAATTTTCTGTAAAGCAACCGCTAATATATCTTCGAAGATGGACCATTATAATAGCAGAAAAACTAAGTCCTATTCTATATAATTATGATATATTCTGCTAATACTTTTCTTCACAAATTATTCTATTTGTAGCGGTCATAGTTTCATAAGGCAAATAGATACACACGGAGGAAATGAAATTGCTTCAATCTTTCTACTTTTATACCAATTTTCTTATGTAATCTGCTTTTCCTCTTACTGAAACGCGGATGCCTGGCAGACGATTTGTTTTCGTTGTCTGCGTTGTTTCCTAAGAGAAAAATATAAAATCTGAAACAGGTGATCCCACAGGCAAATATATACAGCATTCATTATGAAATAACCATGCGATTTAATTTAATTTCCACTATTTTTTTGTCTCGGTAATTGGAACAACGTGGTCAGAATGTAGAAAAAATATCTCATCACACGTTTATCAATTTAGCTACAAGCTATATTATCAGTCTTTGAGAAACGTATTTTGTTTTGCTTTGCTTCTAAGAAAAAGGAGAAAAAGAGAAAACGAAATGGTAGTCACAATATTGATAACACTTTATCATTTTTAAATAATAAAAATGAAATAAAGAAAAGGAAATCGATAATTGTTTTCCATTGTGAATATCTGTACAAGTTCTTCCCGCTATCGTGTTGATAAGAGTCGATCTGAGAAAAGGTAGGAGGTTGAAAATAATTATGTGACAGACTATAATATTTTAGATTCACTGTTGAATTAGTAATGGTGATAGCCCGGTGCTGCGTTACATATCGCAATAAATCTCACACACGCGCACACATATGTATGTGTGTGTCAGAATGAAAGAATGTGTGTGAGTGTATATACCTATAAGTATATTATGTAATGTAAATGTATTAAGTGATTAATTATAACTATAATAAACCTTTACATTTTTTTGGTTATTTCATTTTGAGAGTTTATGCATAAATATGGCTTGCAGAAAGGATATGGTGGTGTAGAAAAAGACAATGGGTTAGTTGATATCGAATGAGACCGATTCAGGTGCGATATGGCCGTAGACTCTTTGTATTCTCCGGTGGTCTAAATGCAAGGTCTGCATATTGTGACTTTAACGTAGCTTATTTCTTTTTATTATCGCTTCCAGATAACTGCCACTGTCAGTTACAAACAGCATTAATTCTCCTCTGCTGGAGAGCTATATAGATAGCCACACAACAAACACTAGATTTGTTTCCCCAGCATCCATGTTCATGTCGGTTCAACATGCACAGAATACAAAGATCTTCAATAAGTTTGTCAGGGGTAGAGTCTTAAAAACATCAGGATACTTTACGAAGATTATACTTTAGAACAATTTATCTGAGCATAATTTGAGAGAGGATATTTCTGTAGATTGCTTTGTCTAACACATTGGACATAAATACGAAATCCACGAGATGTTTCTATAACCATATGCATGATAATAACGTATGTATTGCGTATTGGGGTTCCATAGTTGTAACTGGAAATGTATATGAGAATATAGTTTTTGAACAACATTATGAGAAGAAAATCTGAAGAGCAGCGAATTAAATTCCATAAATGTGCCCATTGCTTTAGCAATGTAAAAGAAACAATTTTACTGAAATTTAATATGGTTGGTGTTTTAAATAAAAATGGTCGCCGTAATGATTTTAGAACCAGACTAGATGCATTTCGATGTTCAGTTGCGTCATATCTATTTAACCTCTCGAGTCAAAATCCATCTAAATCGATGTTCCTTTTCATCTTTCCTATGTTCATAAAATAAGAACAAATCAACTTCTACTTCTCTGAAAATATGTCGATATTGATTTCTAACTTTTGCATTATGTGGTTGCATGTAGGAATCAATTGTAACCAGCCAGAATTTCCGAGATTAACTCCCGCAGGAATTATCCTTTGAGAGACAGCGATTTCAGGAGATTAATTTGTCGAGATTCAACACCCAGACGTTTCATTCACCCGTACAGTACTCTATCACACAAATCACTGCTAGATAATTTAAGGGAGCCACTCTTTTTGCTTCCAACCGCATAACAATCCGCTGTGCGTAAACATTCGCACATCATGAAGGCTCTGAAGAAGATAAGTGTTTCACTTTCATTTCTGGCTAAACCATTTGTACAAAAAACTATTCGAGGACGAAAGTTTCTGGCTAAACCATTTGTACAAAAAAATATACGAGGACGAAAGTCGAGGGCAACGAGTTTTAATCTAAAAGGAAAGATAAATTCATGTCACTGAATGCTTGAAAATGTTTCAGTCTTCTCTCTAGCGTTTCTGGCTGTAAATTGTCTTCATGACGAGGAAAACCTTTGAGAAGTTTAGATGATATTGACATAACACAGTGAGTAAACACAAATAATGACTTTGCATTTGAGCACATTTTAATAGCAGGAATAGAATTGATTACGTCCATTCTTGTTTAACTATTTAACAATACTTATTTAACAGATTTTCAATTCACAACGTAAACAATCGTAATAAAGTAATTTATCATATTTAGTCAAGCACTTACTGTCTTTGTTTCAGCATGATTGTTGATAACATGAGAACTGAAATGTTTAAGTTGACCGAAAATACATCACTTCAAAGAGATTAATAAACTAATGCTGTTGTTGGAATGAAGAATGATACACATGTAGAAGTATAAGAACTCCTGAGTAGACAATAATTATTCATCCGATGTTCCTATGCATTGCTAGTCACGATGCGTTTCTATTTATCCATTCATTGCATGGTTCTCTTCTGTTTGGCGGATGGATTATGTTTCCTTCTC
Organism: Octopus sinensis; assembly: GCF_006345805.1. Taxonomy (NCBI): domain Eukaryota; kingdom Metazoa; phylum Mollusca; class Cephalopoda; order Octopoda; family Octopodidae; genus Octopus; species Octopus sinensis. Next base: position 82,273,035 of record NC_043005.1, on the reverse strand, counting down.
CTCGTATTGGAGATCTTCTAAATGGTATTTTCTGATCTCCTGACTAGCCACTTGATATCAGTAAGTGTTCACCTGTCGTTTTGAACTTTGCTAAATATTCCTCTTGGCGGAACTTGAACTTCCAGTATTCCACGATCATATTATTCACACCACACTATTCCATTGAACTCACACTCGAAAGAAGGTAAAATTGTACAGCCAAGGAAATTATTACCTTAGAGCGTTTAATACTGCCATTATATTTAATATCAAACCCTATAAATATCAATTTAGCTTTATAAACTTAACGTCTCCATATAAAAAGAATATCTTAGACTATATTGGATTGATACTAATAATGAAATCACGAGGAGAGGTTAATAGAGTAGAGGTCTACAACTCCAAAGATCGATAGTATTGCTTTTCACTTCCAATTTCCAAGACATTAAACAAACGAGATAAACTTCCGAACAGGATAAATTTTACTATCACACCGTGGAAAAATTCACAGAAGAACATAAAATTCTTCCCTTTAAATGAATGCTAATTTACTACTACATTAAGGCGGTAACTTGCCCGAATCGTTAGCACACCGGGCAATAGGCTTAGCGGTATTTCGTCCTTCTTTACGTTCAGAGTTCAAATTCCGCCGAAGTCGATTTTGCATTTCATCCTTTCGGGGTTGGTAAAAAGCACCAATTTAACACCGGTATTGATGTAATCGACTTATATTTTCCTCTTCGCAGCATTAATAATACTCCATGAATAACTTATGTCGTTGTTTAGGTAGTTGTAACGTAAGTGAGATTTCAATGTTTATATGTAATACAACCTGACAACCGACAGAAGGGTATCGAGTATGAAGCTTCAGTCTTAATTTATTGATACCTTCAATTTTATTATCTGAAAATGTGGTTTTTCCATTGTTGTTCAACTTAAAGTCAGCTCTTACCGAATAGCCCTATGTTTAAATCCATTCCAGGCAGCACTAACTAAAATGTGAATACTGCATAACGTGGGCGATTTGGCAATTATGTTTATCAGTTTCACTAACACGTGATGTTTTGTTTTAAGAAGCGACGCTTCAAATATGTCAATTTCGGTTCTTACAAAATTAAGGTCATTTGGGAGATTAGACTAATGAAAGATACATATCACAATTTTTCCCTACTATTTAGAATATCCTCAGACAACACACTAATATAATATGACTAAAGAATGTTGTTATAATACTATTTTCTTCTAGTACAACAAAACAAAATGTGTGTTATGAATTACACTAATCTAGTAATGAGGCCTTAAAATATCAACGATATCAGGAGAACAATCTTTTTCATGAGCAGTTTTTTCATGTGGATGTTTGTTGTCTTCTTTTTATCATTGTATTTGTAATTATTATTTGCGTGGTTTAGGCGACAGCACGTGTATTAGAAACGTATAGATAAAACCAAAATTTAATTATAGTTTTACTATAAAGTGATGTGATTGGAATACTGCTGCGTTTTATAACTAATAAGAAATGTGGTGCATTTGTTAGCAATATTAGAACAGGTAAAGATGAAAAGATTCAATTTATTTAGTATTTAAATGGAACACGTTTATCAACTCAAAAGTGATAGAAAGCAATGCCTGCCCTGGCAGTGTTTGAATTAGAATAGAAATGATAAGGCTATTTATTACTTAATACCACTTTATTACTTTATACCACTGTGAAGATAATAGTAGCAATATTACACCAATATAAGAAAGCATAGCATGATGAGCTGACAGAATTGTTAAAACGACAGACAAAGTGCAAGGCGGTATTTCGTCCATCTCTATGTTCCGAGTTCAACTCCTCCGAGATCGACTTTGCCTTTCATCATTTCAGGGTCAGTAAATACTGGGGACGATGTAATCTGATTAACCCATCCTCCAAACTTGCTGACTTTCTGACAATATTTGAAACCAATATATCTGAAGAATGCTGGTCAATATCAAGTTTATAAGAGCCATTTTTGTCATGTAAATCGAATTCATGAACAATTTACTTAAATATTCCTTTGGGCTGTAACACTGCGACCTCCCCAACGATATATTTCTATTTCCACTATTTGAATTCTAGTTAATAGGAAATTATCAGTTCTTTTCCTTAGATTATTTCTTTTTTTTTTAATTTAGTGAGCTAATGCGCTTATTTTTCTACTGTATTAATTTTAGTTGTACAAATCTGTGATAGGAAATTGGCACCGGACGCCGTTAATCGCTTCTAGCTGCATGCCTTTTTCTTCACACATATCATTATCATCAATGGTATGCTACTTTCTACCACACGTTCATTATTTCGTTGAAATTTCAGGTCCTCTTTTATATAATGTTTCGCACAAAATCCCTGCATTCTCCGTTGCCTACGCATAAATTTGGAGGCAGTTGAGATATTTGTTTTATAATACAAGTCTTTACATGCCAAACAAGTGTGCCTCTAAAATTTTGTAGTCACATAAAATGTAAATACATTGTCTCTATGAAGAGTATTTTCTTAACCCGAGAAAGGGAATACGGTGACTGAGCCATATCTATACAGCTTAAAACATCAAACATGATAAACATAAATAAAAGTGAGTTTTTGAGAAAATTGTCCGATTTTATTGAAATAAATGGTCAACTCTCGGACACTCCTGTATATCCTGCTAATTCGTCTTCTTTGGCATTGTGACAAATAAATTGCAAGTGTGCTAACAAATGTTTACGCCATGTTGCGGTTCACCTACCGCGGGTCACCTGTTGCTGTTTATTATTTAAGCTTACATCGATTCCTCCGTGGTGTTGTTTTGCATTTATAATAATATAAATATATACAAATTTTAAAAAAGTATATATATATATATGTACGGTACTGTTTCTGGTTTGCTGATTTTCGATGGGGTTATTGTAGTGTAATACTTTATGACTGTATATATTACAGTCTTAGGTAGCACGTATTATATATATGTGTATGTGTGTGTGTATGTATGTAATATATATATATATAATATATATATATATATATATATATATATATATATATATTATATATATATATATATATATATATATATATATGTATATATGTACATACATATGAATCTAGAAGTGATGGACGAAAGTAGCATTAACTTTTTTAGGTCTTTCTCTGTTTCTCAACCGACCAATAATAAAGCTATCCCTAACGAACCTATAATGACTACTGAAAACAGCTATAAGTCTAATTTACTACAATAAGGAAAAATAAGTAATCTCTATTATTTATACCTTGTCTTGCATATGTGTGTATGTGGGGGCGTGTGTGTCTGTGTGTTTGTTTGTGTGTAGGTGTGTGTGTGTATGTGTGCGTGTGTGTGTATGTGTGCGTGTGTGTGTGCGTGTGTGTGTGTGGTGTGTGTGTGTGTGTGTGTGTGTGTGTGTGTGTGTGTGAGCGTGTGTGAGTTGATCCATCGAAAATGTAATTTTATCAGATTTTCGCGTATAACAATAGCATAGAATGATTGATGAAATACAAAGAGAGAATTGAAATTTCTTTGCCTCTTTCATTTTATTCTTGTTCTCGGAGATAGTGTAAATATATGCAAGGTATTTGCATCTTTCTGCACATAGAGTATTGACAGTAATTGCATATTCTGTAAGTTACTATAACATTGAATAACAGACAATAATCTCCCCATTATTACTATTATTATTATGACATTTTTTTTTTTCAAGTTTGGTAATGACGGCAAAACCGTTAGAGAGTCGTAAAAGTGAGTTTTTGAAAAAATGCTGGGTGATACACCCCCTTTTTTTTCTCTCAGTTCATTCCTCAGAAATTTTCACCTGATACTTCATTTACAATCTGTGACAAATAAAGTACGACCAAAGTTTTTATAGAGTGGACATCTCGAATCCCTCATTACTACTACTACTACTACTACTACTACCACTACTACTACTACTACTACTACTACTACTACCACTACTACTACTACTACTACTACTACTACCACCACCACCACCTCTGCTCTAACCGCAAATTGCACAGAAGTGAACTTCACCCTTTCGGTGGCGATAAAGAAATTACCAACCAAGTAGTTGGGTCGATGTAATCGTCTTATCTCCTCCACTGTAATTGCTGGCTTTCTGCTATAATTTGAAACCAATATAATTATTATTGCTGCTGCTGCTACTACTACTACTACAATTGCTACTACTACATAAGACAGTATGATGGCAATATCGTTAGCAAGCCGGACATATTGCTTAGCACGGTTTCCTCCGTCTTTAAATTCTGACTTCAAATTCCGATGATTAGCATTTCATCGTTTTGAGGTCCCTGAAATAAGAACCCCTTCAGTTCTGGGGTCCATGCAATCGACTTGCTCCTCCCTTGAAATTGCTGGCATTGTGCCAAAAGTTGAAACCAGTATCATTATTATCATTATTGTTGTTGTTATTATTATTATTATTGTTATTATTATTATTATTATTATTATTATTATTATCATTATTCCGCCGAGGTCACCTTTGTCTCTCACTTCTTCGGGGTAGATACATTTATTACCAGTGAGATACTGGGGTTGATGAAATCGACTATTCCCGTTCCCCAAATTTCTGGCCTTGTGCATATAGTAGAAAGTATTATTATTATTATTATTATTATATTATTATTATTATTATTATTATTATTATTATTATTCCTTGTAATAGTAGCACGAGGTGCAGAGGTGGGAGGAGGATTTTTATAAAATTACATAAAATATCAACTTTACACAGCACAAGAAAGTGGAACTCACAATATCCATTTAAATAATAACTATAATTTTAACAATATTCTAAATCTTCTGACATAAGCTGTTCACTAGTGTCCAGAACAGAATAATTATTTCTTACAACCGCAATGTATTATACGTTTCAAGAGAACAATAATGATAATGTTTTTACGGCCATTTTCTAAAATCTTTTCCAATAGTTATTGGGTATAATTCAACACTTATAGACCAATCATAACATTACATTCCGGTTATGATATTATTTTGATTTTGTTTATTTTCAATAGCCTTCTGCACTTTCTACTTGGCCAAATATATCGCAGTATTATATAATGCTGTTAAATAATCTCTAAAATTTCTATTAAATGAATAACGGGTTATGTAATCGTAGTTTTTGGTGTTTGCTGTTATACGTTGCTGATAAAAAGTTTGTGATTGATATTGTTGGTATTTTTAGGCTGATGGAGCACAGATATGACCGAAAGCGTTCTAGACGTCACCATTCAGGATATTTGAATATGTAGTATTGGAATGCTTTCATAGGCTCATCAGCAAATCGTAGTAGGTACTACAATTATTCCATTTATGATTCAACTAGAATGCTTATTTATATATGCTAATAGTGCTGCCGTTCACAGTGTCAATGCAATTGTAGATGGCGTTGAATGTGATTTCAGCTAAAGAGGCAATTCTTTTTTGCATAGGTATATATGTGTGTGTGTGAGAGAGAGAGAGAGAGAGAGAGAGAGAGAGAGAGAAAGACAGACAGATAGACAGACATGTTAGAGTATGTTAGAGTATATGCACTAGCGCGACCGATATCTCCCTTCTTCCTTTCAATGTACATATAAATTTAGTTAATTACAATATATATTCAGGGTCGAGGCCAATGCGGTAATCCATTAAGATAATTACCGATATTAGATATGAGTACCTTCATCTCTCTATCCCCGCTTCTCTCTCCTTCTCTCTCTCTCTCTCTCTCTCTCTCTCTCTGTCTGTCTATCTATCTATCTATCTATCTCTCTATATATTTTGGTATATATATATATATATATATATATATATATATATATATATACATACACACATACATACATATATATATATGTGTGTGTGTGATTATTAATATTGGGGAAGTTATTTCCGGATCCACAGGGAGGAGTAATTCAATTTAGTGGCAATAAATGAATTTCTCGCTGTATTATATACGTATATATATATGGGTTTAAGAAACAGAACCGCCTTCAAGTAACTCAAACAACATTGAACGACATGGTCTATGATAGAGATAAATAAGATTAAATTTCATCAAAATTAATATCTACAATTACTATTCTGCGTCATATATTAAATTATAAAGACTACGCGCGTTTCTTGACAATATATGTATCAGAATATTTCAGATGTTTTAAGTTTTAATCGAATTTTTAGTCGAATTTAAGATTGTATTATCCTAAATTTTTAATATTAGAATAAATCGATTTTAAGAGTAACGTCAATGTTAAGAATAATAGTCTAATCAATAGATATTAAATATTATTACAATTATAAAAATTTAGAAAAGATTAGACTTTTACTTATTCGCAAATATTTTTAAATGTATCGGTTTAGTAATTTGGCGTAAATTTTTGCCTATCTGTATGTTTGGCTGTTCGCTGATGTTGGCATATAAATTAAATAAATAAACCGCATAAAACATTAGACCATTCCCATCATAAATTTATTTCCGGCTTCTCTTATTTTTTCATTTGTTACTTCTCTTCCACGGTAAATATATAAAATACAAAATATATTCTAAGAACTCTTAAATGTTAATAAGAATTATCTTCCCTACACCGGAGCTCTCAAGCTTAGATTATACGTTGCTCACTTGGAAGCCATGATTAATTCGTGGCGTGGAAATTACCAAAAAGATAAGTTAAAATTTCTTTTTTGTTATTTTTATTATTGTTTATTCCTCATTTTTGTACATTAATGTAAAATTATTTCGACGATTTCTAGTTGTATAATTTTAATTGTCATGTCTTTATATAGGATGCAAATAGTAAAATAGTTTTAGGCGATCCAGACCTGAAGATTGGCAGTATAGTCGGATTGATAGGGTATTGAATTTCTAGACCTTCTATTTCAGGAATACCGATAGACAAATTGTCAAGAAACGCGCGTAGGCTATATAATTGAATATATGATGCAGAATAATAATTGTAGATATCAATCTTGATGGAATTTCATCTTCAATGTTGATTGAGTTGCTTCAAGGTGGTTCTGTCTGTTAAACCCATATATATATATATACATATATATATATATGTGTGTGTGTGTGTGTTTTTGTATAAGTATATGGATATATATATATATACACGTATATGCATGTATATATATGTAAGTATAGTTATATGTATGTATATATATATATATATATATATATATATATACGTATACGTATGTATATATATATGTATATGTATACGTTGGTATATATATGTGTATACATATATATATGTATGTATGTGCGTGTGTATGTATGCATATACATATATAAATATACGTATAAAAATACATAGACATGCATTTATACATATATATATTATGTAAAACTTGTGTGTGTGTATGTGTAACTGCCACACCGTTCGGTTACAATGCGTAGTATTGCAGTTGATCTGTGAAACGTAATGTAAAGTGTAATGCTAACGTAGTTCTCGGTGACGTAGTTTTCAGCAGTGTCAAGACTGGCTCTGCCAAACAGATGCACCAATGATTTTTCCTGAGTCGACGTAAGCAACATCAGATATGTATTACGTTCAAGAGTACAAGGCATCGCGGAGTATCGAATTCACGACCTAAAAATCGTGTGTCGAATATCCCTAACCACTAAGACAAAATTCTTCTCAATTATATATATATACAGGAAGCTAAGGACCTCTGATAAGATCACAGAAGTGTGACGAAAGAACTGTGCCCGAAATACGACTAATGGAAAAAATAAAATAAAGCTGAAGCAAAGTAACACCAAATATATAGTGTTTTATTGGCTAAACTTGCAACATGACCATCCTTGAATACAACTATATATGTGTGTGTGCGTGTGTGTGTGTGTATGTGTGTGTGTTTGCGTGTGTGTGTGTATGCGTGTGTCTATGTATGCATGCATATGCATATACATATATATATACGTATATTTATATATGTATATATGCATATGAATGCATATATATATACGTACGTAAATACATATTTTGTATATGTATGTATATATATATTTATATGTATATATCTATAGATATATACGTATATATAATTATGTATGTAAATATATATATGTATGCATATATATAAATATATATATATAGAGAGAGACAGATGAGACGGAAGAGAGAAATAGTGAAACGTAGATATTTACACATATGTAAACACGTATTGTATGTTGGTATATACATATGTATGTACGTGTGCATGCGCGCACCTATGTGTCTGTATCTGTACCTATACCTATATGTCTGTATTGAACGTGAATGTATTTAAATTGCGAAATTACTACTTTAGGCGACTCGCGGGATAGCAAGCTCGAAGCAAAGAATATTAACTGAAGTCTGAGAGCAGCGTGATGCTTTGAATATTAAGTACATTTTATTGGATTTCTCAACTTGAAATATGGAAGTATTGATACGATAGCCTATATTAGTACTGACTGCTCTTGTTGCTAGTTGTATAAATTAAATCTACGTTTTGTGAAGATTCATATACATTTATGAATGCGTAAATGCTATATTGTAAATATTATATGACATTTCATAAGATATATTTAATCATTAAATGTGTATCCGTATACATTTACTGAAATGATAGCCACACTAGAGTAACCTGTTATATTATGGGTAACTTAGGAAATACACTTCTATATATAAAAATGCTAATTTTTATTATATTACTTGACGCGTATACAACATGGAAACGTATTTCTCAAAAGAAAATCATTCTTTAAAATCAATTACACTTCTCTTTATCTTAACGTGGATATTGTGATAGAATACAGAACGTTGCGCCATTTGTCTGGAAAGAACCTCTGGTATGGATTCATGGCGCATAAAAAACAATCTCATTTATATCCTTAGCAGAAGAAAGCTGCATACTACGGCTGCTGGAGCTGCCAGATCGCGTGAAATCCTTCCGACTTCAGCTGTGCAGCGACAGATATACATTGGCATCATAACAGCCGATGATTCTTCGCCAATGATATCTTTTTATCTTTTACTGTTTTCATACCAGGGCTGAGGTCATGCTGGTGTACCACCTGTAATCACTTGGTGCTGTTTCCGGTATTGATCCGGGGGAAGTAGCAAGTAGGACAGAGTTGCTCATCTTTGCATCTCCTGCACGCAATGTGGGTTGTTCTCTTCTAGGAACGCGATCAGCCTTTTTTTCTGACAATGCGTTCCATTGCCTTGCTAACATGTGATGCCAGAGTGATAGGCCTGTAGTCTTTAGCATCTGTCCTGCTCCCTGATTTATGGACAGAGCATGTTATAACCTCTTTTGGCATGTTGGGAAGTATGCCACATACAAGGAAACTCTGAAAGAAAATCTGCAATGGCTTTGCAAGAGCCTTTTTACATGTCGTCTTACATATATAGAACAACAGTGTCTATTAGAATAACACTGATATCGTAAATAGCCAGAGGGCATCTTGAAAAGTAATTAATGGCGGCAGAAGCAGTACAAGTACTACAGCGTAAACATTATATCCAAATTAACGTGGATGGTGTGTTAGAAAACAGAACACTACGTTATTTGTCTCGAAGAAAAGACCTCTCATATAGACGGGTGGTGCAGTTCCAGATTCCCTGACAGACGGTTCTCGTTTATCAACGATATAAATAACACTGTTTCTATGCATCTTATTTATTTACAAGCGTAATTCTAATAAACGGCGTCTAGTCCCTTGTAGAACCAAAATATTAATCATTAAATCCTTAAAAGGCGATTTATAGTCGGATTTATTTGGTTTGTCCATTTGAATGCTATGATCCAGCTGATCTGTAATGACAGAAATCTTCAGCCATTTTATTTTACCTATGACATCTATTTTCTAAGACGGGATTATGAAATTAGGGGGAGATTTTACTGCTATTTCTTGCACGTTAAGCAACCTATGGCAGGTTCCTTCGTTGTCTTATATAACCTCTTGCAATGTAAATTTATCATATCATTTGACCTGCGACACTTGCCAGGTCAGGTGAAAAATTAGTAAAGAAATTCCAAAATATTATTTAAAAAAAACTCTTAAATAAAGTTCGTGAATTCGCGTTGCGCAGTGTGCTAAATTTGGAGCTAAGGGCTGCTTTGATCACATTTGCATTTATTTAGTTTCGAGCTATCCAAGAATAAAATGAATAAAACTCTATTATATGATTGTTCTTCAAAACTTGTCGATAAATAATATTTATGTTCCAAACAAATGAAATCGAATTACGAACTAATTAGTTTTTATCAAAATAACATACACAGCGCACTTAGAAATATCCCCTATCTAGCAAGGTGCTTCGGAAATAAATATTGCATTAAATAAGTTAATAATCGACTGTTATGTTGATCTAATATTATTTTGGTTTCAAATTAAACAGCTCAACGAATACAAAACAAGTAAATTCAGTTGTTTTTCTTTTAATTATTTTACGGTTTACAGATTCGCAGGATTTAATCTATCGATTAACCACTAAACAGATTTGAGCTAAAGCAGTACATGGAAATTCGATGGAAGCGTATGATTTTTACACATATTCCATTAAATCAAGAATGGGTGTGCTAAGACTGAATCAAAATGATAACCACATATTCATCGTGTTCATATCCAGTGTTCAGGACCATATGTCATCCAGAAAGCAAGGATATCGCATTTAAGAGACAAACGATTCTAGATTTTAGGTGTCTTTTTGGAAATAGTATGAGTTAATTGTCAATTTCGTTTTTGGATTTGGTCTGTAAGATTCTTTATGTGAGTTCGTGTGTTGAAGGATACGTTATTGGGTCTGGTCATTCTCTTACAGTGCCTTATAATTTAACACACTCACCAGTAAAATTTCCACTTATTTCTTTTTTATTTTGCTAAAATTTTTAATAGTTTTAATAGTTTTGACTCAGTTCGTTCTTCACACTGCCAAATAATGATTTCCGAATTTCTTGGCATACAAAAACATACCCTCACCATATAGCTGTTATTGCTCTTTTGTAGATTTTTTTTGGTTATAAGTGTTTATTGAACTCGATATTTTAAAGGAGATCAGTTACGAGAAATTCACTCCATGCTGTCGTTTTTCAATTACATTTCGAGTAATAAATGTTATAACATATAATCCACACAGGGTGAGAGATAAACCCCCCCATATTTTAAACAGCCATGGGCGTGAGTGTCGCATGGGTAAGCAGATGGTAATAGTGCTTTTACGTAGCTACCTTTTTTCTTTTTTTCTTTGTTAATCATCACCATGTTAATCATCACCATGAACGTTTTCTGTTGAGACGTTTAACAATCATTGTTTATTTGGGTCGGTATTTAGACACAATTGGACACAAAGTTACCCAGATTACAACAGCACAAAACTAGCCGGCTTGCCTTACTGCTTAGAGATAAAAGGAAACCATTTCAAGGTGGCTGTGATTGACAGGGACTGAAGATGGAATCCTACTGTATGAGGAAACTAATTCAGTCATAACTACTCTACAGATGCGGAGCGTGCAGGCTAAGACGTGAAAGCTTTGTTTCCTTGAGATAACTACTGATGATATGGAAGAAATTCTGATATCCACAGAGGTTCATAAGAGAATTTTGTAATATTTCTGAGTAGCTCCAGCTGTGTGAGGCAAAAGCATCTGGGATGTTTGTTTTGCTTCGTGGCCATTTCTATATGAGAACAGCTTTCAGTGTTAAAATGGAACAGAATTGAAATAAATTGCTATTGTTTACCTCTGTTATCAGAAACACACACCATTATCATATTGTGAATATTACATGGTGATAAATTAACGAGACTAATTTATCTATGCTATGCTACTTTCCTATGATATATTAAATTTTAATTCAACTGATGTCTAATTGTTACGTCTAATCGGCCTGGTGGTTATCTAACTGCGTTGTTGTCTTATCACGAACAATATAAATTTAACGTTACTCTGAATGTGTAAGCTACTGAACACAAAGCCACTTGTATTACTTGTGAACGTAATTGAAATCAAATCTACTCCTTATAGTCATACATCTTAATTTTCAAAATGCTATTGCTACAATGTCACAAATGACTATATTTCATGCAGGCAATCCCGCTTTATTTATTTAGTAGCGCTTGGACTTGTAAAATTGCTGAGCTGAAAATATTAGTGGCTCGTCTAATACAGATTCTTTAAAATTTGTTCACACAAATCTTTTAAATATTTATGTAGAATATTCCATTTATCATTATTAATATAATTATATCCTGCTAAGAAAAGTATATAAAAGATTGTCAGAATACTCATCAATTGTTTATGGGCTGACGAATAGCGATTTTGGGCTTCAGTAGATAATTGCGTGTCGGAAATTCTCTCTTGAAGCATTAGCATCAGTGATAGTATATTTAGAAAGCTTCAGAAGAAGAACATCAAAGATCACACGATTTGTACTGATATCAAAGACGCATTTGTGCGAGGCTGTTCTTCAAAGTAAAGTTATAAAACCATATCTTTTGATATCGTTCATATTCTTACCATGTGCATCTGCCACCTAAATTCGTTAAGTTCATTACTGAAATCTGCATTAGATATTGCATACATCACTGGATATAATATTAACATCAATAGGAGTTATTATAATTTTCATATCGATTTTCAAATATTAAGTTTTATGATATTACTGACTGCACAGAATGTATATCTTCTGTTTTTACGTATAGGTATATATGTGAAACATTTCAGAAAGATCTCATTTTTTAATAACTCTATTTAAACTGTCATACAGAAGTACGTGTCAACTTAATCATACACTAAGTAGCGGATAAAATGTTAATACTATACACAAGTCTTAAAATTGAAAGCTTACCCATGAATTATTGTTCATTTATGTGTTTTCCACACTATTTTAGACATTTATATACTCCATATGAAAGAATTGTCTAAATTCATTCGAGACGGAATTTCTTCTACTTTTAAATGGTTTTAATTTGTGGGAAATATCTGTATAAGTACAGCATGAAAATTAACTATCATATATCTATATTGATATGTTTCTGAAGTTATAAATAATTCTATATATCCAAAGGAGGAATATATTGAAAACGCTTGCTTATTTGGAAGGAAGAACATCTTGTAGCGGACGTGAATAAAATTTATATGCTGTCTTAAATACGCAATACTTCGTGAATTTACTTTCCTATACGAAGACATTTTCTTACTAAAAAAATTCGTATAAGAAATACACTATATCTTTATTTACTTAACATGAAATGAACTTCACTGTTTATGCTAAAATTGGTAATCATTACACAATATATTTGGTAGAATGACTATTTTAAATTCATATTTAATTTTCAATGCTTATGAATCACGTTTAATCCAAACATTTGAATCCCAAATAATAATCCTAAATATCGAAACTAAATCTCATTTTCAGTAGAGATGCTGAATATGGAAAAGCATTGTTTCTTTGTCAAAACAATTAATCAGTGAGATTTGGTTTCAAATATACGTGCGCTTGTGTGTGTGCTGGTATTCGTGTGTGTGTTCGTGTGCGTGCATACAGATAGATAGATAGATAGATAGATAGATAGATAGATAGATAGATAGATAGATAGATAGATAGATAGATAGATAGATAGATAGATAGATAGATAGGCAGATATATAGATGGATGGAAGCATGATTCTATGCAGAGAAAAGATTGCAAGAAAAAATGTATGGAAGTTTTGTTTCACATTAAAGGCACATTAGGATTCATTTTTATAAAATACTTTGTGCAGTGTTCTCGGCTTTTTATTTCTACCGATTCGTTACCATGACATCCGAATAGAATACAATATATGAGGCCAATCCCTGAAAGCGACCTCCTTCAACTTATTGTGCTTTATATCTGAGCACCTTTAATGTGAATGATTTGCAGGAATCATTAGCTGTCTAAATTATATATATGTATGTGCGCGCGTGTGTAGGCATACATATATACACACATATGCATATATATATAATATATATATATATATAATATATTATATATATATATATATATATATATCTATATATATATATATATATTAATATATATATATATATATTATATATATATGTATGTATATATATATAATATATATAATATATATATATATTAATATATATATATATATATATATATATATGTATATGTATATATATATGTATGTATATATATATATATATATATGTATATTATATATATATATGTAATATATATATGTATATATATATGTATATGTATATATATATATGTATATGTATATATATATATGTATATATATATACATATATATATATATGTATATATATATATATATAATATATATATTATATATATATATATATATATAATATATGTATATATATACATATATATATATATATACACATATATATATATGTATATATATATATTTATGTATATATATATACTATATATATATATGTATATATATATACATATATATATATACATATACATATATATATACATATATATATATATACATATATATACATATATATATATATATATATATATATATATATATATATATATATATATATATATATATATATATAATGAATAGGAGACTGAACGATTCTATCACATTATGGTGTCTAGGAGCCTGTGTTTATCTATTTGGAGAAGCATGAAACTGATTCATGCACTGATAACGACGCTGGAATTTATAAGTGGTTACAAATCTCTAAGAAATGAGATTGTTTGCTCTGCAACATTGGTATCGATAATTAAATACCAAACTCTATTTTGAAGACGTCATTCCTAATCTTATAAATTAATATTGATGATTGCCTGTAGCTATATTTTATGCAGTATTTGAAGTTGGTTGATTTCTAACATTTGTCTAGCTATTTTAAAATGAATCTATGTTGCGGATAAAAGTGGAAAAATGATGCATATTAACGTTCATTCTCTGTAATATGGTGTTGACTTAATTCCTTATAATTCTTCATTATACGCCATATCGTCTGTGTTCAAACCACACGGAGATCGACTACATCAGAAAGCGTACAGTAACATGATTATCGTTTCACTCTATTTAATTTCATGCATCACAGTTTTTATTTTGTATTTTTCTCCAAAAGACTGCGTTCTTGGTTTATCATTCCGTAACAAATATAACGCCAAACTCTATCTTAATGTTGTACCAAAGTGCGAAATATGTATTAATAAGACACACAATTATCGTGGCTACTCTACACGCAGAGTATCTCATAATTCTATAAAATATTTGTATATTAGTAATAAGGTTTGACAGGAAAAATTCCACAAAAAAGGAAGCCTAATGAAATTATTTATAACAAAACTGCGAAAATTCTGAAGAAAAAGTGTTGTAATATATGTATTACTTATATTTGAAAACGAATGTTGTTATAGATATCGAAATAAAAGGAACCAGTGACACTTTTTCTGTAATTTCTAATAAATTTATATACTTATTTATTGCCAGCCGAAATAATTCTCAACATGACATGACGGAACTAATAAAGAGAATATATTTGAATGTGAATAATCGTACATTCATACGCCATATCCGCACAATAACTCCCACCGAAACAACTCACGCAGACACACATGCATACACATGCATGCATGAATACATACATGCATAACATACTAACATATATCCATACATACATATGTGTGTATATGTATGTGTGTATGTATGTATGTATACATGCATGTATGTATGTATGTGTATATATATATATATATATATATGTATGTATGTATGTGAACATACTGCGTATACATGTACAACGTTGAATGAATATGAATATACCTATTCAGTAGCATCAGTTTCTCGAGAACAATATATATATATACAATAATGGAAGACAGGAAGCAGTATATGAACATAATGTTTTGTACAGATGTTTCTAATATATATTTGGAAAATTTTAAGTATTAGTCTCAAGAATTAATTATTGTATTCAAGTAAAATTGTTGGAATAGAAGCCACATCTACACAAATAAGCAGGCCATTGCTAACATGCGTAATATAGTAGGTTATTAATATAAAGAGTAGTTATGTTGTATAAATTCGAAGTAGTAACGTCCTTGTATAATATGAATTAAAATAGAATATTTATTCATTTGTCATGCAATGTTGATCAATGATCTCAGGAATGCATATGGAGACACAGTTTAAGAGTTTGGTTTTTAATCTTACTAATACGGGCAATAAAACACGTTTTTAAATATATTAAATAGATTCATTATGCATGCGGGATAGCAAATTTATATCATGATATTTCGAAACATTGTCTAAAATACAATAATATTATCATATTTGAAGGAAATTAAGATATCGCAATGGCCATCGTGTTGAGGCTACAGTCATGAAATTTAATAGAAACTTGGCAGAACCCTACTTTTTTCAATGTATGCGTCAATTAAAATTTGAACTCATTACTATCTATGTTTGTAGATTTGAGGTTCTCAAAACTGTGATAATGGATTGCTTGTCTAGAGCATTGTAGTAAATTTGTTCAAAATGTCCATGCTAGTTTCCAAACTATTATTTGTCCCGTGTTTCATGCATTATGGGAAATATAAAGCTTTCTCTTCATCAGTCACACGTATCTCTGCTGGCAAAGAAAATCTAGGAATATGTATGATATATGATGCATGAATGCCATGCAAATATGTATTGCATGTGATATGTAATACACATGACATGTAAAGTGTTTTAAATGTAGTGAATGTATGTATTTGGACTGCAGATAACTACTATGATGCTGAAAGACTTTTAGCTTCTGATATTCGTTTAGTAGTCACAGATAAAGTGAAATTTTCTATTAAAGTTGCGAAGATGTTTCTTAAATGGTTTCTGTCTCTAGTGGAATCAAAGTACTAGACCTAGGAACATAACATTACGTTTTACGTCGAGTTTCAACTAAACCCATAGCTATAAATCTATAATCTTGTAAACCTGATAAAAATAATCCGTGTTAGTAGTGAAGATAGCGATTTGCTAGAAATAATGACTTAATTATAATGCTTAATATGTTTCCTAGGACGTTTGAAGATATAAATCATGAAAAAATAGTTAAATATAAGCAAATCTTGCACAAATATCTCTGGTTTCATGACTTTATAATTACAAAATAATCAGGTCTATGTTTACGAGTTGGGTATTGTAGATAAAGTTTATACACATCTGAAATTAAAATCGTGACATTTATTTAAACAATGCCGATGTGGTATAACAATTCCAAACGAAAGAGAAAATGCCATTATAAAGGTGGATTTGAATACATAGTAAGAAAAAATACTGTAAGCCATTTTATACTGTCTCTTAATCTTTCGATGTATTCTATTGTGAAAAAGAGTGAGAAAATAAAACAGGGTCAGAAAGGTGCATAACAACGTTGAAAAAAACGTCCAATTCGATTGCTTAGTTCCATTTTTTGTGATTAGAAGTATTTAAAGGATAGTATTTTCAAATAAGCCACCGAATCTATCCGGAAGACAATCTAAAACTATTAAGATTCAGAATGATAAATATTTATTTATTTACATCCAAATATTTTAACTGTCTAGACGGACTAAACGACGCTATAACGAAATATTTCCGTTGAATACAGCTCATAGGCAGATGTCTGGTTGATCTGAAATAACTATACAAATAATACAATTAGAAATATTTCTATCTATCTATATATATATATATATATATATATATATATATATATATATATATATATGAAGAGAGACAAAGAGAGTGAGAGGGGTAAGATAGGTGTATAGATAGATGCGCGTAAATATGTGTGAATATATATAAACTTATAGACTTATGTATAGAGACGCAGCTTTATCTTAGTATACATTAAGACGCAAGCACATTTGGTTTAAACTGTAGGAAAGACAGACAACAAAATACATACAAACATATAGCGTTGTGGAATTTTATTGCATTTTATAAAGTAATATTTACATTTTTTTTAGAACGATAGCCACTATTTAGTTTAATTCATGGAATTAGGAATATATTCTTCGTATGACTAATTTTGTAGCAAATGCGTTTTTGAATATTTATGAAACTCTGTTAACATATACCAGTTCCAAAGTTAATATTGTAATAGCTGATTCCATACAATATATTATTTTTATGGTTTAGATTTGAGATAAGGGCCTCATGTTGTTTCTCTCTGTACAATAAATATTTTCTTTAATCACTAATCTTTATTCAAGACATTATTAACCTTGTTCTTTTTCGTAGCATTGACCGCTTATTGATATTATTTTTTTGTGGTTTAGCTCCAGATCATCTCCCAATATTTTCAAAGACATTCCAACATGGACCAACACACTACTTTTTAAACATAGTATATATTGTTCAACCCCAATCCAATGTTACTTTCCTTCTTTTATAATTTGTTGTTTGTTATTGTAAATAAACTAGATTGTTATTTCCAGAACTCCTAAAAGCTACGCTCACTTTCTCTCTCTGGCTCCTTGTTAATGATGATAATAATCGTGTTGTTGAAATCAGGATGTTTTTAATTATTGATTAACAAAACAGGTGCAAATTCAAATAATTCGAAATTTAAAAATAATTTAATTGGTTAAAAACTTCATTATTTTTTCAATACAGTAAACAATGTACATGTAATGAAAAAGTTCATCGCAGTCATCTAACCCTAGCTGCTCCATTTTATACACCAGGTGAAATTATAGGTTTCTTTTAATTAAATACAAATGCAAGAAATGTGTAAATAAATTCTGATTAATGAATTTTCATCACTCCATTGACTCTCTCATTAACAAAAGGCAACTAATCATGACTCCACTAATTGATTTCTAAAATACAGCCCCTCTAAAATTTCCCCCGATTTAATGGAAACTCAGATACAGGGTACGTCCTAAAAGCCGCTCTTATGTTTTTCACACTCACTCTGCTCTTATTCAAGTTAACTAAGGGTGCCTTCATGGAGCTAATGTTTCACCGTTTTTTTTTTCAGGTACCATTGTTGTTATAAGTGGTGTACACCTTGCCTATCCTATCCAGAGTGGAGTTACCTCAAGTTATATAACCAGATGAGACATGGGCCCATTGGTGAGGATTCCTCGATTTTGTGGATCTCACCCCCACCCATCTGTTTTCTCCCGATGTTATATTGTGATCCAGAATGATTGGATTGTAACACTGTTTTACTGCAGGTATTTACCGAATGCAATATGATTGAAAATGAAGTTACCCTCAACATAATCTGGACTCTATGCGTAGAAAGTATTTCCAAACATATTTTCATACAAACTGAATCTTCCATACAATCTCTACTTGAATCGCTATTCTTTATTTTTTTTTTAATCTTAAGTAATAAATATTTAGTGTTTTTTTTTTAGTTTCTTCCGCGTATATTAAGACTTTAAAACATATTAAAATTATCAGCAGACATTAACTGCGTATCTGTGGCATTCAGTCCTGCATTGTACTTTTAGAATAACAGAAAATTATAACTTCGAAGGATGTACAGGAAGAAAGGATACAGATTTAAGGTTTTACAGCAATCTACAAAATAAGTCAATCTTTATCGGCTAAAATATTTGCCAAAGTCTTTATCCAGAGCCTTAACTTGGTATTAGATACATTAAAGAAGAAAAAGTTTCGGTTTACGTCTAGGTAGATAGACATCACTTAAATAATGGCTTGTTACTTGGGACAGTGAAGGCTAATAACTTATTCATTCGGCTGTTTTGTTGTTCTCGATTTCCATTCATATTATGATAGTTTAACATCGACTTATCGAGTCTAGAGAAATCAATCACTAGTCGATACTAGCTTTTAGATTTCTACAATCGAATTTGTTAATGCAATTTACATAAATCTAATTGATGGTGAAAACAAAGCACTACATCGAACATTACAAATGTTTGGTCTGGTTAGATAGGCGATAATAATTTTTACGGAAGAAATGTAAACATAATTCAAGATTTTGAGCAAGTACCTGACAGGCTGTGATACCGACTCGTTTATATAATCATCAGATATTATCGATATATTTCATACGTTCCTCGATAACTTTTTTAGTCAGAGAAATTAATGGAGGCGAAAATACATAGTATATTACTTGCAAGACACAGGGATGAGAATATTAACGGAGACATTCTAGCAATTAAAATAACAGCCAAATGTCCTTCAAACTACATACAACAGTCTCAGAAAGGCGGTTGACATTTGAGGAATGTACTCTTCGATATATCCAAAATCTAAAATGCTCGTGGTTGCAACAGGGTCGATCAGAGATCTGCTAAGTGATATGTATTTAATTTATTCCACAAGTTTTCAATTAGTTATCCCTTAGCCTGTATTACTCTCTTCTGGTTAATGAGTCTAACTTTTACTAAGATGAGTGACCACACGTTTTAAGAAAAGGATTGCCTTTTGGCCAGTTGCAGCATCCAATCGAACTTCAGGTTGATTATAACATTGATTCACTCTGAATTCCATTCTAGGATATCTTTACAGCGCATATTGTGTTCTATATTTGACTTAAATGGTATATGAGAATATTAGGATTCGTCGAAAATTGCTATAAATGGAAATCTGTATCGTCTCCGCTTGTGACGTTAAACTTTATAATATTTAATACATATTCATTTAATATTGTCTTATACCTGATAATCGTTCATATCTATGCTAAAACGAAAATACCAGCTTCTTATTATATTCAAATGTAATTTTGTACCAGCTTATAAGTCGCATTCTTAACTCATTCTGTAGCGGTCTGCCGATGTGAGTTTGTCTTTCATCATTTCAGGGTCATAAAATAAGTATCAGTTAAGCACTGGGCTCGATATAATCGTCTTACCTCCTCCTCCAAACTTGCTTGCACAGTGCCAAAATTTGAAACCGTTAAAAATTCATACTGAGAGTTCAAATACTGCTAAAGTCAATTTTGCCCTTCGTTTCGGAGTCGATAAAATAAGGTACCAGTGAAATACTGGGATCAATGCCGGCGACTTTCCAGTCCCTCAATGTTGCTGCCCTTTTGCCAAAATTAAAAAGAATTATTAATAGGCTCTCCCTTTCCTTCAAGTATTTTTGAAAGAAATACCTCGCAGTCTTTTGTTCCCATAAATATTATAAACTTGCCGGAATCTATACGAACCTAACAACTGTATCTTATCTCTGAATTCAGCAATCGAAATACATTGAGAAGCTGTTGCTTGTATTTACACATGGCAACGTAAGATTCTCTACAGAGTCAAATAATATCGTAGAAATATCAGCTAACCTCTCCTCACACATACATGGTTATATGTAAGAGAAGGAGAGAGATATTGGTTAATATACTTCTCGATGCATATTATTCTGAAAATAACCTGCGGATGTTATCTTTAGATCGCATTCATCATGAGTCTACACGAGCAGAGCTGGCCTGGGGTTGAAAAAAGAATAATCTCAAGATCAGTTACAGTCATTTCTCGCATATTTACTTTTGTGTACTAACTTCTGAAGAGTTGCATGAAGTCTGAAGAGATCCTACGAAACTGATTAAAGATTTCTTCGATTTATGAAATGGATATATGACCGACCGCATAACTGTAAACAAATATAACTTAGATTGCACGCACGTAAAAAAAACCATACGGACTTTAACTTGAAGTTTGCTCAAAGAAAATAACATTAATGTATTTTGCAAGTTAATTTAATTATCTATGTTTATCTCCGGAGAAAATTGACTTAGCGTATACTGAAAGGGAATCAATATTAAAAATGTGAAAAAAATTCCTGAAATGGTTTTAGGTCATCATTCATGATATGAAATGCAAAGAATATTGAAGCTGAAAATCTTAACGAGCGTTTAATTGCTTTAAGTTAGTTATGTGTACATTGGCGTTGGTTTTATAATATAATTATCAGAAGATGCATTTTACTATAAATATGTGTGTGTGTGAGTGTGAGTGTAAGTGTATGTGAGTGTCTGTGAGTGTGTGTGTGTGTGTGTGTGTGTGTGAATGTGTGCATGCATATATGTATACATACATAGCTAAATATCTATCTATGAATACATACTATTTATATATATATATAGATATATA
>NC_043005.1:82213482-82235982 GCF_006345805.1 Octopus sinensis | reverse complement strand
TATATATATATATATATATATATATATATATATACACATCATGTTATGTCTATATACATCTATATATACACAGATATTGTTACGTTGATAGATAGATAGATACGTACATACATACACACATGCATATATACATATAAGTACCAGTTGCGTACTGGCGTAGATCTAATCGACTGGCTAGAGTAGAAAAGAATGTCTGAAGGCATTTGTCGTGGTAATGTTGATCTCTCTTTAAACAACTCTCATTCAACCCACAGCATTAAGCATACTACATGTGTGTAATATATATTCTCTCATTATATTACTTGTTTCAGTCATTTAACTGCGGCAAAGCTGAAGCACTGCATTTGGTCGACTAAATCGGCTTCAGGACTTATTCTTTGTAAGCCTAGTACTTATGCTATCGGTCTATTTTACCGAATTGCTAGGTTACGGTGATGTAACACACCAAACACAAACACTGACACACATAAGCATATACATATACGACAGGCTTCTTTCAGTTTCAGGCTCCATTTTCATTTGGTCGGCCCGAGGCTATAGTAGAAGACACTTGTCCAAGGTGCACCGCAGTGGGACTCAAGCTCGGGCCATGTGTTGGGAAGCAAGTTTCTTACAACACAGCCACTCCTGCGGCTATTATTTCCGTGGGGACACCTGAGCTGAGGACTTAAAACTACGAAAATAGAGCGTGTGTTCTATTGTCAATAGAATGGGAATCTTAACATATGTAGCTCTTGCTGTGCTGATGAATTTTGACTGTCGGTCTCTAAACAGCGAGCTTAAATGAATTTTCAGTTTTCTGTCATTCGTAATCAGAATTGGTCAACAATAAGCGAATGTGACATACTTTACCTCAAAGTTCATCTTTCTACAAATGCCAAGCATCTTGGCTTATAATCGATCATCGCAAATGTTTCTCTCTATATTTGGTCTTGAAATTCAACCTCACTCGAGAGCGTTAGAAGATGCTAAAGATGGGAGAGACTAACATATATGGTAAAAGGTTTGTCTGGCGTTTAACTCATTTGTCTAATCCTAAATGTCAGACAAAAAGTCCTAGGATATTCGCCCAGATAGTTTGGCAGGAAAATTCTTTCTCTCTGTGTGCCACCTCAAATATAAGACGCTCAGTGCTGATTGGTAGAGCCATATTGACGCAGGTGACTCTTTTAATGGAAAGAGCATTAGGTCGCGGTTCTCCAAACGGAAAATCTGAGAACCATCATTCAATAGTCAGCAGTTATCTCACAACGGTAATTTTGTTTGCCCACAAACAAAATGAAAATATGCATTAAAATAAATTATCAAAATCAATGACACACAGAATGTTTTACACACGAGAGAATAGCACCGGTACAATGACGAATTTTAAAATTGTACTAATTTACGATAGCATATACAGATTCGACAACAATATAACACACCTCCGTTGTATTATGGAAATTTATAGCAGAGAAGTTCTTCATAGTATTGTCTCGATTATGTACGAAGGTGATCAATATCTAAATATCTTGAAATGTACATTTTTAACTTTGCTACACAAGACATTTTTTTCTAATCATGAAGTGCAACTCAGCGAAAAGCATACCGCGTAGTTTTATGATTTGCAAGGACATGGTTTTTTTGTGTATGCATGAATCATATATGCAATGTAAATTGGTATGTATATATATATATATTATATATATATATATATATATATATATATATATATATATAAATACACATACACACTTATAAATATATATATATATATTCATATAATACATACAAACATACACATAAATGTTGGTGTGTACGTGTGTGTATGTATATATATATATATATATATATATATATATATATACTGAACGATAGTATCTCAGCACCTCTCTCTCTCACTCACCACACTCACCAAATTATCATCATCACCACCTCTGCCACCGACATCTTCTTCAACCTCAAATACTAAAAATAAACCCCACATCGCCACCTCAGTCCTACTGTAATATAAATAATCTTAAAACATTTATGAAGCAGAATGTGTCCCCCACGACACTAACAAGAAACCCCCAAATATACCAATATTCACTGAGTTACAGGCTCTGTACACGTAGTGACTGCATTTCCAAATATCTACCTGACAGTAGATGCGCATTACAAGCAAACACTACCAGCCCAGACCAAAGCACACAATGACATCAACATCAATACCGCCAAATAGTGAACTTAACGTTAAAACACACATAATACGGAATCACTGAATGCCATCCTATGCTATTACCCCAGTGCACCAACTCCCCACATTGCAGTCACTAACACAAAATCAGAAAAAAAAACCGCAAGAATCAAAACCCGCCACTACGCTAGCCTCTACATTACTACTCAATGCATTACTACTCAATGCAGTCCTTCCATGAATGCACAAAAATGGAAGATCCAATTCATTGAGGATTGGGTCGGTGACCATCCACACCACATCCCTTTCTTCATTCTTACCGAGACCCACCTTGACAACTTTCACTTGGAAGCCAGAGTGAATGTGAGGAATTTCACAACCATCCGCACAGATCGAGTCGACAGAAGGAAGGATAGAACTGCCATTTTCCTGTATGATTCCTTTTCGGCAGATGGAAATATGACATTCCCCAATAGCTACTGTGAATCGGTCACCGTGCACAACAAAACCAATGACCTGATAGTAGTTGGGCTGTACAGGCCACTTCAAACACGGCGCTTTAACGAATGCCTCAACAACGTTTAGTGCTTTATTCAACAGTGCATTTCTAATAACATAATTTTGATGGGAGATTTTAATCTACCCTGTGTTGATTTGTCTAGAAACAGTTTGAAACCAGGCACTTCCACCTCAACTGCTGACAAAGAAGTAGAGTCACTTCTTGATTTTATGAATGAGTTTTTCTTGTCTCATTCACCTCTCATATCATCAAGGTATTTGAGAGAGTGGTGAGATCAAGAATAACCCTCTTTCTTGGAAGCAACAAAATATTGGAACTCAACCAACATGGGTTCTGTAATGAAAGGAATTGCCTAACGTAGATCATGCTTCAACTTTTGACATTTTGAGAGCTTTGAGAGAGGGCTCGAATACTGATGTCATCTTCCTTGATTTCAGCAAGGCCTTTGACAGGGTTGATCATAAGATTCTTTTCAGAAACCTATCAAACATTGGTGCCTCTTGGAAGTTACTAGAATGGATCAAATGACAGACAGTCCCCAACAATGTTGTCGAAGGAGTAAAATCAAGCCCAGCCAAAGTCAGTAGTGGTGTTCCACAAGGTACTGTGTTGGGCCCACTTCATTTCATCATCTTCATCAATGACACTACTGACAGCATCAAGTACAGAAACATAAGAATCTTTGCAGATGATTCCAAGATCCAGAAAGTAATCACTGAAGTGGGTGACTGGACATGCCTTCAGTCAGATCTACTGGCTGTCATCCAATGGCCGGCAAAGAATAATATGCTGCTGAACGAGGACAGATCTGAGTTAATCCACTTCGGAAAAGAGAATACCGTGAAACCCCCATACTCCCTTCCTTCAGGTGAAACTATCATGGCATCCAACAAAATTAGAGACTTAGAAGTAACTGTGGACCACAACATAACCTGGGCCGCTCATATAAACAGCTAAGTTGACATGGCCCGCAGAATGTGTTCCTGGATTCTCAGAACATTCCAATCGAGAGATATCCCGAACATTATCCTTCTCTTCTCCTCTTTCCCTTGCCCCTACCTTGAACACTGTTGTCCACTGTGGTCTCCCCACACGAAGCAAAGTCTTATGAAAGTTGAAACACCTCAAATGTCGATTACGATGGATGCATGAGAGGCTTTGACTATTGGGGTCGACTAGAAAAGCTCAGTCTTTATTCTCTCCAAAGCTGCCGTGTGCGCTACGTCATCTGCCTGATGTGGAAAATATTCCATAAACATTGCGCAAATGTTGTTGGCATCGTCTTTAAGATACACCCAAGACTTGGGCCCCGTGCTATCCGTCCACAAGAAAAATCAATACGGCACAATTATTTCCCCTCAGTATGCCCCGTTCTATTTAACATTACGCCAAATCACATTAAAGCAGAAAGACACGTCATAAATTTGATGGTGGTGGTAGTGGTGGTGGTGATGGTTTTGGTGGTGGTGGTGTTTGGGGTGTTGTGGTGGTGGTGGTGGTGGTGGTGGTGGTAATAACGGTGCTGATAATGGTGATGCGATAACGATGATGCCGGTGCTGTTGCTGATGCTGGGGTTGATATTGATACTGGTGTTGGTGTTACTGCTGCCTTCGGCTGCTGTTCAGCTCCGCTGCGAGTTCTGATAAAACCAAACGATCAAAGGCGATAGCACTTTCATTGTCCCTTTTTTTTTCTTTTTATTTATACTCTACAGTATTTATTGGATTTATCCAAAGTAAAATTGCTTTTTTTTTTTTCCTTTTATATATTAAAGCGTAATTTACGAGAAATTAGCTCTTCTTACTAACAGTACAAGTGAACTTCTAGGATTTTTTTTCCATATATTTCAGTTTGCCGTAAACTATGACACTTATCCCATTCTCATTTCAAACATGCGACGTTGCACATTTATTTCCCATGTAATTCGGAAATGAACCTGAACACACGCCATGCATTTTGCCTTCCGTGATTGAGTCCACAATAATGGAAAACCTAACGATATGTGTTCGCCTTTACACTAATATATATACACATACATACATACATATATATATATATATATATATATATAATATATTAATATGTCTCTATATACATATATATGCATATATGTATTGATGGATAGATATGTCGATATTAAATAATTCCATGACACACTTTAGATATAGCAACGTTGATAAATGCATGTGAGCAAATAAACATGCACACGCACAAAAATCAAACGCTCACAAATGCATATATATATATAATATATATATATATATATATATATATATATAATATATATATATATATATATATATATATATATATATATAATATATATATATATGTACATATGTATATATAATATATATATATGTACATATATATATATAGTTATACATATATATATATGTGCGTATATATGTATGCATGCTTTTATATATGCATATATATATACATCTATATATATATATACATATATATACATGTGTGTATATATGTATGCATGCTTATATATAATGTATATATATACATATATATAAGCATGCATATATATATATATATATATATATATTATATATATATGCATGTATGTACGTAAGCTTTTGTGTGTATATATATATACATACATATATATGTGTGTGTGTGTGTGAATTTGTGTATACGATTGTGTATGTATGCTTATATGTGTTTATATATGTATTTAATATTTCAGACAATGCCAATTTTAAAAGCTGGAGAGAAACTAAATTTTAGCTAAAGTACACAGTACAAACGTTAAAAGTGAACAACAAGAAATGCTTGTATAGGTCTTCACACATGGAAGTGCATATTTATGTATATGTTTATTTATATGCACGTATGTTTTCATGTGATAACTTAAGGTTAAGAGAGAGTGAGAAACAAATATCATTTACACAGCTGACCAACCGTACTTCTATGCGTAACCGACATAAATAGCTTTCTTGAGTTTCCTAGGAAGATAATAATGATTTTAAAAATGTGTCACGATTGAAGGATTTTTGTAAAAAGGGAAATACAATGGTGCGGATACTGCAATATGCGGCATTCATTCAATACGTTTTCGATATGGAACTGAAATCTAGAATATATTTTGGTTCCAAATTATATATTTCGCCCGGTGGGGCTTGCAAGACGTTGTGACATTGTTGGCATAAATACATACATACGCACACAGACACTCCCACACACACTTATATATACACGCACACAAATATACAAGCAGACACAAACCAACACGCATACACTCACACAAGCCCACTCGCGCGCATATATATATATATATATATATATATATATATATTATATATATATATGCATGTATGTACGTAAGCTTTTGTGTGTATATATATATACATACATATATATGTGTGTGTGTGTGTGAATTTGTGTATACGATTGTGTATGTATGCTTATATGTGTTTATATATGTATTTAATATTTCAGACAATGCCAATTTTAAAAGCTGGAGAGAAACTAAATTTTAGCTAAAGTACACAGTACAAACGTTAAAAGTGAACAACAAGAAATGCTTGTATAGGTCTTCACACATGGAAGTGCATATTTATGTATATGTTTATTTATATGCACGTATGTTTTCATGTGATAACTTAAGGTTGAGAGAGAGTGAGAAACAAATATCATTTACACAGCTGACCAACCGTACTTCTATGCGTAACCGACATAAATAGCTTTCTTGAGTTTCCTAGGAAGATAATAATGATTTTAAAAATGTGTCACGATTGAAGGATTTTTGTAAAAAGGGAAATACAATGGTGCGGATACTGCAATATGCGGCATTCATTCAATACGTTTTCGATATGGAACTGAAATCTAGAATATATTTTGGTTCCAAATTATATATTTCGCCCGGTGGGGCTTGCAAGACGTTGTGACATTGTTGGCATAAATACATACATACGCACACAGACACTCCCACACACACTTATATATACACGCACACAAATATACAAGCAGACACAAACCAACACGCATACACTCACACAAGCCCACTCGCGCGCATATATATATATATATATATATATATTATATATATATATATATATATTGTTATATTTCGGAATGGTCACTTTGCTAGTTTAGCCAAAAAAAACACAAGCACTATATATTTGGTGTTACTTTGCTTCAGTGTTATTTTTTTTTACATTAATCTTAATCTTATTTCGGCCAGAGTTCTTTCGTCACACTCCTGTAACCTCATCAGTGGTCCTGATGACGAAAGACCTCTGGCCGAAATAAGATTAAGATTAATGTAAAAAATAAATAACACTGAAGCAAAGTAACACCACATATATAGTGCGTGTGTTTTTATTGGCTAAACTGGCAAAATGACCATTCCGAAATATAACAATATCTGTTTCAACACACGACTTCGCATAAAAAATCTTGCACAACAAATATATAAACGTATATATATATATATAAATATATATATATATATAATTATAGTGAAAGGGAGGGAAATATAAAAATATATTTAGAGGCGGCAGAAGATATATAAATGGAGGGAAAGATATATATATTTGTATATTTTTGATGTAAATTGTCGATGATTGCATCTGAATGTATCTGGTTACTTAAGCTAACAGTGTGATTAGACTACAAAGTGTTGCTCTTTCTGAGGCATATATCGCAGAAACACCTCTCTAACATCACTGTTTATCGCTGTTCTATGCGGAACATTATTATACACGTGTTTGATATGTGTTCGAGTGACTCGTATTAGAAACATGCCTGGAATATGCGTTTCTTCTTTTCTATTTATATTTTCTGTTTTGTTGGAAAGCATAATGTTTCCCAATACCGTTTTTGTACGAGAGCACAATGTTCTCTCAGCCCATTAATATTTTTGGACACTACAAGTCTAGTAGTTTTATCCTTGTTTCAATATATTATCAGTGATTCATTTTTCCCTTTTGCTTTCTCCTAAAAATCAAACAGAACACAAATAAAATCAGAGGATATAATCACCAGTCATCAACGGAAAGTAGACGCGGAAGCTAATGCGATGTTGTAAACACATCAGACACTATATCTATTAAGAATAAATAAAACATAAAATGTATTACATACCCCAAATTCATCTTAGTTAGAGTATAGATGAAAGAGTTACAAAAATCCTGTACTACAGAACAACATAAAATATAATTACACTTTCTCATATGCTAATACTGTAAAATTTTAAGAATAAATAACTAATAAATATCAAAACGCCATCATGAAATGCCGCGAATATATTAGACATAAGGTAAAAGATACACAAATTTTGTTATTTCGAACTTGACCATACAAAATATTACTCATCCTCGTACATGTACTGGGTTGCGTCCAAAGGTTTATTAGATTTTCACGAATAATTATTGGCAATTTGTATTCCCATATTATATCATTAATTTGATGTAATTTGTTGTCCCATTGATGCAGAATTGCTTACCCCTAATTTTTATATATGACATATAAATGTTTATATGTTATAAACATTACTTGTTTACTCTTTATTTTGAAGCTTTGATAATGCATGGGAAAACAAATTGCAATTAGAGCCAGGTTACACCACGTGGGTGCAATGGGAGTTGCACAAGAAATTCATGAGGTGGAAGGCTCAGGAACTATGAAAGAATGTGTAAAACAAAATGTGAGGACGACGTTTTAAGGAAGGTGACACCAACTTCGAAAACAAAACCAAGGTAAGGGAGACCTATTGTTGTGGAAGATGAGGCAATTTTTGAAATGACTGCACAACAGCAAAGAGCATGCGCTTGTGCATTGTCGGACGATCCTCATCACTCATAAATCAGCATCACTCAATACCTCTATCAGTGTGGCCTTTTGCACAGACGCTGTTGGGAAATACCTCAATAAATGACAAATGATCAGGTTCAATGACACGTGGATATTTGTAAGCAGCTGCTGGAAAATACTTGAAATGCCCGTTTTTGACATTGTATTGTAAATGGGGATGAAAAATGGATATGTTTCCGTAATGCTAATGAGAGAAATATGGCATCGGAACTTATAATATAAGAGTAAATTGAACAGAAGACCATGATGTGTGTTTGGTAGATCTCGGGGCTTCTTGCTGTTTGAGCTTATCCCATATGGTCATGCTGTGAACATTAATTTTTATGCTCACCAATTTCAGCAAGTATTTTATGCTTTGAGAGCCCGTCACCCGGAAATGTGAACCGAAGACACGTAGTCGTACAACATTACAATGACCCAGTTCATGCTGCCAAAGTGACCAAGCGCAAACTTGAGGCACTTGAAGGGCTAGAAGTGCAGCCTATGGTTATCTACAGTATAGGTATTACTCCCTCTGATTACGATTTTTTCGATCCATGCCTCATTTCCTACACGGACAGGATCTGTGCAATGTGAGTGATGTTGAAAATGTGTGCAGTAAGATTTTTGGATTTAAAGCAGCCAAATAGAACACACGATGAATCAAGCTGCTGGTACAGCAATGGCAACAGACAATAGAATATGATGGGATATATCTTGATTAATAAACGCTTTTAGTATGTAATCTAATTGAACTAATAATTAAAGCTTGAAATTCGAAAAGACATTTAACTCATCCTGGCAATATATTTATATGACGGCTTCCTATGAAAAAGTAATAAAATTTGCAATACTATGCATCCTGTAGATTAAAATAGCACAGAAGAACAGAAAATAACGCAACAATGCTACAAATAATGCTGCTTCGTGACAGAGGTGGAATTGTTATCATAACACAAACCAAATTCATACTATACTCTACTGACATGTGAGAGCCATTCTATTATCATTGCAAAAGAGGTGTCAAAACGTATTACCTGGTATGACAGGGCTTATTAGTGTTGCGAAACGATTGTTATACACACCAAAAGCAAACAATTTTGCTTATTAAATGCGGTACGATTTTGAAACGTTGATAATCGCGTTAATTTATTATTCCTGAAGTAGTAAATTTCCCTACATGAACGTGAAGAAAATGTTGCCAAATAAATACAACGGCTGTATTTTCAATAGACGTTTAGAAGAAATGTTCATACCTGCATGTGGACGTACACACATACACATAGACACACAGACACACACGCTGACACATACATTGATACATGCATATACATAGTCATAGATAAGCAGATGAGTATATATATATATATATATATATACCCATGTGTGTGTGTGTGTGTAATATATGTATATATATATACATATGTATACATGCGTATATATATACATGCATATGTATGCATATATTAGATACGTATGTATCTTTATTATTCGTGTTCAATTTTTTAAGAAATACTTTTAGAATCAGTTACTTGCCACCCAACTCAATTTTATTATCCGTGATGTTCAATAATTAAAAATTTCCCAGTTATTAGCTCTTACACTGTATTCAGCATGTATTACGCGTAATAATACAGCACTGGTATATATTTAAAATATCTGAAGTACTAATGGATTCCCTAAAAAGTACCTCTTAATAGATGAATTTGAATATTTGTGTAATGGAAAGAAATGCATTTGTGTTTATAAATATAAATATTTTTAGATATGAAAAGGAATCCTTTGAACATATTATAGATTAAAATAAACTATCTCGTGTATCATTGAGAAAATAAATGCAATATGGGAATCATTCGTTTTTACCCCAATACCCACTTCTATGATTATTGATTTATGCTTTTATTCTATCTACAAAAAGCAAGCAGTTTTATATCTCATAAAATGCATCTCCAGGAAAGCGATTTTCCCAAACGGTTATAGTTCTACAGCAATAATGATAATCATTGAAGTAGTCAATGACCTAGAACTTACGATAGACTACTTGATTGATTATTTGATAGGTTCTGCTGGCAAATGGTTCCGAAAATGTCTTGTAATCAATGCCTATCACAGATAGGGAGAGAAACATTCCTGGAAGAATCGATAAAGGCTACCGATGAAAATTACTGGCAAAGTGTTTGATTATAATTGTAATGATAGAAAATATAGACCCAAATATATAAGATGGGGCTGGTGGAGAATTATGTTAGACAATTTCGCAAAAATGGCAAAGGTGCAGTACTTCAACTTAATTTTGCAGGCATATTATTGATATTTAAAAATGCTCCTACTATTTATCTTATGAATATCAACATTCTTGCCTCTTCATATCATATTCTAATGTCCCGTTCGTTATTCATATCAAAAGAGGATATACACCTTATATATATATATGTGGAACATATTATATAGTTTTACGTAAGCAGTCAGTTATAAGTATTTTATCACCAGATGTTTCACTTAAATTATTTGTATGATTTTTCCTTCATATTAAATGCAAACTCCAAGTCGGCTTGACATTTTCACTCTCGTAATAAATTTAAGAACTCTTCAAAAATATTCTGTAATTCCCTGTAAATTACAGACGGTAAACATGTATTTTTTTACATGTTTACAAAGGAATGTATGAATATATATATATATATATATATATATATATATATATACTGAAACATCTGAAAGGAATATATTCTTCAAAAACAAACATTCAAAGTATTTATTTTCCACAAGAAATGCAAGCTTCAAATTTTCAAGTAAACATCATTTTATAAGTCAATGATAAGTATTTTTGCAGAGAATGAAAAAACTCTTAAGTAAACAACTCACTATTTTTAAGTATCTCATCTTGTTTTTTTAAGTTCCAAATTCAGTGATATCGATAAAATAACAACCAATACACTAAGGTGCTTCCAATCGATTATCCATTTCATTTTGTGCATATTCAAATGAATTCTCTATTTGAATATTTGCTCTGCTGTTGTTGCCGTGTCTTTTATTTTGGATGAAAATATTTCTAGATATGAAAATCATGTTTCAATTGAGATTATTTTCTTATAATGTAGCAAGTTGATAGAAAAGGGTTTTTTGCTTAGATAAAATAAACCCCTGAAGGTTAACATAACGACGTATATTGATTTTCGAATAGAACATTATGATTTCACCCAATTCATAACCGCTCTTGCTGAAAGTGTGGATTTAAAAAAAAAATTCTTCGAAAATGAGACATGTTTTGATAAGTAACAAAACAAGATAAAATTAGTTTCGTATTTGTGTTGTGCAGAGGAAATTATTTATCCAAGTGAGATAAACAAAAATCTGATTTCGAGTTCCCGATGTAATTAGTAACAGACAGTTACGAAACTGACAACTGGAAACGAAAAAATGTATAGAGCCATGTTCTTCCGCTGAAAAAAATCCTCAGCTATCAGATTTATCTTGTCACAAACAGTCGATAAATAAGGGGGATAATCTAAAACATCCTCTTATGTAATGCTGTGTCTTTGACAGTATGCATGAGTTTTAATTATTTAGCCAGTTGCAAAGGAATACAGTGAGGCAGTCAGATTAAGAAGTTACAAACACTGGGGTAGACCTCATCAAGACGAATTTACTCTTATGGATTTAAGTGTTGTTTGTGTCTCTAGCACACTTTTATACCATCTTATGGCAGGCTCCTTATTTAATTAGAGATGACCAGGAAAGTGTATTATGTAATTTCTATTATACAATTGCTTGTGGGGGTGTGGTAAGAGGTGTGCTTCCCACCCATATGTTTCCGTGTTCATTTCCACTGTATGGCGTCTTGGGTAACTGTCAGACCGAAACTTGGGTAATAGTTTCAGGCCGACCAAATCTTTCTGAATGGATTTGGTAGACGGATACTGAAAGAAGCCCGGTGTTTATACAAATACACACACACGCACATATATACGTGTGCGTATATATATATGTGCGTGCATATATGTATGTATATATGTGTGTGTGTGTCTGTCTGTCTGTCTGTCTGTGTATGTTGCTGCGACTTTGTACCTGTTCATGGCCTTCACCATCACTTGGCAACAAGTGATGGTGTGCTTAAGTCCCCCGTGACTGAGCGGTTCGAAAACAGGGTACGATATAATAACTAAGAAGTCGAAAAATATAAATCGTTTGATTAACTTATTCAAGGTGCTGCTCCAGCATGGCCGCAGTCTAGTGACTGAAACAAGTAAGAGAGAAAAGTAACTGTCTCCAATTTGAAGACAATGTAACAAAGGGAGACACACGTTGATACTATTAATCCCATTTAGAATGTACTCAAACTTAAAATGGGGGAGAATTCTGCAAAATGTTACAACTAAAGTAGTGAAGTTTTCCCCAAGTTACAGATCGACGAGTTAGACATTTTACACATGCACAAAATGAAAGTGAAAACTCAAAAGTTTGTAGCACTAAGTCATTTTTCTATACATGGAATGCTCTTTAGGATTTAGGTGCGATGATTGAATAGTATAAAGAGCTAAGGAATAAATTCGTTTGTACATTATACTCGTGTAGCAGAGGAAACTACAATCGCCAGTTATATTGAGTTTGAATAAGAATTGATGTAAAGTATACTTGCAGATAATGCACTTCCAATACGCAACAAGCCAACACCTCTATTCGTCATTAGGTGCGTATACTTTGTGAAAACTATGGGGAAATAAATTAATACAAATAGTAAAACGTTCTCAAAACTAAAGAATCGTGAATTTCAGAGTAGCCATACACACCACTGACCTCAATCGAGATGTTTTAGATATCAAAGTTGGGATTCTAACATTGACAGACAACCAAGAATTTAGGATTCGACCTAGGTTTTGACTTGACAATTAATCATCGTAACTCTAGAAGTTTGGAAAGCGAAATCGTCTTTGGCGGCATGCAAATTCAGAAGGTATTGTGAAAGTGATTAAGCGACGTAATTTTTTATAAGTACAAACCCCACGCGGAGAGCAACTATACTTATATTGTTCGGGAAAATGCTAAAGAGGAAAATAATACCTTCGAATTAATTTGTTACCATGCATTTTTTTTTCTATGTCGTTCTCCTAACTGGTTACAACTGAATGTCTTTAGCATCCATGCGACGACACTCTTTTGAAAAGTTTTCACCATGAATTCATTCATTTGTCCCAAGATAATTTGAAGGTAACAATCCATTGAAGCACTCGTTAATACTACATTCTTCCTACTGCTATCAGCGACGAAAGCACTGGTCTTATGAATATTTGTGTTAACTACAGCTTATTAAATAACACAATACAGAAAACGCTGTCTTGTTTAGCGCAGGCTTC
This sequence comes from Octopus sinensis, assembly GCF_006345805.1. Taxonomy (NCBI): domain Eukaryota; kingdom Metazoa; phylum Mollusca; class Cephalopoda; order Octopoda; family Octopodidae; genus Octopus; species Octopus sinensis. The sequence goes on along the minus strand of NC_043005.1, from coordinate 82,222,141 downwards.
TCTAATCATTCATTGTGTGAAGATATCTGCAAATTACTTTGGATAAATTTTTTCTGTATTTTGTCGCAACAGAAACCAAACATAATCATGATGGGAGTTATTGCTATGCATCATTATGCTTTGCTAAAGAAGATGATATCATACAAGTTATTTGACTTCAATTAGGGAGAGAAATAGCCTCGGCAATCGGCTTGGAACGCAATTATAACTATCTTTTATAATGCTTACAATGGTTTCCATAATGGCATAGATACTGGTGCAAATGCACTGCGGAATTCTATTCGGCTTATTTCCAAATCTTGTGCCAACAAGAGCCATTTAAATTTTGTGGAAAAATGCAGTTAGTGTAAATGCAATTAACATAGAAAAACTATTATGAATTTCAAACTATATGCTCCGTCAAAGACAGAGATATAGACGTGATTTTATGAAAATTTAATGGTCATGTATATGTATCTATATACAAAGTTATATATCTGATGTTTGCTAGCAATTTCGTTTCCGTTCGATTTTCATTTTCTAAAAAGAACAATAATTACTGTATTTTCATCAGGCCTCAAGTAATTATAGTTGTCACCACCACAGGATAACTGCGAGGAATTTTATCAGATTAAAGCGGTAGAATATATATTTTACTAAAAAGGAAAAGGTTATACACCCACGCACACAAACTTATATGAGATGTTGTCATTTTAACGAACTCTGAAATTACGGGGTCGTAAATACACCAAAACCGACTGTCAGTTGGTTGTGGGTCACAAACACGGATGCAAAGGCACAACCACAAACACACACACGCACGCCGCATACAAACGCATACTCACACATATGTATTTATGCTTCGCTGTCTGTATGCTTATCTCTCTCTCTCTCTATATATATATATATATATATATATTATATATATATATATATATATATATATATATATTTATTTTTTTATTTTTTATTTTTTATTTTTTATATTTTTTTATATATTTTTTTATTTTTTATTTTTTATTTTTTATTTTTTATTTTTATTTTTTATTTTTTATTTTTTTTTTTTTTTTTTTTTTTTTTTTTTTTTTTTTATTTTTTATTTTTTATTTTTTATTTTTATTTTTTTTATTCTCCTATCTAATTTAACACTGACTCCTTGACCACTCCCCCAAGTATGATTTTTTGCGCTATGCCTACCCCCAAAAAGTCCCCCACCAACACCCCTTTAAACCTGCCTAAATGTATAAATGCCAATACAATTCTTGTTAACTAGCTTCCTGAAGATTTCTCTTGAATGAAACAGTTCTAGTCCTGTAGAAGCTCCTTCTATATAATAAATTAATTTTACTCTGCTATGTATTGAGTACCTTATTTACTGTGGTTAACCCCGAATCAACCCGGGACCTACATATATATATATATATATATATGCCCACATCACTGTTTTTGTGCAATATCCTTCTACAGCATACATCCACTCGCAAGCTTTTTGTTGACCGAGACTATATAACAATACACTTGCCCAGAGTGCAACACTGTGTACTGTGTGGGTACCCAAGACCAATTCTGCTATAGAACCGGAACCATATAGCTCGGAAGTATACTTTTTTCAATGCTTTACGTATGATTTCGTTGTCACATCCTTTGGGATGTGACATCGAAATCACGCATAAACGGCTCCTTTCCCCAGAAAAGGAAAGATTTGGCTGCTATTTTATGCACTCCCTGCTACCCTGCAACAGGTATTTCTGGTCCTTTATCGCAAATAGTTGTTACGTGGTTGCAGGGCGTGCTAGAAATAGCATCCAAATATTTGGAGGTGAGATACCTTGAATGTACTCGAATAATACCTATGGAAAAAAATCATTTCACACCGAGGTTACGAACGGGTATTTTACGAAATATTCACCGTATTTTTAATGTCATTTTCACTTTAAAATATTTTTTAAATATGCCAAAACATTCTTCTATAGTATTCACTTGAAAATAATTTTAAAAACATTAAAATATTGTCTTGTTAAAGGAAGCTAAAATATAAATACTTACTGTACAAACAACTTACATTTTTGAAATCACATTCCCTTAAAGATATTTCTAGATGATTAAAATATTGAGTTTAACAAAAGAGAAAATAGAAACATTTACTGTAAAATGCAAATCGTATTTGTTCGTTGTCAAATCACTGTGTCTAATCGAAAGGTAAGAATTTCCCTATCAGGATTAAGTTTAAGTTCAGAGGATTTTCCTGTTATGCACCGTTTCGGGTATTTATATCTTGAACATCCCTGATATCTCCACAACCACTCGTCCGATCTACGCGAAATTTATTTTATTCCGTTCGTATTTACATTTCATATATACCTATATATGTTGTTTACGACGACATATCATTTGTAGTCTGAAATAAGCTACTGTTACAGAGATATTCAAATTCGATAAGCCTACGAATGACAGCGTTTAAATACTTGGTTCCATTTTCCATGTACAGAGATTCTTAACTCAACATTGAAATGCTAATACATCTATCTATATATCTATCTATTTAGCTATCTGTCTATTTATCTATCTCTTTATCTGTTTGCCTTGGCGTATGTAGACATGAAGACATATAAATGTGTATGCATGCACCTGCGTATTACAAGCCATAATGTTTGAATGAGCAAAGAGTTTCATTTATATATATATATACTAGCAGTATCGACCGACGTTGCTCGGGTTTGTAAGGGAAATAACTATATAAGCATTTTTAGAGATGTAAAGTATAATAGCCATCTCAATATGGCTAACCACAAGGGGGGGGGTACTGTAGCTTTTAACGTTCTGAGATATAATAATAATTTTTTAGAGAGTTACGTCCCTTATATATGCCAAAAATGCATTAAAAATGGGGAAAATTGATGGTAATTTTTTTAAATCGTAGACTCATCGTAGACGCGCGCTAATACCCAGACGGGCTCGATATGAATCACGACTATAAGATACCTGGTTTTGGTTAAACTGCACCGCAAAATGTGGGAGTAGTTAGGAATCTAAATCGTAGGAGACAGACAGCACACACACCTCACTTTTATATATAAAGATATATATTATATATATATATATATATAATATATTATGTATGTATGTATGTATGTGTGTGTATGTATGTATGTATGTATGTATGTATGTATGTGTGTATGTATGTATGTATGTATGTATGTATGTATGTATGCATGCATGTATATATGTATTATCGTTGCTTTTGTTTCAACAAATTTCGAGTTCAAATCCTATTAAACGAGACAGTTGTCAAAGACCAACTATAATACTGTAATATCCATTAGCACCCTACTGATATTGAAGACGTTCCCTTCATTTATAGGAATTAATATTTCTTACCGGTAAGGTATTTTACATTTTTGTATGTTTTACTTATTATATTATATTATATCCATTCGTCGTCATCTTGATTGTTGTCACTTTTGCTTAACGGTTCTTAAAGCTGCTAGAAATATCTTTTGCCAAGGCTTTCCAAATGGAAACCACCAGCCTTATCTAATGGAACTGTTGTTTTAAGTATTCTTTGGCTTCTATTTCTAGGAAGTTAAAAATAACAAGGTGGCTACGTATTCGCTTAGTAGTTATCGTTTCATCTCACTAATAAAATTCACATTTACTATCAGAGTATGAGATCTAATACTAATCTAGTTTAGGTTACCGTTATATTAATATGAAATTATCTTATTGAAAATGTCAGTCTCAGATTAGAAACATTTAATTAAGCCATTATTACTAGGAATATTGGAATAAAATATATTCCATAAGGCATTTTTCTGCAACAGGATCAGTTAACTCACACACACACACATACACACACACAAACACACACATACATACACACACACATGCTCACAAACACACACATAAACATTTATACATAAATATGTAAACACAAATATGTACACATACACATATACATGTGTATGTATACGCATATATATATATATATATATGTATGTATATGTGTTATATATATATATATAATATATATACATATATATACATATATATATATATATATATATATATAGAGAGAGAGAGAGAGAGAGAGATAGAGAGAGAGAGAGAGAGAGATAGATAGATAGATAGATAGATAGATAGATAGATAGATAGATAGATAGATATAAATATATATATATATCCACATACACACGTTGCGCCTGTATCTGGGGAGAAGCGTAAATTTAAACTATAATTCACTGGTTGAGCTGCCTGCTGTTAGGACAATAACTTTTTTATTATGCTTCGAAATGGGTTTCGTATCTATTGTCTGACCTGTCAAATTGGAAAATGTCGCAGACGGCTTCTATACTATCTGTTTAAAAGATATGAAGTTAATACATGAATCTATTGAAAAGTTATACCAGGGAATATATTGTAGAAATGTGAATTCGTAAACAATATCAAAATAACATTTCATAGTCGAAATTGCATTGAATTTCTTATGAAATAATAATTAATATACAGATTGGCTTAATCGTTACAGCGTCACAGAAAATACCTTGCAGTATTTCTCCCGTTTTGAGATTATATACTGCCTGTAGATAAAGTTGCACATCTTTCTTTCAAGTTGAAATGTACATTTAGCCACAGGTAGATAATGGAAAGAACCCTTCAGGTACTGAAGTCGATGGTATTACGACCTCCCCAAACAATTACTGGCCTTGTACTGAAATTTTAAACTGTTCTCAAATAATTGTGCAGATACTGAGTAGCACGATCGTAATAACGTCGGAGAAAATACCTTGCGGACAAAATGCCGAACAAAACACTTGATAAAATGCCTTGCAGAATCTCTTCTGCCTGTATATTTTGATTTCAAATCTCGCCGAGTTCCATCCTTTCGGGGTCGATTAAATAAGTACCAGTAACGCACTGGGGTCGATATAATCAACTTAATCCGTTTGGCTGTCCTTGTTTGTCCCCTCTATGTTTAGCCCCTTGTGAGTAATAAAGAAATAGATATTTAGAAGTTAATATGAGTAGAATCTTAACATAGAAAAAATCAGAATGAGATTAATATTTTATAGCCAAAATTGCTTTGCTTATACTGATAACAACATTAAAGAACGTATTAATAATGTAACGTCTGACAGTAGCTTAATTCTGTAGACAAAAACTTAATTGATATTAAAATACATTATAAATACTTACTCTGGTAAATACATACTCTGCAATAAGAAGCCAAATAATTTCTTCTTCAGAATCTCCTCAGCAATATCCTTGTTATTGCTTAAATTCGGTGACTTAAAAATCTGGTATTTACTATGTAATGTGAGCGTAACCTTAACATAGGAAAATTCACGTGTTGCATATTTCTCTTTTGAGGTCGATATCAGCACATTCCATACATGTAGCTACATAGTTGCAGTAAGTACATCGCAATCAGAAACACTTCTGACAAGTTTTGTACATCGCAAAATAATTGCCTCTGAGAATATCACAATGTTCTGATGCACTCAGAACCTGCATTCCATTCTCGTCACGTTTTCGTCGGTTGTTGAAGCTTTAAGTAATGTTTCGATTGTGTAATGTAATTTTCTGTGGTTTTCTCATTGAGATAACTTTATACATACACACATTTTCGTCTAACGAAGTCATGTAGAGAATACATAATGGTTATCTGCATTCCGAAAGATATGATTTCTAGGATTATTAAAACGGAAATTTAAGTGATTGCGAGATATAATGTGAGGAAACTTTGATTCCTAACGCGATAAACAATGACTTAATTATAATGGTGAAATTACATATTGTGCAGCTTGAGTTGTGATAAGTTTACCTTGAATATTCATCAACTATCATTTCAATATGCTTTCCTTTTATTGCAACGCCAAATGGAATTCTAACCTTGCAGATTAGTATTTCCTATGACAATGTTTACGGATAATCCCGACACAGCATTGTCGTATGGCCTCTCGACAGCGTAAACTTAAAATACACCGACGTTACCTTTGACTCTCGCTCATATTGTATGGACGGCTTATTGACTGATATTATAATGGGCACGATTCATAAGCGTATTATTTCATACAAATGTGATTTTCCTTTTTTTTTTTTGTTCACTTCAAACATCTCGAAATTACATTTTTTTCTACCGAGAGACCAGAATTAACTTGGTCGGTCATACACTAGGTGCCTTTCTGTCGACTACTGTACTATACGCGATGAACTGCTGATGTGTGGAATAATTATTGATTTTTACCTTGTCACAGCACATGGCATAAAGTTTTAATCGATAACATAATCAATTAAATCGATACAGTTTATAGCAGGCAGCTAATTACATAAACGGAACATAACCAATATCAGCGCGATTTTCAAAATTCTTAATTAGTGATAATACAAAAGACATCATGTAAATAATATATTGTGCTGATAAATATAAATAAGATAAAAGTTTGAGATAGGTTTCTATAAGAATTTCGATTTTCCAACAGAAAACATGTCAGAGGAAAGACACGAAGTGTATAAAAGAGAAAAATCCAAACTGTAGATGAATTAATATGTCAAATCAAGATAGCGAGGTGGCAGGATCATCATAACGCCGGACAAAATGCTTAGCAATATTCCAATCACTTTTACGTTCTGAGTTCAAATAGCATCAATGTCGACTTTGCCTTTCATCCCTTCAAGTTCTGGGGTCGATAAAAGAGACTTAGCTCTTGCCTCGAAACTGCTAGCCTTGTGACAAAATTTGAAACCTCTGTATACTAAAAGATCATATGGTAATAATGCAATTCAGGACTTACTGTGAGGTATCTTGGGCAAGTGAATTCTAGTGTAGCCTCAGGCCTACCAAAGCCACATGAGGCTATTTGGTGAGAAGAAACTGAATAAAGCCTGTCGCATGTATATATGCTTATGCGTGTGCGCGTGTGTGTATGTGTGCTTGTGTGTGTGCATGCATCTATCTCTTTGTATCTACGACTGCTTCCCACCTCCACTTGGCATTCGGCTTTGGTGTGTTAACGTCCCCTTAATCTAGCGGTTCGGGAAAAGTTCCTAGCAGAATAATTACTAAGCTTAAAACGAAAAGCAATGAGGTCAATTCGTTCGAATCAAAATCCCCGAAGGCGGTGCCCCAGTATAGCAGCGGTTTAACGATCAAAACAAGTAAAAGACCGATATTTAATTCTAAAATTGATTTTCGCCTTTGTTTTTCTTTCGTTTATCGTTCTTTTTAATTTTTCTTGTTTAGTTATTACAAAATTCTCAAAATTTGCAGACAGGGTTAATTATGTGCAGCGCTAAATCACGTTCATACATTTTCTTCGCAGACTGAGCTTTCACAGTAGAGCCATACGCAAAATTGCTTTACGGTCGTATTCCTTAGAAGAGGTTATAAATTCATTATAAAATATCGATAAGTTATTGATTTACTGCGGGATATAATTGATCTTATGAAAATGTTAAACTTCTTAATGGAAATGAGGTGTGTCAAATACTTAATTTATTTATATATTTCAATATTTTAATGACTGTAAACTCGGTCCATTGGATTCTTTAATACCTTTCAACAATAAACAGCATCAACAACTATACATATTAAACTTACATAAATAGGTACATAGGTGTGTGTGCGTACATGTATTTATATGTAGATATATAGACATACACATACATATATATCTACATACATGTGAGCATATACATATATACATACACAAATGTATATATATATATATATTTGTATATGCATATATATATATATATATATATATATGCATATATATACATATATATATATATACACACACACATATATATATATATATATATATATATATATATATATATATATATATATATATATATGCAAATATATACATATATATATATATATACACATATATATACATATATGCATATATATACATATATATAGTTATCTATATATATATATTATATATATATATATATATATATATATATGCACACACACATACACATATGCATATTTATACATAATTTAACTGTTAACTTCGAAAAAACAGAGGTTTCAGTCTCATTAGACTGCTGCCCTGTTGTAGTACCGGCTTCAATTTTTGGTAGAATGAATCAATCCCAAAATCTACTATTAAAACCTAGTACTTATTCCATCGGTCACATTTGTCGAATCGCTACGTTATAAAGACGTAAACACACCAACACAACCTACTAATGTCATCAACCGGTAGCGTGGGGCACAAACATAGACACAAACACACACACACACACATAAATATCAATACGACTTCCCTCTTTCACTTTGCATCTAACAAACACACTCACGAGGCATTGAACAACTCGTGGCTATAGTAGAAAACAGTTGCCCAATGTTTCACTCAGTGAGATTGAACATGGTACCATGTGGTAGAGAAACAGGTTAATACTTCACAACCACGCCTACATATAGGTGTATATATATATAAACATATTGATATAGATATATATTTACATATATATATATACAAACACAGACCCACATGTATATATATATATATGCATATATATACAAAACCAAGTGTCATACCTCCACCTCATCAATATTACAATTTAATGGGCTAGGCTTCTTAAAGTTGTTTTCAGTCACGATGCATTCCTGGAGTCTCTACATTTCGGCAATACGCGACAAGTATATTTCGACAATACACAAGTA
>NC_043005.1:82205982-82208482 GCF_006345805.1 Octopus sinensis | reverse complement strand
AGTAATTAATTCTAATCTAATGTTTTACCCCCACCTCAATCAAGCACGTGTGTGTGTAAGAAAAAACACTTTCTAACAGAAACGAAATATGCGATTAAAATGAATTATCGTTTACGTAACTTGTTTTTAAATTACTGTTGATAAATGGCAACAATGACCTCATGGAGGGACTGTCTAACAGTATCTTGTTGCGGCTATTACATTCGAAATTCATACATCTTTAATCAATAAGTTAAGTACCAAATATTAACGACAGTAAATATAACCGCCTGTATACTTTACCTTAAATATTTTCATTAGCATCAGCATACAGGTATTGAGTGACTGGACAGAACACTTGGGTAAGTGAATGGAAGCATTCAACCACTTACAATTGTAATTCATTTCTTGTTACTCATAATATATCTGATATATGTTAGATATTTTAGGACATATGATTTCCTGTTTGGAATATCTTGAAACGTATTATCAACAGAATACGTCTGAATTTACCTGGCGAACATATTATACGTGTGTTCCCTCAATTATCACAATTATCATTATGTTCAATATGCATTTAATTTCTGAGAGTGTTATCTATATCAATGCATGAGCGGTTGAATAGCATCGGAAAACTACTCAATTACTTATTCTCAAGAGAAACATATGCATACAATTGCAATTTCGCGAATCTCCGGTAACATCTACATAATATGCAATTTAAATTGTGATTCAATGATTAGGATATATGCATTAATAACCACTTATACTTGCGTTCACAAAATTAAATCTGCGAAAATCTTTTTAAGGATATTTATTGGCAATATCACATTAATATATGCAATTATGCAAATGGTATACCAATAATTATCTGAAATTTAATTGCTGATATGCATATATTAATTATCTCCCAAGACTTCGTTAGTAATTTTGCATACTCGTATTTTAACCTGGGTTCGAATTTCAAGGTCACAGCCTGATTTACTCTTGGTTTAATATATTTGTCTCAAATAATATTTTGTAGAACTTTCTGTCATAGATTATAATCTATAGGGTTTTTATAATGAGATGAGTGAGAAAAGTGAGAGATTTATGTCTCTGCAGCTAATGTCAATGTTGTGGTGATAGTAAAAAAATATACATATTTCAGTTTTGCTTCTTCCGGGAATAACCAATTGCTTGCTTCGCCTCCACTTTCAATATATAGATGTTTGTTTAATCTAATTTTCGTTTTGGCTTTCAAGAAATTATATCCGTCTAGAACATTAAATATATTTATTAATAATATATTAAACTCATCTATATTCTATTCATGTGTTACAGTATGTATAGAACAAATATATGATAGAAATAAATAAATAGTTTTATAAATATAAAATATAATCATGCAATGAAAGACGTTAATAACAAAATTAAAATTAATGTATTCAGTGTCATTACGTAACAGATAATTTGTATTCCAATGTTATGATAGATATCATGTGTCAAGGGAACATGTTTCAGTGTAATGTCTGGCAACATTTTTTAACAGTCATTAGTTCAAGTCATGCACGAATATCATATCATTAACTGTATGATTTGTACAATAAGGCATCTCAAATTTATGTTTTCCAGAAAATTAAGAGCAGCCTGCTACTTCTTTAACGCTTGTAACATGATGATGTCGTGTTAAAAATAAATTATGTCTAAGCACTGATTAAAGGTTTTGCTTGAATACACAATCATATCTTATAAAGAACTATTTTATGCCAATGTTAGTCACGGTTTTTTTTTTCTTTTAGCCATTGTTTAATGACATATACCTTATTTACACTGGAGACAACCTTCGTCTTGTGGCGTAGACATAAACAGGATTTTCAGTCAAATAATTTCTTAGAAAACACAGTATGTACAGACGTCCCTGAAATCTAAATTTTGGTTGCATAGCAATGACAATATTTTACACAAAATATTGCTTTGAATCTATTGTCTTTTATTCCACTCCCGGGACTATTCATAAAGTATTCTAAATTGATAACACATTTACATTCTAGATAAGAATTTTAATACGTGTAATGACGACTATATAAGAATATTATATAACTAAACTAAAATTGCTCTAAAATATAGAGAGAGAATACCAAACGAGTTCCCTATGGATACCGTATTTATTACAACGAGTGGCTTGTAAACGTATCTAACGAGCGAAAGCGAGCTAGATACGTTTACAAGCCACGAGTTGTAATAAATACGGTATCCATAGGGAATGAGTTTGGTATTTTATTTATTACACACGAATAAACGACCATATTTTATTAACCCAATAACTAAATTCTTTACGTTTAGTTGTAACTTATGAATGACAAAAGTGGTGTCGTCACCGTGACCTCAGGTCATCACCATGGATTGACCAATCAGAAGTAGCGCTGTCACCGTGACCTCGGGTCATCACCATGGATTGACCAATCAGAAGCAGCGCTCGCACTATCTGACATATGTTAGATACCAAAAATATCTCAAAGTGTTCTCACTCACATGTGTG
>NC_043005.1:82130982-82200982 GCF_006345805.1 Octopus sinensis | reverse complement strand
CATTTAGCAGAATATTCCATTTTGATATAATAAATGTATGTTATATGATATACAAACATATCATATAACATACGATAAACGGTGAAATTCATATAAATCATATATATAACACAAGGTCTTCACATAAATGCATTTTTGTATTTTTTGATGGAGTATAGTAAAAAATGAAATCTCATAGTAAAGAGTATGAGTGAGGAGTTTGTTTTTAATCCTACTCAGAATTTTACTCGTGGAAGAACTGATGGGTTCGTTTGCTCTGGATGATAACATATGTTCCATGGAGCCGCAGCAAGTTCGTGGTTTGAGTGAATTCCTACCACATGCGTTCATATCATAGATATGCTAAGGCGACCGTTGTGTATGCACTTTAGACCTGACAAAGCTTGTACTTCTCCGTGTCTAATCATATTCTTTCAGAATGGAAGAAAGAGAAAGAGGGAGAGAGAGATGGAAAGAGAGAGAATGGTGTGGGAAGGACAGGCGGACGGGCGAACGGACAGGTGGACGGACAGCCAAACGGACAGACAGAGAAACAGACGGATGGACGGACGGACGGAAATACGTGTTTAAAAGAGAATTGACGCCAATACGCAATTAGAGTTCAGTTACCGACCTCGAAATGATAATCGATTAAGACAGCCTGGATAGGTTTGAAGCTAAGTTTGCAGAGAGCCAGGTCAATTACTGCAAAGCAATATACCCTGCTCTAAGGACTCAACCAAGTAGTCGCCTCTGCTCTTTATAAGCCATTCAATCAATAGAATATTTTACCATTCTATGAAATATACAAACATGAGTTTCTATCAAAAAATATTTAACATTTTAATTTTCTAAAAGTGATATTATGTGACAATCATCATTGCACGAACAATATTATCGTTAATTAAATAAGATACACTTTACTAAGTTTTCGAATTAAGTTGCTGGAGTTTTCCTCAGGAGATATTGTATTGCTTAAAGATGCCACATAATCAATAAACCTCAAAATACAGATTACAGTTTTGGATGCAAGATATTGTATCCTATTAAGGACATTTATAGTAGATTATAATTCTATCATATGATGAACTCTAGTGTTTAAATCGAAAACTTTTGGATTTGAAATCAGAATCCAGCTGTAGGAACTTTCTGGCAATATTGTTAAATATTGATTTCACAAATGGATTGCAATTCATAACTCACCGAGTTAAGCGCTCTCCACTTAAATTCCACAAGAAATATCCAATATGCAGTAGATAATTAAATCTAACATCAAATGTGTTTACTTATATATTGAATCTTTTATTATAAGCGTTGCCCCTTCGTTCCTCAATATATTTCGCGCGTGAATTGGTATGTTTTAAAATGTCTCCGTTTGCAACACATAATGGAATCCACTTGAATGTAAAATTCATAATTCCGTAAACCTTCTGCCTCCCATCATTAAACACATAATATGAAACATTATTAGGAAGCTAGTCAACAGACTCCAAGGTTTTACGATTTTAGAAAGCATCGAAACGGTCATTACTCCCCAGGGATGAAAAATATTCTGACATATTAATAAACATTTGTTTTTATTCATTTACTCTTCGCAGCCATTTTACTATGTTCAACAGAAACACTATAATGGGTATCAAGTGTAGTTTCCTGAGTACAACATGTTGATATCAAAATTGCTTCGGTCTGTCGAAAGGCTAACAATAGATATTTTCAATACAATATAAACGCGTTGGTTATTCATAGATTTTCTGTCATCATTTACACATTTCCATTTAGATTCTTACTGCAGGAATATCAATATAGTTGTACAATACTTTGCGTCATAAATATAACAGATTACTATTTCTAAATATTAAATCTAGTTTATGTGATTTATAACTTCTGTATCTTTTTCGGGCTCTCTTGTTAGCCTTTTCATTCATATGGTATTCAGACGATGCCGTCCGTTGTAAATTAAAATGTTCTAGGGAAGTGCATTTAGCCGTTAGCATTTTTAGCGATGTAAATAACTATCAATGAATATTTATCGATATATGAGTAAATATAACCCATTTTTATTAGATACTAAACAAGTGCTTGCGAAAACACTTCACTAGGAATATTTCATTGCATCCTCTATGCTATTTACTGTTTAGCAACACATCAACCTAATGCCGTTATCGGCTAATTCCGGTTGAAAATCACCAAGTGATATTTTAACGTTTTCATGTGTACTGAAACGGAATGGATTTTATACTTCACCGATTCTCTCTAAATTTTGATAATATTGATAATTTCCGTGGAGATTTTTCTATTTAGATTCTACAAAGAAAAGCTATTATGCTAAAGCTACTTGAATGTGACTTCAAAATGCGTTTATTTATATACTGATGCTTTATATATCCACGGTCCGTGAGTCTCTAAACATATTTCGTGCATGATTTGGTAAATGTTGTAAAAACGTTTCAAGTGCATCATAATGAGGTGACCCCTAAACATATATTATACTCTAGAAGTAATTATTCAACAACCAAGTATTAGTTTCTCACATTCCTCGCTTAGTTGGAGGTTGGACTATTTCATTTTCGTATAGGTTTTTCAATACTTCCAGGCCAGCTTTCACTGCGTCTTACAAGTGACCCTTTGCCAAGTTGCTGGTCAAACTGTTTATATCTATTTATTGGATTAGAGACAATAGCCAAAATTTATGTATATTTTGAGACATGAATTGAAATATCTACTGAACAGGAGAAAGATCACAGCCCTTGATGTGTAACCTTTCTCTAGTTACGTCGATTTCAATTAACATCTGCGTTAATATAACTTCCAACTTTTCCCGATATCTCTTGACATGAGCGCATCTTGTTACTGCAAGAATGACATGAAATTAACCCTTAGAAGCCAATCCTACTCAACACAGAAATATAATAACTTACGACAAAAACAATTCATAAGCAGTTGTTGTTGTTCTCAAGCATCGTTTTAATATAACTAAGGTAAGTTACCCACAATTTTAACTACTTCTCTCTGGCATCCAGCCAACAACTGATCAAAACGATAACGTGATGTTAACATTCTCACAACCTTTAGCTTACCAATACTATATTTATTAACATGATATCTGAGACATTTGATATATATAGCTCATCAAATGTGCACAGTATGAATGTATTCATTTAGTTAGAGCATGCACTGAATTGTAAATAGAAAAAGTATCTTCTAAATCCAATTATTTCTCCCTTTCGGATGCAAACACGTCTAAGAGAGATTTCTTTTCTCCCTTTTTGTGATTGGAAGATATTCCATGATCCTTGTTATTTCAATGGGTTTTCTTGTTGTTTATTTTTCATTGATTATGCTTATTTGCAAATTTACCAGTTACATTATATTGACAATTTTATTTAGATTTATTTCACACAGTCATCATTTAACATCGGCCTAACCTTCTTATTTTATAAGAATTTGTCTGGACAATATTTGAATTTTAGCTAATTTTGTGTCCTTTGTGGGGCCATTTCCTCCTCAGGAGGAGATCTTCAACTACTTATTTGTTATGATTTGTCTCTATGGGTCTTTGACCTTTTACAGATCATGTCATTGTTCGGACATCAGGGCTTCTGTATACATTTAACATAAAATGCGTATTTGAGATCCTAAGGCCAACGATAGGATGAACGACAGTAGAGAAATCGACGACCTTGTGAAGTGAGCCTTAATAGAGGTGTTGCGTAACTGTCTAGTCCACGAAAGTGTTTGAATCTGTGATAGAACATCATTAAGAGTGAGGAGGTTGAATGTCTGTTGGTTAGGTAGACGTTATTGGTAAATCAGTAAATGAGGATCCATCAGATAGCTCTCGGTTGTAAGAGGTCTAAAACATTTTCATGTGCAGCTGCAGAAGCGGCTGCAGTAGTTAAGTACTTCACGACGATTAAGGTAGTTGTTAATGTGGCGAGCTAGCAGAATCGTTAACACATCGGGCGAAATGCTTAGCGGTATTTCGGCTGCCTTACGTTGTGAGTTCAAATTCCGCCGAGGTCGACTTTGCCTTTCATCCTTTCGGGGTCGATAAATTAAGTACCAGTTACGCACTGGGGTCGATGTAATCGACTTAATACCTATGTCTGTCCATGTTTGTCCCCTCTCTGTTTAGCCCCTTCTGGGTAGTAAAGAAATAGGTAGTTGTTAACGCTGATGGTGTTCAATGTTCATAAACATTTATGTTATAGTGATATTTGATAAGTTTAAAATATTACGTATTAGCTATCACCATCGCTATCTCTGGGTGTACCGTACTATTCTAAAGCCAAACACATCGAGGTCAAGGATGAGAAACAGGCATTCTCTGCTTATTAAGCCGAATCCGAGTCGCTAAATTTTAATGGGTAAGCTTTATTTTTGGAAGAAAATCACCTATTCAAATTTAGTTAATATCTACCGGAAGAAAATTAATGTTACTCTAATTTGTTTATCGTGTTCTGTAAATAACTATGTAAACATTATTTACAAATGAAGTGTATTTCAAAAGAAATGGAGCGGTATAAATGACCAAGGCATAGATGCAAATTAAATTGTGTTGTTGCAGCTCTAAGTATTGTTAGTTTATAAACAGAATCCAGTTAACGAAATATATGTATTTTAAATGGCTTCCATGATCTGCTTCGGTATACATGCTTAGTACACACATCCATATATCATATTCCACACTTTAATTATTGAACAGTATCTGCTTGAGCTCGTTCTTAAGAAAACTAAAATTCATGTAGCAGCTATCATCTATGTTACTTATAGGAAATCATATGCTTTGAATATATAATTCAACTCCTATCATTGAGCATGAATGGATTACATATATATGAACATATATTTTCATATGAACATATAAGTTCAGTTTGACATTGTTCCATTTAGCAGAATATTCCATTTTAATATAATATATATATGAAGAATATCGATAGAGGTTTAGTACAACATATGCAAACATATCATATAACATACGATAAACGGTGAAATTCATATAAAAAATCTCTCGTAGATGTGCTTGCATCCGAAAGGGAGAAATAGTTGGATTTAGAAGATACTTTATGTTTCTTACTCCAGTTTGATTATTGTAGAATGATTACGAGTGTATTTTGGGGAACCCAAAAATGAGACACCAAAGATTGAAACGAAAACTGTTTTGAGTTTTGTCCCTGTGGGTTTATGTTGAATGTCACTACCCATAACCAAATAAATCATGCATAAGGGCCATTCTTATTTAATATGACTATCGACCCAGGTGATAGACACCTATCCAGGATGACTCACCCAAGTTAACACGCTGTTATGCTTGGATATCTGCAAAAGGTGTGGCAATATTTCAAAAAGTTGGTTCCTGGCAGTTAAGTTACCATATTTAAGTTACACTTAAGTTACCATATTTCTATTAAAACATTCTGCTTTTGTCTCAACAAATTTCATAAAATAAAGAAGAATTTGCTGAAATAACATTTTCAATAATGTGATCATCTTGTGCCATTGCAACGCGCACGTGATACGTTAACGTTGTCCAATAACTTTGTACGTTAACGAATAGCGTTTTCAGCTACGTTCCTGCTTTATGAACAATCTTTTGTAAAACGGCCAAAACAGATATAATTCTTGACACAACACCTTACACTACACACTTTTGGAAATCTATTGTCAAAACGCTCAAGTATATTCCTATATTTTGAAATACAATTACATTCTAATATATTCTAATTTATTCTATGTGCATGTTCAACTTCCTTCTTTCATTCACTCCTTCACATATTTCGATTAATAACAATTTATATATATATATATATATTATATATATATATATATATGTGTGTGTGTGTGTGGTGTGTGTGTGTATACACAATAACAGTAATATACATATATATATATATATATATATATATATATGCAGGTATGTACATGCATAATATAGATGCAGATATGTACATGTATATATATATATATGCAGGTGTGTGCATGTAGAAACTCCTTACTTTATATAAAGATGTCTGTGTGTGTGTGTGTGTGTGTATTATATATGTATACCAATTCTTAGATATATGTACGTACATTACTTAAAGCAACGCATTTTACTTCACAGGAAAGATAGCTTCTTTCTAAATTTTGCTACAAGGTGCTGTTATATGATTTTCTACGATAAAATGGTGAATAACTATTTTCAACTATCATGAAAATATATGTTCTTTGAACTAGAAATAGTTTTAACATAAGAAGAATCGGAAGCCATATGCTTCACAGAAACACTTTGATACTACAGATGCATGATAAAAATCAATTCATGGGTACGAGGTTAATTCCGATACAACTGATGTCCCTTGTACGATCCTACCAAATCCTTAGTCCCTTGTGACTTCTACCATTTACAGATCATTTTGTGAATATTATCTAGTCTTTACAATATAAGATGAATAGGTTGTAGAGTTGAAATAAACGTAAAGGAAATGGAAAGCCTAAATCCGTAGAGGAGAGACTTATCTTGCCAAACGAAAGGTGACATACAGAAAAATGTGCAGCACGTTTATTGTGATCCACTGTTGTGGAAATCGTAAACGTTTCGAATAGAATTTCATATCACAAATATATGGGAGACTAAGCATGGGTGCTTATGTTTGTGTGAATGTATATGTGAATAAGGAAGCATAAATGTGTTTATGTATTTTTGTCTGTGTGTCTGCATGTCACCGCATGTGCATGTATAGATTATTATATACATATAAGAATATATAAGCATATGTCTATGTTTGCGTGCGTCTAAGCGTGTGTTTGTGTATGCATATA
Organism: Octopus sinensis; assembly: GCF_006345805.1. NCBI lineage: Eukaryota > Metazoa > Mollusca > Cephalopoda > Octopoda > Octopodidae > Octopus > Octopus sinensis. The sequence continues at coordinate 82,194,202 of NC_043005.1, read as the reverse complement.
TATATATATATATAATAACATCTGTAGTAGTAGTAGTAGTAGTAGTAGTAGTAGTAATATCATCAGCAGAGGCAGTAGTAGTAGTAGTAGTAGTAGTAGTAGCAGCAGCAGCAGCAGCAGAGGCAGTAGTAGTAGTATACACACGGAGGCATACACACACATATACATATATATATATATCATGTATAACATTATGCGTATATATATGTGTGTATGCTATGTGTGTATACTATGTGTGTATATGTATGTATACATGTATGTATGTGTGTGTGTGTATGTGTGTACTTATATGTGTGTGTTTGTATAATAAGACACTGTGTTGTTTTCTTCTACTTTCTTCTATTACCAAGTGTCTCGTTCCCACTATTCAGTAAACATTGTCTCCTCCACATTGAGTATGCAGTTGAAATAAGACAGCAGAACGCAAGACTGCTGGAAACATGCATGACATCACGTACGAGATTTATAACTTAATTATCAATATTGCTTGACTGCGCTGTTTAGTTTATCGGTTTCACTAGAATACCTACGAATCGAGTGGAGACGTTGATGAAATTATGTGATTTTGTTTGCGAATTTTTTGTACGATTTAGAATTCTTAATATCAGAATGTTTTAAGGTGTGAAGTGTATATTGCTAAAAAAACATGATACAAAATATAGTTATATTTATCCTTATTTTTATGGTTTATATATTTCTCATGAAATAATTTCATCGATGGGATATGGAATTCAGCCGTGCTGACACTCTGCATTGCACTTCTCTGTATTGGATTACTATGTGGACTATTAGCTGAGTCAGTTAGAAAAGTTTTCTGGGATAACCCGATTCTTTGAATCCGTATCTCATACTATAAAGTTATATTTATTCACGTTGATATTATATAGAAGCTATTCTTTAAAAAAATATCTAAATACTGCAAATTAGTTACTCAGATGAATGGGACTTGCTATACAATGCCTGATTAAGACAGGTCTCACACAAGAACATGTAGATTTCTAACGTTAATATGAAAAGCTGTTCACACTTTCAAATCTCAAATCACAGTTATGACATATTCTGAAAAATGTGTTTTCATGTAAGATACAAATACTGCTTTTAAATATTTTTTTATTAGGTCAACTTGCAAATGGTTAATCTCGTAACATTGTCATCACACGAGAGCAACAGCTTGAAGGGTTTTAATCGATCATAACATATAAAATGTCACTGTCACCTTCGCTGCTCTAATATCTGTATGAATAAGGCACATTTGTCAGTATACGAACTAAGGAGATATTTTGATCAAATAACTAAGAAATATTTTGAAGTGTTATTTTTGCATCAAATACTATTGTTTGTTTGGAGGAACCCAATTATCTAAATTTTAATTGTTAATAAATAAGAAAATAAAGCATTCGAGGTGGAACACTTTAACGTTAACATATTATCTGCAGTCTATTACTAAATTTATCGGCCTCTAGTTTTAAAACACAATTTTTCGGTGTATAAATATCATCGTAGTTATTTTAAGAGGGCTAAGGTTAAAACGAATCAGGGAAACTAGATAAATACATACGTATATGTGTATAATTGCGTGCGACTGTGTGTCTGTGTGTGCGTACGTGTGTTGTGTGTGTGTGTGTTTGTGTGTGTGTGTGTGTGTGGTGTGTGTGTGTGTGTGCTATAAAGTATGACCCGGAAGATGCGATAATTTACTGAATGTTCTACATTCCACTGCCATGATCAGCGAAGTTACAGAACACCCATCATAAATCAAACTTCTTGAAACTAATGAACTCAGGAAACGTAACCAGTGTAGTACTGATGAAGCGTGTGAACTATATTATGTATAGTAGGACTTACATAACAACAACAGTCAGCTTACTGAAGCACGTGCTCATAACATTAAACATAAAATGCTAGTTACTCATTTACGTGCTCATTGGTTTATACATATATAATACCAAACCACAATAACATGAACATTTTATCTGCTACCACATCATAAGTACTTTCAAATATTTACATATATTTCTCTTTCTGATCTTTTTTTCCTCTAGAAACTTTAAGAAAATACATTGGAACATTTTTTGGCAATTTCAATGAAAGTCTATCAAAATTTTATTCGTTTAGTTATTTTGTTTTGCTTTCTTTTGTCAGTATGTGTTAATTTCTGAAGCAATTTCATTGACTGTCATTATAAAATAATAACTTCTAGTTAGAAATATATTAATTTGTCAACTTTGTTTAGTTACTGGCATTTTCTATCATTGAAAGAAGATTGACGCTGATGCTGTCGACTAAAATTGAATTTTCTATTTATCCAATTATTTATTATTTCAAAGTAAAAGAAAGCGTGAAAACAGAAGGAAAATTTTTTAATAGATTAATGCGATCATATCATAAATTGCATAAACGTAACTTGTAAAATATTATATCATAAGTTTTACAAAATATAATTAGACGCGATGTTTTGTTAATTTAATTATCTGCAAATGAAACAGCTATACATTTTGAAGAATGATTAAACAACTAACAAATATTTTAGAAAACAGTTTAGTATTTTCTCAACGACTTTACATTTTCCTCCTTGGAAGATTCTGATAACAATAAACTTTTACTTGTAGTAAATAAGCAAAACAAAGCCGATTATTATATATAGTAGTTCTTCAAATGCTTCTATTAGAAGAGTTTTCTGAAATTAGTCATACTTTATAGTTCACACGCAGACAGACAGACACAAACACATACAAACACACTCAAACAACCACATATATATAGAGAGGGAGATAGATATATAGATAGATAGATTTCACTATATAATAAGAGATTGACAAAGCGCTTCCTTACTCTGAACATTTAATGAAATAGACATGTCCTAAGTATCCGCCAGGTGGGTATGGACCTAAGGCAGACTGTTATAAAATACATGAATCTCCAAGAAATTGTACATTTTGAGTGTTATTTTCTTTCCTTTGTTTACTTACGTGTATACATACATATGTATATATATATATATATATATATTATATATATATATATATATATAATCTTTTAGTTAGCACTAAATGCATCCTTTTCAATGTGAAATATTTGGTGTTTATATGGTGCGATATTTCGTACCCTGTACACGTCAACAATTTCCTTCCAGCTTAAATAAATATATAAGTTATATGCTATACATTCATGCATTGCTAGGTGGCCTTCTCGGTACTACTAGACGTAAAGTATCATTTATATATTTCAAATGACATTAAAAAGGCAAAACGCTTAGGATATCTGTCTACAGAAACAATGGGACTGTCACACCCAGAACTTTTTTGATGATAGAGCCAGTCGAACTTTGTTGATATGTGTCTATATATTATCAGTAACACCCTACACCACAAGAATTCCACTGCAATTAATTGGAACAATGCGGATATTCCTGATAGGCATTACTTCGCATATACACTCATATTTTTATGTTATTATTTTCATCATGATGTCTTACACTTGATATCCGTATAAGTTCTCCATCGTCAGAGAGGATTTTTTTTTATTATCATCATTAGAAACTTATTGATTTTAGTGATTATAAAGATCGAGCATTTTCTGCAAATTTAGCTGATTTTATAACGAGACCACCCAACAATGAGGAATGTTATCCAATAAGTAGGTATAATATTATTACTAAATCTAAAACAATATTGAAAATACAGAGAATAAAAGTTAACCTCCTTTACAGTATTTGTAGATATATGTCTTCGTTTATCGTTTCCTAATGTGGATCTCTAGAATTATATCATTCAGTAAGAAAAGCAAGGATAATATGTGTCCCTGATATTCGAATAAACCACGTCTGAAGACTAAACTATTAAGATTCGAGTGTGCCATATACTGTGCCACATTCATAATGTTTTCCTCTCACGTCTTCATATTACTTGGGTTAATTTTATAGATTAAAATAAAATTGTCTTTCTTGCGCAGTATGAAAAAGAATTTTCGAATGAGATATGTCAATCACCTGAAGCAATTCCACGCATATAGTTATATGAAATATTCGATATATAACAGCCTTAAGCTAATTTTCTTCAAATTTCGTGCATTTTAATATAATTTCATGAATATTTCCAATACAATTCTTCTGAAACCAATGATTTTTGCCCCAAGATGATATTCTCTAAAAATAGCCCAACGCAAGCATTTCTATTGCAAGATGTTTTAGTGTTTCGATTGGTAACGTAACACTACAGGGACATTTTTAAGAAATTACATGGTTTTATTATGGCAGCTATGGTCAATTAATCGTTACAAAATATTTTAGATATATAATATAACACACAACAGTGTTGAGTAATATATGTTTTAAAATATGATGCAATATTGAACGACTTCGCCATTTCATAAACGGCAGCATAATGCACGTAATGAAGTATAGCTTGGCATTAGCGTCTGACTTATTATGCTAGATTATATTATATTACTGAAATTATCCTAATATTGTCATTCTCAGACAGACACGGATACAAATGTATACATACAACTCTCTCTGAGTGCTTGCGCGTCCGCATGTGTGTATGTTTTTGCACGTGTCCCTGCGTGTGTGTGAGTGTGTGTGTGTGTGTGTGTGTGTGTGTGTGTGTGTGTGTGTGTGTGTGTGATTTGCGGGTATTTTTCTCATTGTATGTAGGAGCTTGATGTAAGTGATATATCTGAGTATGTCTCAAATGCTCTTATTCGCTTCGGCTTTAAAAGCTGAAACTATTAAACCTGGTTAACGTATTTATAGCGCATCTTTCCTTTATGTAGATTGACTATTAATGCAAAATTATTATTCCTATCAAGCTAACATACTATTGTCTTCATCGCAACATTCTACTACAGATAATTTATTCCCTTAAATCTCTTTCTTCTCTATGTATTTGGTTCAAGTTTATGTTCCAGACACTGAGCCGGAAATCGCCGTCAGTATCTACCAATTCTTCCCAAGAGGATGACTATGATAGTCTGGCGATAAGAATTAATCAATACACTTAGTCAGTACAGTTTTTATAGTGTAGTCCGTATGACTTGTAGTTACACAGAGATTAACAAACTTAGATTTCATAGCAGAAACCCACTATTCATTTCTCTTTTTGAAAATAATGACGAATTTAATAAAATAGCTGTTTATATTAGACTGGTGCTTAGGGCAGCGAGCTAGCAGAAATATTGACACGCCGGGTGAAATACTTAGCAGTATTTCGTCTGTCTTTACGTTCTGAGTTCAAATACCGCTGACATCGACTTTGCCTTTCATCCTATCGCGGTCGATAAATTAAGTACCAGTTACGCACTGGGATATATGTAATCAACTTAATCCAATTTATGTGTCCTTGTTTGTCCCCTTTATGTTTAGCTCCTTGTGGACAATAACGAAATAAGAAATGTTGCCATGCCGGACGAAATGCTTAGCGGCATTCTGTACGTCTTTACATTCTGAGTTCAAATTTAAACCATATCCGACGTTGTCTTTCTTCCTTACGGGAACTATAAAATAAGATCAACGCGAGCACCAGGATCGAGAAAATCAACTGAAACCCTCCCCCAAATTTCAAGTCTTACCGCTATAGTAGAAAGGATGTTAAACTATTCAGAAAAGAAATTAACAGGAATTATAATAGAAAGTTTGGTTTAATCCCGTAGCAGGGGAGGTCACTGGTGATATCAAAATATTGCTGAGATTGTTTTATGAACACAGCTAAAAGATAGTATGTTTGAAAGACACAGAATGTTATTTCCTTCTATTCTTGTCCCCTTTATACAGTATGCATACATGGTATTCTTCAAATAGATCCAGTAATATATTTTAATAATGTAGCTTCCTTCTAGAAATGTCAGTCAAATATTTCATAAGTCGTAATTCTTATCTTCTTACAATGGACAAAATTCTTTGTATGATGTGCTCTTAATGCTCTAATCAACATGAGATGCTCAGCTCATTCGAGTGTGTGATCAAAGGTCTGTCTCTTAAACGTGGGGATAAAAAAACAACAATAATCAGTATAGGGACGGAACAACTGTTGGTTTTACTAAGTGGTGGCTGCAACTCTTAGTTATGACAGCCAGATCGCACTCACATCACGCAGACTATCCTCTTAATAATCCTTCCTTAATTTTGGCACAGGATCGTCAAATTTAAAGGGTGGAGAAATCGATATTTTTTCAAATGGTATTTATTTTGATTACCCCGAAAATGATAAAATAGAAAGTCAACCTCAGCAGCATTCGAACTCAGAACGTAGTGTTGAAAGAATTGTTATTAAACATTTTGTTCGGCAGAGTAACCACAAATTTGCAAGCTGTCCGTCTTGGCTATTTTATTAATAGTTAAAAATAGTATTGGGAAATAGATTATCAGTGAAGGAAAGTATGATTTAAATGACGGAAAGAACCATAAACTTGGGTTTACTCGATCCCTACTGTCCTGCAGTACGATAATAAAATCAATAACCAGTATAGAGAGAAACATCTCGCAGTAATAGAATATATGTAGAATGCTTTTGGCAATATAAAAATCGGAGCATTTCGTTGCGCTTAATCTCACTGTGTGTCTTACATTAGTTTACTTTGTATGACAGTATATATTAATATAAGATAAAATTTAGGAACCGGATTTGATATGCCTCTACAGTTAGTTTGTAAGCACGAGCAATAAACAACACTCAAAACATACATGATTGATCCTTAGGTGATAATATGCGAAGGAAGTAACGAAAACGGCTTTAAGCATGAATTGCATATTTGGCATCCAAGGGACATCTGTCCACTGTGTCCTTATCTTTAAATGTTTATGTCTTCTAAACTGGAATAGTTATTCAAACATTAACACTTTATGAGAGGTGAAATATAAAAAAAAAATAACCCATGAATATCATTCTAGAGGGCCACAACTGTATAAAATCTCCCATATTGAAATACAAAATTTAATAATAAATACGTAAACGAATTTATTGTGGAAAATTTGGAATGCATAGCAATCCATTTTTCTCTTATTTGCCAGCAGGGGATTGAAGAGGATTCAACCAGAAATGGAAGCATCAACTCATTGGTTGCTTCACAGAATTCACCGTGTTTTGTTGAATTCAATCTTCATGATCATAATAAATACTCTCACAGCTTCAAATCCATCTGCCAGACTTGAAGCAGATATAGAGTAAAGTGGGTTTCTCATGAACGAGGAGACGAAAGGACTTTGAGAAACCTAGCAGTTTGATTGACTGGCCGAAGGAGAAATTAAACATTCGATTATTTAATTGCTTGCAAATTGACAAAAGATAATAAAAGGAATAACATGATTTTATTATCTTTTGTGTGTTTATTACTATTTTAATGACCAGTAATAAACAATACAATTTCTCTCAACACACGAGTTCACATTCAGAATCTTGTAAACTAAATACAAAACCGAAATTATCGTGAAGATATAGATAGAATGGCAGAGAACGACGATGTCGGTCAAACATTAAATCAGATCCTACAACGATTGTTATTGAACCATGTAAAATATTTAATATATTTCGAACGTGTCGACAAGAACTTTGGAATTATGTTAATTCATATCCAAAATGAATACTGTATATTTCATCTTCTTTTGTAGATTACGAAGATCAAAGAGGAAATAGTGCTCATATTAATTAGCCTAACGAGATGATGTGATAACACATCCAAGAAGATGCAACTGGTTATTCACTGGCCATTTATATGTTACATAACCAGTCTCATTACCGAGTGTATGGTTATGAAATATTCCGTTCATATATAGATTGAGTTAAACGAGTTACCAGACTAGAGAATAAATATTAGTCTTATTCGAGTTTAATGATTGTAGCTAACAAATCAAGAATTTAATAAATACACCACTAATTACAAGACAGGAGTGATTTCGTATTTAGAGACATTTAGATATGTACGATATACAGTATATTCGATTGTGTTCCACTAATAATACACCTACGTTTATTTTATACATAGAGGCATTTATAGAGGATGTTCATTACACAAAATAGTGAACAGAATGCTTCTACATCATTGATATATAATTCACTGCAAAGGGAGGTAACTAATTGATGCAAGCATCATTAGGCCGTCTCTACCATTCTACTGCGTTTAAATACGCAATATTATTGATTGCCAACTGTAGCACAGTTCCTTAAAAATATACAATAACTATTAATGATTATATTAATTTTTATAACAACAATCTAGTACATTCTAGATAAGTATTAATGCGAAATGTTCAGTTTTCTTTTGAAAATACGCCCCCACCACTGAATAGTGGGGTAGTTGGTTGGTCAGTTTTTAGATCTTATATTGCCTAATTGAATCTAAATAAGGGAATATTAGAATCAGTTATTCGTGTTAGAAGAATTTTCATATCAAATGTTCCGCTGAATACATAACGATACTTCAACAAATCTACATCTATAATATGATTGAATTAGCGTTGCATGACGGTGCATAGCTCTAATTAGCACAATCTTTATACGCTTTCCAGCTATAGAATAATCGATATTATTTCGATGATTTTGTAATATATGAATAAATTCAAAATGCGCCAATACAATAGTTTTTCAGTTGAAGGGGTTTTTGTTAGAAATACTTTCTTTTATATAATATCTACATTATGTCAATATTTTCTTGTATTGGGTATTATTTTTTTTAATCGACAGGCCTATCATTTATATGTCTATAATTCTCCTTCGTTCTATTATATTCGATAATTCAAATATCATATCTTCATTTATCACATGCAGATTATATATTTTTATATAGCAAAACTGGAAAGCAAAATCGTTCGCACCAGCTCGTCTCGTATCATCATCAAATATATTCGTGCTAATAACTCCGGTCTTTGAACTGCTTTTTCGTTTGCTTTTAATTGCAGTTAGACATTGCAGTATTAGAAACGAATATATTGCTGTATATTTTATTACTTTGGTTCTAATGAAATATGAACCCACTGAAAATTTGGGGTTTTAATTATTTTATATAACTTAACATGGGCATGGCTATATAGATACGAAATGCACTTCGAAAATGTGTGGTTTCGTGTCCAGTTCTTCTGTACACTACCTCGGGCAAATGTCTTCTACTGGAGATGAAAAATAGGTAATAGGTTGTCGAGAAAGTTCTTACGGTTTTTAACATTTCAATTCAGATGCACATATCTTGGCTCAAACAAAATTTTATTAATCGAAATAAGCACCGCCAGAATCAACACACTTTTGCCAACGCGAAACAAGTTGATTTATGTCAATAGTGTAAAAATCCTGCGTTCTGGTGGCGATGAAGTCGTTGAAGGCGTGTTTGGCATTGGTAGGCGAAAGGTCAGGTGAGTATGGCGGATGAGGCAGTTTCGTAGTGCAATTCGTTCAACTTCTGCAGGGTCAGTTGTGTGACGTGCGGCCGAGCGTTATCGTGGAGAAGAATTGGTCCTTGTCTATTGACCAATGCTGGATGTTGTTGTCGAAGTTTCATATGCATTTCATCCACTTGCTGACAGTACTTCTCCCCTGTAATGGTTTCGACTGGATGCAAAAAGCTGTAATGGATAAGACCGCCCGCAGACCACCAAACAGTCATAATGACCTTCTTTTGCTGCAGGTTTGGCTTCAGGAAGTGCCGTGGGCCTTCGTCGGCGTCCAACCACTGAGCTGAGCATCGCCAGTTGTCGTACTATGTTTAAATATTTTTTGATAGATTTGTTCGAAATTTTACCGGCATCCTCTCTGTTGCCGGAAATGAACTGCATCGAGGCAGTTGTTTTGAAAAATTAGGATATACAGGCAACTAGTTTACATGCGAATCTAGTTGTGTGTATATTTGAAATCTAAAGGCTCCCTACTGACGAAAACTAGCCTCAGTAAATATTTTTTTACTGGAATGAGTTAGAAACTATGGTCTAGGAACTAAATTAGATGGTAAACGTTTTTAATTTTCAATCCTTTCGAGAATTTATCCATAATTAGTGGATTGAGTTTTCTACTGCTCTTTCTAGCACAAGGCTTTCCTACTTGGAAGCCTCTTAATGTGTTCTAATGTACACGATATTTTTATGTGAATGATATATAGTCTATTGACTTTTTTTGTGCTAGGCCACTGGTAATAATTTCTATAATTCTTATTACCCTAATATATATATATATATATATATATATATATATATATAAAGCATATACATACACACACATTCACATGCATATCCCGGCATGTGGGAGGGGGTGGATTTTGTTATATACTGAAAATCATGATGAGTTTATATGCAGAATGAAAGGAATATATAGAACAGATTTTTGAGTTTTGAGGGTTTCAGGCAGGCATAAGGTTGTTTGAAAAGTTAAAGTAAATGTCAGCTTTCTGTAACCTTAATATAACTGCACGAATAGCTACAGAAAAAAAACTCCAAAAAGATTTATTCAAACTTTTGCGGATATTCTAGAAAAGTTCAGTTTTATTACACAAGAGAAAGGAGGTGACGACACTAGTGCTCTGGGAAAAATTTGCCAAAAAGAACATGTCATTTCGGTATAACATTTTTTTTTGGCATAATACATCTGAGTACGGAGTGACATTAGTTGTTGGTAGTAACATAGGTATTTACCTGGTGGCTGTGAAAGGAAAAACCATGCTAGTCAATCACAGAGGACAAATTAGACTGTACGAAAGAGTTTGAAATATTATCAGAATTTTAAAAGTGAAATCCATAATATTTGTGTTACTGCAGCTACGATTCAAGGTTGCTTAATTTTCACGTTGATTCTTCAGTTAAATGTTATTTTGCCTGCAGTAATTTATCATTTAAGACATTGTGACTATGCGATGTTGCTTGTAGACATTCGAAAGTATTGTACGTCTTTGTTCTGAAATTAAAGTTATATCTTTCTTACTTCTAAATAAAAAAAGGAAAATATTTCCAAAGTACCAAGCAGTAATATCAAACTTGAAATGGTATCACACGATGATATCTGTTAACCATGGGTATCAATGCAGTTGATAAAGAAGTGTTTAAAACAAAAGGAGTTGTGTAACGCTATAGAATCCGTAATGCTATCAATCATACGGGAGTCTGCTGGGACGAGATAAAAATGTCAGCGAAACAAAGCTGCTAGAGAAAATAATACCCAGATATAATACCGTTTCTAAACTGCGTACAGGATAGCTTCTCAAGCTGTCACAACAGAACTTGCTTCGCTTAAGAGCCAACTTCACTTGTAAATCCCCACTGAATAGCTGATTGAACTAACAATGTCTCTTTCAAGGCCTCTGACCAGTGGGGCTGATTGACATGCAAGAGGAAATTAAAGATGTCGATAATGATAATGAAGAGGAAATAACTCTTAAAAGTGTTGGCACAATGGAAAATTTAATAACCAGATTTCATTACAAAATGTGTTTCAAAAATATTAAATGAAATAACTCCGAAAGAATTTTATTGGTTCACAGAGTTATTAATAATGATGCGGCTTACTATAACCTCCATTATAGGGATAAGAGGCGCAGTGTTAAGCAAACGCTTGGCCATTTGCAAGAGAATTGCAGAATTGATCATTAATCTATATCATAGATTAATTATCTATAATAATTATGATTAATGAAAATTATCTACATTTGGTGTGTCTTTATGGTAATAAATATGTTTATTAATTAAAATTTATTGTCGGTATTTTCATCTCTATTTTATGATTGGATTTGGTTTCGATAAAACTTCAGAGGAATAAAATTGCTGCCAATATTTAGTCACTTTTTGTCTCCTGTTAAATCTTCTAGCGAACAAAAGAAGAAATTCCTGACTTATGTATTCAATGTGGTAAAATTGGGAAATTCGCTATACTTCAGATGTGTGTATATATATATATATATATATATATATATATATATATATATATATATATATATATATATGTATGTTGTGTGTGTGTGTGTGTATGTGTGTGTGTGTAGAGAGAGAGAGACAGACAGACAGACAGACATGCAGTATGTTTGTATGTATGTATATACATAATCACATATTTATACATGTATATACGCACATACCTACCCCCCATACACACAAATACATATACATACACATATTTACATGCGTATATATACTTGGCTACGAATCGCCTCCCCACCAAGCTTATTCTCCAAACCTTTCTCCTACCGACTACCACTTTTTCAAGCAGCTTGATGATTTTCTGCGAGACAAGGAGTTCAAAAATCAAACCGATGCTGAAAGTACATTGAAAGAGTTCATCAGCTCAAAAACTCCAGATTTTTATGCTATCAGAATAAACAAAATTGTAACTTGTTGGCAAAAACGTGTTGAATTTAATGGTACTTATTTAGATGAATAAAATTTCCGCATTATTTTAATATATTGTGATGAATTTCATGTTTCAAAACGTTGCTTACTTTTTTCTTAGCCTGATATACATATACACACTATATATACACTATAAATAAATAAATATATATATATATTATATATATATATATATATATATATATATATATAGGTATTAGCCAGTGTTTTCAAAGCGATGAATAGTTTTTGCTGAAATCATGGTTCGCTTTGTTGTCTTACTTTATTATCATCTTATAATCATCTCATAATAATGACTTTTTTGACTTTTATTACTACCTCAGTTCATCTAAATGCATATATTTGTCGTCACCTGTCATAAAAAGCCTTTTTTTTATTTGCAATGTGCATTTTCGTTGATGTTTCATATTTTACCCATACATTTCCACGTGTATTTTATTATTTTTTTTGTAACATATTTCTACTATATATATATATATATATATATATATATATATGATAGATAAATAAGAATGAATCACACAATTTTGTAAACTTGATAAAAACCTTGAGAGCTTCGACGTGCCTGAGCGTAAATTTGTTCCGAGGGTATAAATATACACAGTATTTCAGCTGAGACGGCTATAAAAATTAGTGCCACAACAAAGGCTAAGACGACCAGAAACGAAATTGCTTTTCATGGACATTTTTCTGTTTGTTTCTATTTCTTTTATACAAGATTACCTTCACGTAGAGGGAATGCCAAATGCGAAACGGGGAAGGGGCCCTTCTCATTCTAATGAACCCATTGCTAGAAACCTAACAAGAGCTACCACTCCGAGTCAGAGTAGATCTGTAGACGTATATGCACATATACATATATATATACATATGCATATAAAGGGATAAGAAGAGAAATCTAAATAAGCAAATATATAAATAAACACACAGATGACAAGGTAAATAGGTAGGTGAATATTTAAATATATGTAGAATGGAAGGTGGACAAACAGACAGCCAGCCACAGATATATATATATATATATATAATATATATAGATATATATATAATATATATATATATATATATATATAATATATATATGTATATATATATATATATATATATAGATAGATAGCTAGATAGATAGATAGAGAGATAGATAGATAGATAGATAGAAGATAGATAGATAGATAATAGATAGATAGATAACTTTCTTTATTGGCCACACAGGGCTGGACACAGAGGGGACAAATACAACTGTAAAGTTATATAGATAGATAGATAGATAGATATATAGATAGATAGATAGATAGATAGATAGATAGATAGAAGATAGATAGATAGATAGATATAGATAGATAGATAGTAGATAGATAGATAGATAGATAGATAGATAGATAGATAGATAGATAGATAGATAGATAGATAGATAGATAGATAGATATGTAGATATATAGATATGTAGATAGATAGATAGATCGATATGTAGATATATAGATATGTAGATAGATAGATAGATAGATAGATAGATAGATAGATAGATAGATAGATAGATAGATAGATAGATAGATAGATAGATAGATAGATAGATAGAGTGACTCAGCCTGAAGGGGCTTAATTGTTTACCCAGAAATAGTTCTCAACAATGAAATTACAATCAATTCATTTTACGAATTTACTATGCATTGACAAATAGTGAAAAAAGAATTTCGTCAATTAATAGTGAAGTCATATAATAGATGAGATTGTTGTCGTTCAATTATCCTAACTTATTTTTAAATGATAGCGGATTTTTAAATAAAACATTCTAAGTCCGTTCATAACCGATGAACAAAAGCGAAAGATTCTTTGCGTGTAAGTCTTATATTAAGATTGCATATGACAAATGTTATATGCAAATTGGAATGCAAATATATTCTGACAGGCTAAGAATATTTCGACCACGAATAGCCAATTTGATACATTAAACATCATGACCAAACTTATTTCCAGATACATTTCTATACCACATTAGTTTTAAATGAAATATAATTACTATCTGTTAGACAGAGGATATATATATATATATATATATATATATCACGTGATCACGTGACCGACCAGACCATCAGATGTTGCTACACATCGCTGGTCACAATGCGTTCGCATTGTTTTAGCCTTCGTATGACGCCACCCCGCTGGCCAAGCGAGCAGGCCAACAGACGAAAGAGTGAGAGAAAGAGTGGTGAAAGAGAACAGCAGGGATCACCACCCCCTGCCGGAGCGTCATGGAGCTATTAGGTGCTTTCGCTCAATAAATATACACAACGACCGGTCTGGAAATCGAAACCGCGAGTCCGCTGCCCTAACCACTGGGCCATTGCGCCTCCACATACATATATTATATATATATAATATATATATATATATATATATATATATATATATATATATATTATATATATACGAATACCACACTTATATACGCATAAAACACATAAAATCGAAAATATTCTTTTAATTGTTTGCACCATTGTATTTCGGCAATGTCGGAGCAACGACTTCATGTGTTTTGGTCAGAGTCAAAATATTAGTCATCACTACTTATTTCAAGACGAGAACATATTTTGTCATCTAATTTTGGCATACCAATACGTACGCGTGTGTATGTTAGTCTGTGTATTCATATAACTTCGATTAAAATTCGCAAGTCTCAATCAACGACATTCACTCAAAAGCCATCGGGCCGCTCGAGCGTATCGCCGAAGAGAGTTAACCAAGACTGACCCAGGTTATCTGAAATTGAAGCCACATATTCTGTTCTACTCTAGGCACAAGGCCCGAAATTTTGGGGGAAGGGGCCAGTTGATAAGATCGATGCCCATTACGGAACGGCTACTTAATTTATCTACTCCGAAAGGAAGAAAGGCAAAGCCGACCGCGACGGAATTTGAACTCTTCTTCTTCTTATTATTATTATTATATATATATATATATATATATATATATATATATATTATATATATATATATATATATATATTATATGTTATAGATGTACATATATATTTGTGAGAGCATATATGTGAGTATACTGTTGCATGGCTGCATGCATGGACGGATAGGTACAGTCCACACTCATTATGCTATCGATTTTCAAGATGCGAACGAATGCGAAGTCAACTGCACACACATAGTTTCCCCACGAGTTTTATACACGCGTAACGTATCCCCGCAAATCCGATTAACTTTCAGATATCTCTTTATTTCCCTCGCTACGAAAACACACAGGTTTAGGAATAAATAAATACATAATTATTTACTTACAGGAAGTCTAACATAGAGCGTAAGTGTAGCTACACTATTGCTACAGGTCTTTGAACCGCTTTTCAATAGCTGTCTGAACCAGGGTAACGCATGGGACTTCATGTTGTATATTACAGCAGAACTGACTTACATACTTGAAGGAAAATCTGATTTGGTATTTCTTCATAACTTTCACGAGAGCAAGCATGAAATATAGCTGAAGTAAAGCATGGCTGAACTTGTAAGATTTGAGCCAACGATGCAATTAAATTTTAAAAGATACATTAGCATGAAATGAACTAATACGCGATTACGTATGTAACCTTCAATAAATTAATGTTGCTTTGTTGTTTATTGATTTACGTTTGCTTTTCAAGAAATCATATCCGCTCTATGGAATTCGATTTTCCTGCATAATCTATACGATATATATTTTGCTTCAATGACTTTTCTTTCCGCGTTAAATTATTAATAAGAAACTGTCAATATACATACATACACACATACATACATACATACATACATACATACATACATACATACATACATACATACATACATATATATATATTATATATATATATATATATATATATATATATACATACACACACACGTATATATAAGCGCGTATGAGACTTGCTGACTAAGCAGCGAATAACCTACATACGGTGTGAGACTTTTCCATCGTATATGCGAAAATATTTTGCTGCGAAGAAACTCAAACATGTTCAAGAAACTAGGCAGGAGTACTGTCTTTTACAATAACTATTAGCAATCGGGAATTGTGCGCTGATGCTAACATGTTTTTGCAATGACTTTAGATATATATACTTCTTTACTACCCACAAGGGGCTAAACATAGAGGAGACAAACAAGGAGAGGCTTTAGATATATAACTTACACATTAACATACACGCATGAACATACATAAAGACCCTCTTCGGTCATGAATGACCCAAGGATTGTGAGTAGAAAGTTCCCCTGCGAGGCACAAATCCAGGCAAATTTGTTTATAGAAGTCTAGCAGTCATCCATGCATACAAGTCTCCCCTCTCCACACCACCGATGTTATCCAAGGGAGAGGCAAAGGCCGATACAGTTTATCACAAGAACACAACACACATTCTGGTCCGGGAATCGAACACACGACCTCGTGATTTTTGACCCCAAGTTCTAACCACTATGCCGTACGGCTACTACTGCGTGAGTTAGAGCTCCGCGTAAAGCATCATTATCCAGTCAGCTTCTAGTACAATATTTAGACTACCACTGTGTCTTGCTGTGTTACTAGTTATGACATACAGAACCCCTCTAGTGGGCAATGAAGATAAACATCAGTATACATACTTAGTCCCTACGCACATTGCGTTTATTTGGAACTGAGTATTGAATTTCCACGAGGATTTAATGCCTAATTGAATTAGACCTTCAAGGATAAGTCTTTATTGTATTATGTTCCAGAGATGTAAAACGAAAGATAGATAGCTGCACAGAAAAGAAAGTTATATCAAAGACACCATGGTCTCTGCTACATATACCCTGGAGACCGAATTCGTCAGCGCAATATTGTATGTATATGAGAAGTTAAGTGGTAGAAGAATTTAGCAGAGGACTTTTGATAACATGTATACGGATATCATGATGACCAGATAAATGTGTCATTTTTTTTCTTCTCTGAATATATTTGTTTTGGTTGAAAACAATATTAACTCGGTACACAAAATAAAATTTGAAATCGTATGATATTTCATCCTGTAACCATGGAACCATTTTTATCACATTACGAAGCATTCGGATAAGATCTATGTGATTGTGTCATGCGTTAGAAATAAAATCCAAATGATCTCCTTCAAAATACAATTCCGTTCGTTTACAAATAAAGGTAGAACTGATAATATAGTTATTGATATATGATGGATGGGATGGTCACATTTGGAGTATCTTCAACCACAGGTTCTTTCTATTTGATTTAACCTGGGACTATACATATCAGCAACAACCACAACATGTAGAAACCAATGTAATGATGTGTGTTATGATTATATGAAGTAGAAGTAATATTTGAATCAATACGTAGAAAAAGCGTTCACAAAAAATATGTATCGCGCTTTTCCATTAATATTTGCCCTAAAGCATATCCATTATGAAACGTTATTCTGTAGGCGGTAACAAAAAAAAAGAACGCCAAAAAAATCATGTCAATACTATCGTAACGCGCGTTCTTCAGAACCACAAGGAAAATTTTTCTTCCGCTAAAATTGGTGCATGTGAGAAGTAAATTAAATTTAGAGTTTCTACGTTTATCTTCCCAGCTACATGCGTTAACATCTAGAACTTTGATTTTTAGTTTATGTTATTGAACTATATTAAATTCCATAAAACATATCGATTTTCTTTTTAAAGAATGCCTTTTGCAGCGAGTTGTCAAAGGATAGCGCGTGAAAGTGAATTTCCGATAATAAATATACGTAAGGAATTGTTCTATGGTTAATATTAAGAAAATGGAAGAAAATGGACAAATGTTCTAATATTATGTTCTTTAGTATACTCACCGACATAAATATTGCACACTGTAATATAAATACTTGTATATTTGTGCACCTCTATAGAGGCGTAGACAAGAAACCTGACCTTTTATAGCGAAGCCTCAGCGGCTCAGTGTTTAGTGTACACAAACGGTCATTGGTCTACGCTAATCATTGAGTCGCTGAGGGTGGGGGTATAATTATTCGTAGACGGCGGCGATCTGCCAGAAACGTTAGCACGCCGGTCGAAATGCGTAGCCGTATTTAGTCTGTCGTTACGTTCCGAGTTCAAATTCCGCCGAGGTCGACTTTGCCTTTAATCCTTTCAGGGTCGATAAATTAAGTACCAGTTACGCACTGGGGTCGATCTAATCGACTTTTCCCTTTGTCCTTGTTTGTCCCCTCTGTGTTTAGCCCCTAGTGGGTAGTAAAGAAATATATAATTATTAGTAGATGCAGAATTAAATGGGTCGTTCAGAAGTTCACTTCGCAAATACGCACTTGAGGTTCAACCCCAGAAGGCCACAAGTAAAATAGTGAATGAAAATAACGGTTCTGAATTAAGGCCAACAATTTTAAGGAAAGAGGGTTTAGTCATTACCAACGATCACCGTTCATGGCTGATATTTAATCTTTTTGATCCCAAAAAGATGAACGGAAAAGCTGGTCTCGGAACAATTTAAATACAGTGTGTAAGGAGCCGGAAAAAATACGGCTAAGCAATTTTGACTGGATTGCTAACGATGCTGCCAGCAGGTTTCTTAAAGTGTATTCATAAAATATGTTCATATTGAAACGGGTAGTAGTAGTAGTAGTAGTAGTAGTAGTAGTAGTAGTAGTAGTAGTAGTAGTAGCAGCAGCAGCAGCAGCAGCAGCAGTAGCAGTAGTAGTAGTAGTAGTAGTAGTAGTAGTAGGTGGTGATGATGGCGCTTATAGTTGCATTCCTGCTACTGCAAGCATCAGAGGCGTTGCCGGTGCACCAAAGGTTGTAGAAGAATGTGATATTAACAACGCCGTTAGAAGTAGCTAAACAATAAAATACAGAAGTCGCTGAATGATAGTATGATAAACTTGAGGGAATTTTGAAGCGGTATTTTTGATGTATCTGCCTGTGCTATATTTGAAAGCAATACACGATACGCAAAAATTATTTCTTAATATCGCAAGTTTATATCTTTGTGGAAAATCACGTCTACGTTCGTTTTAAAGGGGATTTTTTATGTGTGTTGCATCAAGTTAACTTCAGGATTTTGTATCACTTGGACGGTGAAGATCAACATGAATCTCAAATATGACTTGTGTTTACTGTTTTGTAACTAATAATGACGTTAGATATTACTTTTAAATATCACTTGTACAGATTTTAGTATAATCTTTAAACACGGAGCCTCTCCCTTGTTGCTTTAGGAGGTTCCAGCCCTCGCAAAGGAATCCCATAGCTCTTTGAAGGTTGATAAACAAATTTCTAATGTTGTAGATGAATATGTTGAAAACATAGTAAATGAAAAAACATGTGTAAATATGATTCAAAAAGAACTTACTACCAACGTACGTTTCTCGTTTGAAAAACATGAGATTTTTCCCCAGTATATGCTGTTTGTCTTAATAGTAATGCAATTCTTATCTAAAAATAATTAAATCTAGAGGCTAAACAAAAATTTTCTCAGCATGAAAACTATCTATCTCAGGGCAGCTATTTTTGAACATACAAGATTTTCTAAATATATATCATTTAGAGATACATATTTATAACATTTCTAGATATATATCTTTATTCTATAAATATTAGATATTTTGAAGTATAGTTAGTAATATGAATGCTTTATCTTATGATATCATACATCTGGTATCATATTTGATGTATCAAAGGATATAATATATAGGATATCATATATCTTTGGTGATAGAGTGCAGTAAATCACTTTGAAATGAAATGAAAAATACACATCATAATACTTGTTGATCTATTATTTTTACTGAAGGCTCAGATCCGGTAGCGTTAAAA
Organism: Octopus sinensis; assembly: GCF_006345805.1. NCBI lineage: Eukaryota > Metazoa > Mollusca > Cephalopoda > Octopoda > Octopodidae > Octopus > Octopus sinensis. The sequence continues at coordinate 82,174,093 of NC_043005.1, read as the reverse complement.
ATGAAATTCCTTCGATAACGAGAAAAGGAAATGAATATCAGAAGAGATGGTTGTATCACAAAAAAACTAGGTTTAACATTTATCTCTATAAGCCTAAGTTTGTAAACGGCATTGATATTGCTTTGGTATTCCTTTTTTTCTTTCCAAAAACATTTGCATTAAACATCTCGTGGTATATTCAACCAAGTCATGAATACTTTTTTCATCAAATGATGTTTTATCAATCGCATTATTCATCATATATTGTTGATATTCTTCAGTTTTTATCTTTTACTAGTTACGGTCATTAATCGAAAAAAATCGACCCCAGTAATTATTTTAATGTGTTATACTTATTCTGTCGAACACATTAACCGAACCGCCAAGTTACAGGGACAGCAAGAGTGTAACGCCTGTTTTCAAGCAGTTCTGAGACAAATGCAATGACACACACACAAACACATACGTATATATATATATATATATTTTATTTTATAGAAGGAGCTTCTACAGGACTAGAACTGTTTCATTCAAAAGAAATCATCAGGAAGCTAGGTGACAAGAGTAGTTTTGGCATTTATACATTTAGGGAGGTTTAAAGGGGTGGTGGTGGGGGACTTTTTGGGGGTAGGCATGGCGCAAACTATCATTCTTAGGGGAGTGGTCAAACGCTATGTATTGAGTACCTTATTTACTGTGGTTAACCCCGACTCAACCCGGGACCTACACATATATATATATATATATATATATATATTATATATATATACGACGGGCATCCACACGAATTCCGTTCACAAAATTCGTACAGAGTTCAATGGTTTTTGTGAGTCTATAATAGTAATAGAGATCAGTTGCTGAAGTTACCGACCATCGGATTCAATCATAAACAACTTGGCTGCAAACTGGATTACTTAACCACGCACCCATATTTGTGGAGCGGACAGGTGTATTGGATATTGTTAATATAATTGTATTTCTGAAAGTATGTCATGTAGGAAAATTTAGTTATGCATTAATTGAGAAAATAATTTGGTATATGATAAATTCGTAAATCATATTTGCGAACCGAGAGAAGATTAAAATCTATTGGTGTAAAGGAGGCAATAGAAATTAAAGCTAAAAGACATTGAATGGCTCTAAACGTGCTAGGAAGTTTAAAAGCTTTGTAATGTGAAAGCACCAAAAATATTTTGATATGCATTTTCAATGTATTTCTTCTCAATCTAACTTCTAGTACGGAATCTTAATCCCGAAAGTTAACTAAATAACATCTCCCTTACACTATAGGGCCACCAGGGCACACCACGTTTTTGAAACAGAGCATTGGCATGATATCTGCTTCATCTTAATAACAAATATTAAGGTGCTGAACTTAGAAAGTAATCTATGTTGCTTCAGCTGTTACTTATAATATGGTGGCATACTGAATATACTTGTTTTTTTTATTATTTTGAAGTAGTTTAAATTCTTCTCCCTACATGATCAGTGAAAAATGTAATGCAAGTTTCATCTGTTATTTAGTAATTCTTATATATGTAAAAACGCTTGCTACCCTCGGCTATTACGCAGATAGGAAAAATTGATTTTTCAGTTTCCTTTAGTATTCTGCTTTTATATTATTTTTTTTGTTTTTGTTCTTGTTGTTTTGTTTTATTTTAGTGTTAAATCCATAATTGAGGAAGGGTGCAATGCTATAGTCACAAGGCTAAATATATATAGACACACTGATATCCAGTGAAAATGGCCGGCAGCTATCTGTACTAATTAACATCTACATATACATACACACACATATATTCGTGTGTGTATATATATTATATTGTGTTGTATATGTTAGAGTACATGTGTTGTGAGAATGTGTGTATGTGTGTACCTATTTATGTGTGTTTTATATTTCATTTTTGTTGACAAACACATACTGAAGACTGCATGGCGCTACCTACACACCTACACACTGCCCCTCCCCTTAGCTCGTAAAATGTAGTACATTCCGCTTGAAATGGCTAGTTAATTGTTAGTAAGATCAATATCGCCCAAACTATTTATCTCTTTTACTACATATCAATCACTATAGGTTATCGATCCAATGAAAATATAATCTCCTCTATTGTGATATCATAATTCATAACACGACAGAGAACACATCATATATCGTTCTACTGTGTTTGTCCTTGATTAATATTGGCACTCATATTTATCCAAAATATAATATAATTAATGGTTTTTAAATAACAGTAAAAATAGAATTAAATCTGTTGAATCATAAACAAATCCTAGTCAATTAGTTATAAATATAGACATATTTGCAAACGCTATAGTAGTTTTATTTGCACTGATTGGATATTTAATTCAACCAATTTTTCACTAATTGAAACTCAAAATAACTTATGAGACCTTATACAGCGAGATAAATTTGTGACTTTTGCACATATCAGCTCAAGTAATACTTGAAAATTGTATTAAACGTGCTCGAAAATATATTTCGCCTCACCGAGATGAGTATCATTGTATCTTACTGAATATATAACAATACAAGTGGCAATAGATTGCTGCAGGGAAATGTTTGACGAACTGATATTCACTATGTGTATATAATCCTGAGATTTGGTCAATGAGTGTGTGTGTGTGTGTGTGACCACGTGTGTATCGTTGGCGATTTTCTTTCTCCGTCTCCCCTTCTTTGGACTTTTCTATATTTCTGATGAAGAGCTGCACTCAAAGCGTGATATCCTCTTTCTTTTCTTTCCTTTTCTGAGCGTCCAATAACAATGTACTTTTATCCCCCGCCCTCGCGTTGTTGTTTTTCTTGCTTGTTCATGTTTGTATTAACTATATATATATATATATATATATATATATATATATATATATATATGTATATATATATATTATTTCTGTGGGGCGGGTGAGAGAGTGCCTGTGTCTCTGTATATATATATATACGTATGTATGTGTGTATCGATGCGTGTATTCTGAGAACATTAGAAAAAGAAGGAAAATGCACATTATATATTTAATACATTTTAAAGGATAGAATATTATGATAGTGTACTGATTTTGCATTTCACTAATCATGACATTGAAATTTCGTGTTATGTTAAGGAGGTTTTAGTCCATGTAGCTTGTTGGAAAGTCTGTACATGAACCAGCATGTAGAAAAATCTAATGGGAGGTAATTGGTGGTTGTTATTATTCGAGACCGGTAATTGTACCATTTTGGGGCGGCATATGCTTTCTTTTATGGTACGCTTTTCATTAGAAGATAGGGTTCCCGAAAATATCAGGCACTATAAAGCATCCCGAAATCGAAATGATGCGAAGCAAATTTCTTAGTTCCATAGAAAAATCTGTACTGCTACATATATTATATATGAAATATTAGGAATAGAAATAGAACATGTATTTATATTGATAATTAAGTTTACGCATATATTACAGGTGTGGGTTTCTATGTATAGGAAATCACGAACGGAGTTGCTGGTGTGGCAGGTTTTACATTTTTTCCAGGTGTTTCAATAACGCATGGTTGACAAATCATGCAGCAGACTTGAATACCTGGAAGAATATAATGATGCTGCCATTTCACTAATATAATATGTATTCCATAATTCCTTGTACACGACCAACAGGTACTAAACCTTGTGCGGAAAAAATGAATATATATACATGTGTGTATGTGCGCAGAAACAGTTTATCTTTTAAGTTTTATATTCTAATATTTCTTTCACTAGACATGAGCCATACAGGAGCACGGCCTTTAGTCGCACAAATCATCGACCCCAGGAGTTAGTTTTTGAAACCCTAGTACTTATATTATCGGTCTCTTTTGCCGAATCGCTAAGTTAGTGGACGTAAACACACCAACGTCGGTTATCAAGCGATGTTGGGGGGGACAAACACAGACACACAAACATAAACACACACATACATGCATATATATATATATATATATATATACACACGAAGGCCTTCTTTCAGTTCCGCTACCAAATCCACTTACAAGGCTTTGGTCGGCCCGATACTATAGTAGAAAATACTTGCCCAAGGTGCTCCGCAGTGGAACCGAACCCGGAACCATGTGGTTGACAATGATAATAATAATAATGATAAGGCACATAATTGCAAGTTCAGTCCCTCTGTGTGGCACCTTGAGAAAGTATCTTCTGCTATAGTTTCAGGCCGACCATAGACTTGTGAATGGATTTGTTTGACGCAAACTGAAAGAAAACCATGTGTGTCTGCGTGCGTGCGTGCGCGCGCGCGCGTGTGTGTGTGTGTGTGTGTAGTGTGTGTGTGTGAAATGTCATAAAGTAAAGCAGGCTAACATTTTCGTATACTTGATCGTCTCTTCATTAGTTTATGAAACAGAACTAACAGCCGGAAACATGTCAAATAGCACACCTGCATTAGTTATAAACCTATCAACACTGTCTGCAATTTTGCAGTGGTAGCTAATGCACGGCAATCAATTGCATAATATTACATTATGATAGTTGAAATAGCGCCGTGTATTCGGACACACTTTACCAGACTAAGGTTCTGTATTAAAAACATACCAGACGTCTACAACTGTCTTATGTATCTTAGTAAATTCATTTAGTTTAAGAATATAGTGACGCCTAAAATCTTCCGATATACTCCAAAATATACATCTGTGAGTATGTATACATTTCCTTAATAAAGGAAAGAACATTGAAAGCTTTACTAATCTGAAATTGAAATGTTGCAGACGTAAAATATACGTCCATCTCAGTCAGGAAGTTTTTTTTCTCTGGTCTGATGTAATGGGATTTTTAGTTCGTTTTCTAGAAGTATTTTCTCTTACGAGAATCGTTTTTATCGTTTTGTCAAAACTATTTACTCTATCAAGCTGTATCAACTTAACGTTTTCCTTACAATAAAGAATGATATCAAAATATAGTAGCGTAGCATAACATTCTCATATCATGTATGTACATAGAAGTTCTAATCTGAAAGGAATATAAACGTCAGAAAATAAATACCACTAATATCGATTCAGGTATATCAAGTGGACGACTTATTAACACTGTATACACACATTTAGACCTTCGCCTCCGCACACGTGCCACACACACACACACACACACACATATATATATATATATATATAATATATATATATATTTAATCCCATATTAATGAATGGAACTCAGGGTTACAAATTTTGTTCTTTGAATCTTACTTGTTTTCTATTGAGTACTTTCTTATATATATCATCAATGTCCCATTGTGTCCCTCACATATGACTTCGTATGTGTATTCAGCTTTTGCCGAATGACTTGCACAGATAATTCATTTATAGCGGTCAACTGCTCTTACCGCAGGATTTTTCACTCTCTCCATCAACGCTATGTTGTCTGAAGAAGTGCGCTGTGTAACACACGTCAGGTGTCGAAGTGATCAGAGCAACGTGAGATGAAGGGTTTTGCTCAAGATCAAAGTGCCCCACTCGGTCTAAGAACTGAAACCACCATCTTGTGAATGCATCAAGCTAACCCCTAGGTCTTGCGTTCTCAAGCATATATATATATAGGTATCTTATATAAAAATTTAGATTCAGATGAATATGGTACTTAAGTTGAGGCACCAGAATTTAGTACATGCAACCTCATTTAATTGAACAATGCAATCATTTCGTTACACCAGTTTAAAATGTAAAGCAATTTTCAGCTACACAAAGACATAGAATTTGATTAAATTAGAACTGGACACATTAGTATAATTTTACTTAATATTCCCAATGTTGATAGGTTTTATTGGTATCTTATGCATACATATATATATATATATATATATATATATATATATATATATATATATATATATATAAGTATATGTGCATATATGTACGTTTGTCTCCTTCACTTTTATGAAGATCATACATTTTTTCGAAACGAGTCGATGTATATTTTCTCTGCAAATATATTGTCCATCACAATTCGATTCGATCTTCCACCCACCAAGCTAAATGTTGCCCAATGAATTGGAGGAGCTCTGCCAGAAAATATCCTTACGTAACGTCACGAACTATTACACAATGTTTAAAAATCTTATCACGCTATTGAAACGCGTGTAGCTTTCATTTTAGCTGCCCGTTCTTGATCCTTTACAATAAGACTTTCTACGTAATGTGTTGCAATTATCTCATTGGTACATGAGTACATGTACAAGATAGCGAGGGCCATTATACAACTGTTTATCTTCTCAGTGACAGCTATATTATTTACCAGTTGATTTATTAGGATATTTATGCATTCTTTCGCTCGTAGTTACTCATTCGCTTGAAATGCGTAAAAGTGCCACAAAATTAATTGCCAAGATTGTTTAAATCCTCACTACTTTATATACATATACGTATGCGTGTATACAATGTGTTTATGTCCGTGTGTGCGCGTGTGTATGTGTGTGAGTTTGTGTGTATGTCTATGATACGAAACTAATATAATAGAAGACAACAAGAAAATATTCAGTTTAAAGGAGTGCGCTTCAAAAGAAGTTTCTCGTAAATTCTGTTTCCCTCTGGTTACCTTCCGCCCGATTGCCCCATTGACACCCGTGTTTGATATAATGTGTACGAGGCATTATTATCGCATGCTGCCTAGATACAGACAACAATAAAACCACAAAATACATTGAGAATCATTACAAATGTAAGACACATTATGATCTGTCTATCTATCTATCTATTTACTTATCACGCTATCTATATGTACAGACATAAGTTTTCCTTTCTTTTTGTCATTGGATTACGACTAAGCTGGGGCACCGCTTTGAAGGGTTTACTCGAACAAATTGACCCTGTCTTTAATTTTTAAAGCAGGGGACTTATTCTGCGGTCACGACTGTACCGGACCACTAAGTTACGGGGCATGTAAACAAGCTAACACCCGTTGTCCAGCTGTTAACTTAACAAGCGCAAAATCATTCACAAACCGAAATATACACAGATGCGCAAAAGAACTCAGCTATACACACACATACACACATAAATGTATGTATACGACGGTCTTCCGTACAGTTACCGTCCGTCAAATATTCACTGAGAAGTCACTGGCTGATTTGGGTTACCGTTGAAGTCACTTGTCGATGGTGCTACGATGCAGTTGCACTGATCACAAGGGAAGACCTGAGCTCGAAGCCACGTAGCTGTAATGTGAGCTTCTCAATCATACAGTCTACATATATATCTTCTCTTACTTGTTTCAGTCATTTCACCGCGGCCATGCTGGAGCAACTCCTTAAAGAATATATTAGTCGAAGATGTCGAAGCCCATGACTTATTCTTTGTAAACCTAATATTAATTCTTTTGCGAATCACTATATTAAGAGGTCGTAAGCAAGCCAACAATTGTGAAGTGATGGTGATATATATATATATATATATATATATATATGTGTGTGTGTGTGTGTGTATGTATATATATATGAATGTATGTGTGTATATATATATATATATATATATATATATATATATATATGTATGTATATATGTATATGAATGTAGATATATATGCGGCGGAGACCCCCTTCTGTCTCGAATGACTATGGGATTGCATCTAGAATGTTACCCTCCGAGGCACAAGTTCGCAAGTTCGGGCAAGGTTGTTTATGGAAGACCAGCAGTTTCCCATGCATTTCAGCCTCCCTTCTCCATGCCACCGATGTTATCCAAGGGAAAGGTAAAGGGGCCGATACAGCTTGGCACCAATGACGTCGCAACTCATTTCTACAGCTAAGTGAACTGGAGCAACGTGAAATAAAATGTCTTGCTCAAGAACACAACACGCAGCCCGGTCAGGGACTCGAATTCACTACCTCACGGTCGTAAGTCGATGCTGTGACCACTGAGCCATACGCCTTCTCACACACACACACACACACAATGGGACTGAAACCACAAATGTGTTTGGAAAGCAAACTTCTTACCACACAGCGACGTATATAAACACACAAATATATATATATATATATATATATATGTATGTATGTTTGTATACGTGTTTTTGTGTATGGATGTAAGTTATTTAGGGATAGAGCATCATTGAACTTCCAATATATTTATAAACTGTTAGTAATCTCTTATTTTCTATTTCTCAGACATTTCGCATCCAATTAAATAATTCCTCAAACAAACAGACAACCAAATTGTAAAATAATTGGTCTGCCGTAGTAAATGATATGTGGAGTAAAAAAATAACGAGATTGATATTATATTTCTAACTGATCTAAACTTAACCGTAAACTGGTGCTAAATACTCAGCTGCCAATCTTGTCTGTGCGTCGACACCTTAGGCCTATAAAAGAAATAATGCAATCATCACTACCGCTCTCAATATCATGATTGTTATTTATGAAATATTTTTAATGCTTTCATCCAGTCTGTCCAATCGAAGGAATGGTTATCATGTAATCTTTAACTGGTTATGATATTATCTTAAAATATCTAGCGTATCTGCAAATAGACTGTGTATCATATGACATCCTCAATGGATGCAGAATGTTACATTTTCATTTGGACATAATCTTGAAGCCGCGTCTACGAGCCGGTCTTCATCAGCACCTCGAATGTTATGATATATTGGTTTCAAATTTTGGGACAAGGCCAGAAATTTGGAGGGCAGGGGGTAAATCGATTACATAGATTCCTGTGATCAGATGGTGTTAATTTTATGTATCCCGAAAAGATAAAATGCAAAGTCGAACTCAGCGGAATTTGAACGAAGGCGAGAAAACGATTCGTTTCTACTCCAGGCACAAGGCCCGATATTTGGGGAGAGGGGACCAGTCAATTTGCTCGACCCCAGAAGGCAACTGATATTCATTTTATGGCCCCCGAAAGGATGAAAGGCAAAGTCAACTTCGCGGGAGTTTGAACGTAAAGACGAGCGAAATACTGCGGTGCCTTTTGCCTGCCGTGCATACGATTCTGCCACCTCCTTGCCTTTCTGTTAGGATATACTGAAATTAAATCCCGAGAACTTCACTACTATATTTTTCTTGTGCCTGTATTGAAATGTAAAATACTTAAAAGTCAAAGCAATTTTTTATAAATTTCTTTGATAGATATCGCCCGGCTGAATAATTATATGAATTTATCTCTAACATAATTGATCATGTTATTAACACTTTCACATCTACACTCATCTAGGAATATGCGCAAACTTCACAACTCGTGCTTCTCTCAATGCACAGAAACACCATCTATCTATCTGTCTGTTTGTCTGTATATATATATATATATCTCCACATATACATATATATATATATATATATATATATATATATATATATATATATATATATATTCAAAATGTGACCGCGTGTGTACGACTGGCAATTTTTTTCCTCCGTCTTCCGTCCTTGGATCTTTCCTTTCCCTATGTTTCCTCTCTCTTTCTTTCCTTTCCTGAGCGTCCAATAACACTATACTTGTTCCACGTCCCCGCGTTGTTGTGTTTTCTCATTGGGTTTTCATGTTTGGATTAACTATATTATATATTCAGTTGCTATAAAAATATATCTTCTGCCTCTGTTGAATCTTTACTTTCGTCTCTGCTGCTGTCTGCCGTTATCTGTCAATCTCAGCCAAGGCAAGAGAAGGCAAGGCATAGCAAATATTTCACGATGACCCAGCCAGAGTTGCCCTGGATGAAAGACATTTCTTTATGTCCGTCAAACAAAAGTGTTGAATCTTCAGAAAAATACGAGTGACATCAAAATAATGAATTACTGTTGTATTATTTATGCGAAAAATATTATATCGAATATAAAACCATGAGTGTTTGTAAAACGAACATAGAGACACGCGTTTTCGTCATCATTTTCATATAGTTGAAAAATATACTGAAACAAGATAGATACTTAGATGGTTAAATAGATAGACAGATAGATATATGAATAGATAGATAGATAGATAGATAGATAGATAGATAGATAGATAGATAGATAGATAGATAGATAGATAGATAGATAGATAGATAGAAGCATAGATATATAGACAGACAGACACCAGACAGATAGATAATAGATAGATAGATAGATAGATAGATAGATAGATAGATGCGGAGGTAGGTAGTCAGCTACGTAGACAGGTAGGTCGGTATGTAGGTAGATAAGTAGTCAGGTGTTTAAGTTGCTTGGTAGTTATACGCGCAAGTATGTTATACATATATCACCGATACTTATGTGTTAATGGAAGTATAAGAAGTTATTTGTATTTACATTTGTATAAGAGAGAAACATCGATTCAATGTAGGATATATGTAAACAAAACAAAGAGTTGTCGGGGTGCAGCGTTTCACAATATAATGGAAGCTCTAACGATGTACCTCTATTTGATTATATATATGTATGTATGTATGTAATGTATGTATATATGTGTGTGTGTATGCATATATTATATATAATATATATACATATGTATACATACATATATATACACGCACTAATCTATACTTATATATATATATATATATATGTGTGTGTGTGTGTGTGTATGTATGTGTGTGTGTGTGTGCGTGTGTATACATATGTATGTATGTATGTATGTATGTATGTAGGTGTACATACTCGCACCCATAGACCGATACATTCAGGCACTGATATATATATATATATATATATATATATATTATATATATATATAGTGGGAATACGCATATTGGTGCAAATATACGTTGATAGTGATGTAGAACGACGTGTATTTGTGTGTCTGCATCCGATGATGTTCGGAATATTTGCTGCATAGATTGATATTGTGAAGCGCAGCAGGACAACCAGAAATATATTCGTTTTGCCTATATGTATCTAACATTGAATATACATTCATTCCTCGCACATACATTCATAAAAACATACACTTATTTATAGATACTTACACGGATGCATAATGCCATCGATCCGTATGCACATATGTAATCAGTATACCCCAAAGCTAACAGAGTAATCTTCTTTCATAATGCCTTACAGCTCACATACTAAACGTATTAAACAGCGTAGCATTAGTTAGTCTCTCGATATATTTATGTTTGACAAGAATCAACGCATTATTCATAACCGTTAAGCATAAATTGAGTATTAATCTGCATCTTTTTGTCATTCCTTGGTTCCCTAGGTGACATGCAGCCATATCTTCTGGCGTTTCTCTTTGATCCTTTCAGAAACTTACTAAGATAGTTAGTAAAATTAATGAATTTATATAATTTTGGTTTTATGGCTACATTCTGCAATATAACTTCGCTGCTTGCGGAAGGCGTCAAGACATTCTGAATGTACCCAATATATCGATTATGTGGCAAACAATATTATTCCGCTCATAATTTCTAGTCAACCAAGGAATCCGTGAAAAGAATTTTGCTTTTACATACAACTGTAATTGTTTACTATTATTACATTTGTGTGTGCAAAGTACTTTTACTTCTATTTTTCTTGAACGCAAGCCTAATGCACTCTAAATGATATTGTTGTACCATATATTTATATTTATATATATATATATATATATATATATATATATTATATATATATATATGTATGCACGCGTTGTATATGTGTAAAATACTTTTCTTCATATCTTTTCTGAATATAAACCTTATGCACTCTAATGTTCGTTGCTGCACCATATATAAATATATATATAAATATATATATAAATATATATAAATACCTACATTAATATACATATATGTGTGTATGTATTGCGTGTTTGTGTGTGAGTGTATCTGTGTATTTGTGTATGTATGTGTGTATGTATGTATGCATGCTTGTATGCATGTACGTATCAATATCAATATGTAAATATCTGCACAAATATAAATAAAGTCTGATGACGATGAGGAAGCTGCAATCACTTCCAAATTATTTCCTTGGATCAGTTAATATATATATATATATATATAGTCACGGGCGTAAAGTAGAAAAGAATAAATATGAACTCAACTAATAAGCATTCAGTTTTCCTAGAACGGTAATTCCTGGAACAGGCATACGCTGTTACACTTACGCACTTCCACGTGTGCAAAAACACAAAGGTACGAATGCACTCACTTTAAACGCATAAACATGAACATCTATAATTCCGCTTTTCGCTAGCACTAAAGGCCTGGCAAAGCAAGCTCAGCGCAACGTTCATAATGATCCGCATTGGGTTAATATACATCTCCTGGGTTCCTTCTTCTGGTCAGACAGCTAACAGAGAGTACTCTGTGGTTTTGAGAGAGTCCAGGAAGATGTTTCGTTGATCTTTTCGATTTGAACGGCAGTTTTTAACATAATTTGTAGGTAACTAAAAAATTTTAAACTTCGTATACTGGTTGAATGTGTTTATAAAACATCTTTTTCTCTTGGCTTTATTAAGAAAATTCTAGAGTTTATAAGATATTTGTTGTTTTTTTCTTCAATTTTTGCAATTTCAACCAATCACTGACGTATTTGAGGTAAAAAAACATTCTGTGCCGTATGAATGTGTCCCTCGTTTAAGAAACAGATTGGGTTTATTTACATTTGTGAAAAAAAAAAATACCCTTCCACAACCCCTAATCCTAAACCTAACCCTAAAATAGATTTAAATGCAATAAATCGGTAGTAGGGTCATAATTATGGGTTTACAATTTCATATGACACCGCTAGAAAAAAACTGCCGTTCAAACCGAAAGGATCCTATTTCATTTCATAGGAACAGATCTCTTCCTGGAGAAGGCATCATGATTCCAACCTGGTTATCAATTACTTGACAGAGTCATCAAAAACTATCCCTCAAAAGTCTACATTCCCGACCTTGCTCCCTTTCAATTTTGGTTCTTCTACAAGCTGAATGAAAAGATGAAGAAAGCTGTGACAATTTTTCTGGTCGCCTTCACATTCAACGATTTGCAGGAGACCTTCATAAAGTGCCCCGGGATGCAAGAAGTACAATAGAGTTGGCGATTATTAGATAAATAAATGTGTACGAGCAAATATATACGTATAGACTTATCTGTTTAAACACATACTTACTTGCATGCACATACGTACACCTCATCTCCATTTGCACAATCATAAGTCATCGCAAATATGAATGTGTGTGTGTTTGTGCGTTTGTGCATGCTTATGTATTATATTACAATATACATTTTTTTATTCATATAAATAATCAATCGATCATCGTATGAATTTATGCTAAAATCGAATCGGATTTGGAAAATAAGAATTTTGCGGAAAAATCTTTGTAAATCACAAATATTTTATATCGTTTCCGTTGCTTCTCGCTGTTTCTTACTTGTTCAAATTTTTATTATCTCTTCTGCAATCAGCAATATAATATGGGTTTAATTAATGCATCAATACCAATAAAATAATAATTACAACAGTTTGCAGTCCTATAAAATTCATGTACAATATTATATCGATTCTTATGCAATTCTGCAAGGATATTTTGAGATATATTTAGCATGGCTACGCATATTCATTTGCACTTATCTGTACATATATATATATATATATATATATATATATATATATATATATATATATATATATATATATATATATATGTTTATGGTGAGATACGTATGCGTTTGTTGTGGGATGTCGTTTTCATACAGCTATAAGAAATATAATGAATTTCAATCTTAGTTTATCGATTATACATTATAAATTAAGGAGAGATATATTCATATGATAGCTTGGTTTCTTCGTTTCCGAAATTCTGAACTACTTTAATGTTGACAAATGTTCTAAGGAAACACGGCATCGATCATTTACAGGAACCATTTAAATCGGAGATAACATTTCGTCGTTTTATATATTGAAATAAAGATCCTACCGTTATTACAACATCTAATGCTTGAGTGTTGCTTTATCTGCGCTCGTGAATACATTCAGAATTTGAAACTGTTATTGCACTTTGACATCACGTCTATTCAATCATCAATATTGATTTTCTTGGAGGAACACAACAACAGCAATTTGTAGGGCAGAGGTGGTGCCTTTTAAGTCATGACCAGTATATAGACTGATCTTTGTAATATTAATTCCCTATAATTGTTACAAGAATGCAAATATATTGGAACAATATATTTGAATTCTTGAACTTGCAAACAGATCCCAAATCTTTCTAAGAATATTTATTTATACATGACAGGATCTTTGGCGATCCTACCCAAGTTTTATAAATTTTCGAATTTCTGATTTGATGCAGAAATATATAGGTCTCCATATTATCGATTCATTATTTGGATTGTGTATTGGAATGCAAATATAGTTTTGTTTTGTTTGTTCATTTTTTTGTTAGTAACCACTGATTAAACAACTTGTGTTTTTTTACTAAAATTTCGTGCTTAAAAATTATATATAAGAAACTTTCGGTTGACATTTTTTCTATACACAATAATGCCTAAAATTATATAAATTTATCCAATAGTACATCGTAAATATTTTGAAATACTAACCAGAAACTCAAAAGTCTAATGCCCGAAATCACTGTACTATCAGAAAAAAATAATTCAATAAATTGAATTAAATGGAAAGAAAATTCTGTCATATATTGACTGCCTACACGATGCAGGATCGTTGCATTATTTCCGTATGCTCATACTAAGGGTAGTTTGATACCTTGAAAGGGCCAAGGATATTAATTTTTTAAATCGAGTTGTTTGGAAATAGTAAAAGAAATTAATATGTAACTGTGTAAATAAGTATTAATTTCATAAAAATTACCCTTTCCTTTATGTGAGTATCGCCAACAATTGTCTCTCGACATTTGAGATTCTTTCCGCAATATGAGACTAATATCTAAAAAGAAAAAACACTTCTTGTGTACGCCATTCAATACATCAGCACCTACCCTAATTAAATATAATTATATCAATTGTTCTTCAGAATCTTTCTCTTTTGTTCATATTTATTTCTGCCGTTTTTATTCTATTTCTGGTTAAAATGTTTGCTATTGTACTTCTTGTAAAAATCTGTTCACCTACTTCCTTGGCGTCAATTGTCTATTTTTCGGTTAGGAGTACGCCGTTGGTTACGGCGACGAGGGTCCCAGCTGATACGATCTGTTTATTTATTACCCACTAGGGGCTAAACTTAGAGGGGACGAACAAGGAGAGACAAACGGAATAAGTCGATTACATCGAACCCAGTGCGTAAATGGTACTTAATTTATCGACCCCGAAAGGATGAAAGGCAAAGTCGACCTCGGCGGAATTTGAACTCAGAGCGTAACGGCAGACGAAATACGGCTACGCATTTCGCCCGGTGTGGTAACGATTCTGCCAGCTCGCCGCCTTACCCAGCCGATACGATCGACGGAACAACTTGCTCGTGAAATTAACATGCAAGTGGCTGAGCACTCCACAGACACGTGTACCCTTAACGTAGTTCTCAGGCAGATTCAGCGAGTCACAGTGTGTGACAAGGCTGGCCCGTTTTTGAAATACAGGTACTACTCTTTTTTGCCAGCTGAATGGACTGGAGTAAGGTGAAAGAAAGTGTCTTGCTCAAGGACACGACGTGTCCCCGGGAGTTGAATTCACGACCTTTCGATCGCGAGCTGAATGCCCTAACGTCTAAGCCACGCACCTTCACTACTTCGCTTATAATGACAAATATAAAGTCTTATAATTCTGATGGCGTCCATAACAACCACAAAGCTGGCTAAAATGAAAATTATCAATTTTCCTTAAGCAAAGAAATTAATAATCATTTAAGAAATTAGTCCCTAATTTCTAGAAATTATCTTTCCAGCTCTTTCAGAATTGGTATAATTTAGCTTTAGATTACAAATTACAATTAATTTAGATTTTTATAAACACTGTTAAATACCGCACCAAGCACACTAATTATTAACTAATTATCATATAGTTTTTGGGCGAGAATGTAATCGTGTGCGAGAGCGCTTATAGATGTGTCTTTATGGACAACTCTACAGTGGAGAGGAAAATTTGTTCGCTGATTTAAATTTCTTGCACTGGAAAAATATATTTAGATTAATGACACACAAAATATTATCATTATGATATTCTGCTTCTATCCACAGCACTATTTCTTACGTCAGTACTACCCCTAGCTGTTGGATAAGAAGCTTGCTTTGAACCACAGTTTCGTGTTCAGTCTTACTACTGGCATCTTGGGAAAGTGTATTCTACTATTGCAGCGAGCCCAGTAAAGCATTGTGAATGGATTTGGTCGTTTATATATATGTCTGTGAGTGTGTGTCTGTATTTGTTCTCCCCTATCGCCACATGACAGCCAGTGTAGTGAATTTACGGCTCCGTAACTTTGCGGTTCGGCAAAAGAAACAGCTAGAATAAGTGTAGGGCTTACAAAATACGTGGTGAGTGCGATTTGTTTCAATAGAATCTTTCAAGGTGGTACTCCAACATGGCCGCAGTCAAATGAGTGAAACTCACAAAAGAATAAAAGAATATATATTGGAATACAAAAAACGGGACAAGTACGCAAAACATCCGGACAGGTAGATGATACAAAAAAGGGACAAGAAAAACGAGGACGGGTCATTCGGAGTTTTCTTTCCTCAGTCGAGTTCCAGATTATCTTTGCAATACACACACACACACACACACACACACACACATATATATATATATACAGAGAGAGAGAGAGAGAGAGAGAGAGAGAGAGAGGGAGAGATAGATAGATAGATAGATAGATAGATAGATAGATATAGATAGATAATATAGGTACCTCAAAGAATGAGTTTTAAGGCGTCGAGCTGGCAGAAACGTTAGCACGCCGGGCGAAGCGTTATTTCGTCTGCCGCTACGTTCTGAGTACAAATTCCGTCGAGGTCAACATTGCCTTTCATTCTTTCGGTGCTGATAAATTAAGTACCAGTTGCGTACTGAGGTCGATCTAATCGATCCCCCCCCCTAGCAAATGTGTGCCTTGTGCTCTAGAGTAGAAAATAATATTATGCATATTTTTTGACGATTTATCAGTTACATATTGTCACTTAATTCATTTCTTGTTAATTTCGTGTCAATCGAATACCCATTCAATTGACTTGGTGAGGAGCGGTTTCCTGTATGTTGATGTTTACCTAATCCTAATTTCTTACGAATATGATCGTAGTTATACGTTATCAAATATTGACATTGCAGAAAAGATGTGACAGGTGGGAAAACTTTATTTTAACTGTAGTGTTCACATTTATCCATAAATTAGAGATAAACCTTTGAGGTGGACGGGGATCATGGATACATAACTGAAATGTTCCGTTTTCCCTAACAACAATTTCTGTTTAAAATTGGTTAAACCAGCGATACGCTGCAGAGCGCTTACATGTGCTGTTGCAACAAACTATCAGTTTACTTAAATTCAGTGGAGAGAAATAACATATTCGAGAATGTAATGCTATATATGAAAAAAAAATATTGTTAATATGTTAAAGCTTAAATCTCTTTGAGCATACGCTTGATATCATCAGAGTTGAGTTATGGCTAAACACCAACAATACCAGCTACGACTCTGATGTTAAACTGTAGAGTTTATTTATTTGTTCTACAGTATTATCTTGAGAATAAATTATTATTTTAATATCCTGAGTACTTCAAACGAATGAGCCGGCTGCTGTAGAGAACCAGATCATTACTCTAAAATTCTCCATAAAATTTAACAATTTATATAAACGTCCATCATTATTTTAATAGCGAAAATATTTTATTAGATCAACACTGTCTGTGTTTTCTATTCTCATTCGACGTTTATTTAATTGGTTCCGAAAACTATTTGGAAATAAATTCAGACAATAATTTGATGTAAGCTTTATTTTCATCATTGTTAATTGTTCCGCGCAATCATTAAAAGAAAATATAACCAGTGTTCATATAATAAAATTCGTGTTGGTTCTAATGAGGTCAATAAGATATTTAGAATTAAACTCCAGTTTACTTCAATTTTATACAGTTTCTCTATGATATACTAATATACACACTTCCTTTGTTCTTTTATGGTGTAAACGTCTATTGTTATGCATTAAACAGATACAACTGGGGCACGGAACTTGCTGCCTTTCACTAAGCTACATTCCAGCCAATCGATCGAACGATTTTATTGCTATAATTTCAAAGAAAATCGCCACAATCTGACTAATTATGCATTTAGTTATTTTTAGTATAGTAAAACTAATGATAACCTATTTCTTTTGTATATGAATACGCAGATCAGTGATATCGGTGTGGAAGCTCGATGAAAATGACATCGAAATAGTCTGTTAATTTAAACACTATATTCACCAACAGAGCAAAACAAAGCTTTGTGAATAGGATTTTCACCGTTCTCACAGAATTAATGGCTTGTAATAACATTTGACTTACGCTTCGATCTTTTATCGTTTACTCGTCTCGAACACTGGACTGCAGCCATTCTAAGGCACCACGACGGGTTGTAGTCGACCAGATGTACGCTTCTCTTATTTTGTAAGTTAGGTACTTAATAAATCGATGTGATTTCCGAACCGCTAAGTTACGGGGAGGGTAAAAAATAACTTCAGTTGTCAAAGTGGCGGAGGGCAAACCCCAGCCTAGAGTTACACACGCATAGATACAAACACACACACACACCTTTGTTATATATATATATATATATATCTATATATATATATATATATATACGTATGTATGTTTGTGTGCATACACGCACACACATGTATAAATTTAACGAATTTAGGCACAGCTGCCTTCTACCGAATTCACACAAGGCATTGAGCAGCCACCAGTTATAGTAGAAGACACGTGTTCAATGTGCTGCACAGTAGGACTGAACTTGAAACATGTATTTGCAAAAGCGAGCTTCTTAACCACTCGGCCATACCGATTGAGAAATATATATCGGTGCTATAATGTTAAACTGTAGTATGTCCAAGTTTTGCCAAATGCGTATCTTTCCGTATTTATTCTTGCTTGCAATAGTCTGTATTTTTTTGTCAATCTATCGTATCTCCAGCTGCTTCGCATACCAAGATATCAAAAATTGTCAAAGTGTAGAAAGCAACGTCCTGGACTTATGACAATTTTGCATAATAGCAACGATACATAGACAGACAGACAGACACACACACACACACACACAACAACAACAACAAAAACACACACACACACACACACACATATATATATATATATAATATATATATATATATATATATATCACAGTTAATTCTAGTATCGGTTATCGATTGATACCGGGATAAAGTGAAAGTAGCGACACTACAATTGAAAATGTAAAAGGAAAGAACTAAATATTGTAAACAATTTCAGAGAACATTCTATCTCCTCTCCCCTCTCATTCTCCGATTGTCTTTCTTAAGGACATTTTATAGGATATTACAATAGCTCAGTAACTTAGACGGGATAGCACAACCATGTGAACATAAAACATGTGTCCTCGTATACGATGATAGTAAAATGTACTTCAGTTGGCTAGCTAAAACAAAATTAAAAGCTAATTTATATTTTATCAGAACGTTAAAATGCGCATAAACCTACGTTTCTGCTACAAAAACTACTATTAAAAGAGTAATGATTCGGGTATGATATTTTCTTGAGGCGAACGTCTCCAAGGCTTGGACAAACAAAAATAGCAGTGAGCTTATTTAAGATATTTGTATTTCTTTTGCTTTTAGTTTAATTTGACACCGACAACGGCAAACCTTTTTAATAAGTGGATAAGTGGATAAGTGGATTTAAAATTAGGGTTTTTTACTACCACTTGCCAAATAGACAATACCTATACGTCGGTTATGTGGAGGAAATAAATTCAGGAATGATGGCATGGTATCTGCAGAGATAAGATAATATCTTGAAAAGATCCTCTCTAATATACAAATAAAAATTATGAAATTTTCGTTTAAGTTATTGATAAAAATATAAAACAGAAAAATACACTTTTTTTTTTGCTCTTATATATTTTAAAAATTAATAGGATGGGGGTCAATAATCATCGGCAATTCTAAGAAGAGGTCAAAGATATAGCATGTTTGTCAAGCCCTTGACAAGATATTTTCAAGATGATAATAGTGGTGGCAGGGACGGGGAAAATCTTGGCACCTACAGTCACCTCACTGATAATATCAAACAACTGAGAATGAGAATGATTTCTTTAGGTAGAGATGAGTATCAGCGTTGGGTACGGGGAGAGAGAGAGAGCAATGTAGGAATTGTTTAAGGGCTGACTGACCCTGCTTGTGAGGGAGTACAGTTTGAAGTTGTTTGATGTATATATAGTGAAAATAAGTTTTAATTGACAAGGAGAGAATAAAATGAGTTGAAGAGTTTGGTGAATTTATTATGTGTTGGCAAGGTTTCATATCATTTGCTCTAGGTCGAGGTTAGGCATTCGGTTGAATACTTAAAGGCCGACACAATACAACTCAATACACAAGTCAGATTTACACTTACACGTTTTCTATCTACAACTCAGTGGAGAGAATAATTTCATTCTGTGTAGGGTAACCATAAACGCTATGGGTTTATTCTTTCAGAGTCCGAATAATTGAATGCTTTAGCCAAATATAACTCGAACTGGTGACAAGGGAAATCTTGTATGTTCAGTCGAAAAAATTGTTATGTTACACCGTATTAACATTTCTTAGTTGTATATTGATTGCATTCTGGCCTAACCGTGTACACAAGATAATGCAGAGAAGTAATCAATAGATGCTAATGAAATATAAATTCTATGACCTTTCCGACAAGGTCCCACGAGGAATATGTAGTAACGGACATTATTTACTCTGACGTATAAACCTCCACAACTTGATTTCGATAATGACGTCAGAACACAATTGACCGTAACTAAATAAATACATATTGTATGACTTAACAGCATAGTGTTCATGCTTGTATATTATGTTTGCTGGAGGAATATTACATAACTGCATTACATAAACTATTTTAGGGAGACCTGTTACTGTAACGAAATGAAATAACTGATGGTTTATTAACAAATCTGAACACACAATAGATTAATCACAAATATTTCAATGTGCTGCCTTGGAATTTGCTTTGCAATAACACGACAACCAGTATACGGAGCTTAACAGGAATATACGAGTATATATATAATATATATATATATAGATATATATATATATATATATATATATGCATACATATATATATATACGTATATATATTTCTTTACTGCCCACAAGGGCTAAACATAGAGGCGACAAACAAGGACAAACAAAGGGATTAAGTCGATTATATCGACGCCAGTACGTAACTGGTACTTATTTAATCGACCCCGAAGAGATAAAGGCAAAGTCGACCTCGGCGGAATTTGAACTCAGAACGTAACGGCCGGCGAAATACCTATTTCTTTACTACCCACAAGGGTTAAACGTAGAGGGGACAAACAAAGACAGACAAACGGATTAAGTCGATTACATCGCCCCCAGTGCGTAACTGGTACTTTATTTATCGACCCCGGAAGGATGAAAGGCAAAGTCGACCCCGGCGGAATTTGAACTCAGAACGTAGCGGCAGACGAAATACTGCTAAGCATTTCGCCCGGCGTGCTAACTTTTCTACCAGCTCGTCGCCTTTATATATATATAATATATATATATATATATTATATATATATATATTATATATATATATATGTATGTATGTATGTATGTATGTATATTGAGTCATCCTATAAGCATTGTGGTTTTGTATACTTCTTTTATGTTACAAAATTAAGATAAACAAACTTCTTTTTTAATCTAAAATATACTATCCTTCATTTTCTACAATGCTGTTCTATCTATTTGCCAGACTTGCAAGGTCTCCCTCCCAAAATTTACTTGTCTCTGACCAAAAAACACTCCTCTACACCTCATCGGTGCGGCTGAGCATTATCTTGATGTATGTGGCCGAGCATTATAATGTTGGAAATAAACCATCTTGAAACCATCTTGAAACCAAAGATGGTCGTTTCTCTTCTGGTGCTGACTTGAATGACTGGTTAAATGAACAAAGTCTAAGTTTTCCCTGATAGTTCCTCAACGGTTACTATGGGATATTGTTCCACCAGGGTTTGTAGGACGTCCTCGTCGAGTCCTATAGATCTTGCAGGACGATGCTCGTCCCCTGGGCTGTAATGTTCGGCTCGGAATTTCTGGAACTACCGTTGATAATGGCTTTCGATTATTGTTCGATCCCCAAATACTGCATTAGTACTCCTCACACTTCCGTTGTAACTTTATTGACATTTATTGTTGACGTTATTGAATTCATTATGCAAAATATGCATAATGAGTCATTTCCATTATAGCTTTGAAAAATAATTGTTAAAATCGAACTGCACTCTTCAGAACTTGCACTGAGAATAAATGTTGTTGTTGTTGTTTGTTCCTTCTTGACCGATGCCTGGGACAGAAGGGCCAGATTCCCGGCGTATAGGCTCCCCACATAGGCCGGACGCCGGTCTGTCACAGGAGAGCTGCTAGATGCAGGAGGAAAGAGTGAGGGAAAGTTGGGGCGAAAAAGTCAGCAGAAGTTCGCCATTACCTTCTGTCGGAGCCGCGTGGAGTGTAGATGTTTCGCTCGTAAACACAAACATCACCCGAGCTGAGATTCGGACCCGCGAACCCTCGATCGCGTGTCCGCTGCTCTAACCACTAGGCCATGTGGCTCCACACTAAGAATAAGTATAAGGTAAAATTACTCCCTGCTTTTATAGCAAGGTGACACAGGCAGCAATTTGTCCTGTCCGCCTCCGAATTTTAGTTCATGCATTTGAAAAACTGCATTACTTATGTGATGACCATATATATATATATATATATATATATATATATATATATATATATATATATATATATATATATATATGTGTGTGTGTGTGTGTGTGTGTGTTATATATATATATGCATATAATATATATTATATATAATAAATATATATGTGTATATATTATATATATTTATATAATATATGTATCTATATATATTATATATAAGATATATATGTATATATTATATATATATATATATAAATATATATGTATATATATATATATATATAAAATGTATATGTATATATATATATATGTGTGTGCATATATATATATGCATATATATATACATACATATATATACATATGTGTATATATATATATAGATATATAAAATATGTGTGTATATATATATAATATATATGTGCATATATATATATGTGCATATATATATATGCATATATATACATACATATACATACATATGTGTATATATATATATGCATATATATACCTACTCATACAATACATATGTGTATATATATATATATATATATATATATATATATGCATATGTGTATATATATATATATATTTATATATAAAGCGAGTGAGGGAGAGAGAGGGGGTTGTTATATTGTCATATCAGAAATTTTATCCAACTTTAAATATTGCTAAGGGCACACACAGAGACATATAGGTATGTTTCACTTTCTCACTTTCCTTCTCTCTCCCTCTCTCACAGCCTCATTACTCACGCATAAACAGTGAATGAAACAGATACACCTATGCATAGGCAATATGCTTATCAAATTTTCATAACATATCTCTCTATTACTTAATGGATATTTACATATGTAAAACATCGACTTCACACAAAAATACATAAAATATTCCTAATCAGCATACATTGTCACGGATTTATAGATACACAAGCACACACACATAAAAACACCTGCGTACATATAAACATTATAATATATATCTGCTTCTCTACATTTATAGCAGGTGCGTGTATTTACTCACATACATACATGCATATATATATATATATATATATATATATATATATATGCACATACTCACAAACATCTTTATGCATTCAAGTATTCATCAATACATGCATATTATGCATATTTACGGATGAACATCTTATCAAGATTATGTATATTTTTTTTCCATTTCAATAATTTAATTTCAAGAATTTTCTCGTTTTTTTAAATAGTAAAAAAACATGTAAATTTTAATATACCTTCTATATAATAAATATATTGTGTTGAGTCATGGAATTTTCGCGTACCAAAACATTTAGCATTGCGGCAATGTGAGAATTAACTATTTAATCTGTACACAAAGTGTATCCTGACTGTTCACGAGAAGACTAGCAACCATTTCTCTAAGCTGAGGTATTTCTACCTATGGCAATTGCGTTTTTTTTTATATTGTCCGGTATTTTATTTTCATCTCCCATGGAATCAGGAAATGATTTGTATGATAAAGAATAATCTGGACTAATGACACGCCAGCGATGTCAGAAGCAAGATCTGCATTTCAGTTTCTATGAAAAGGCGAGTTTCAAAAGCGAAAGGATTTTATGTTCCATCAGATGTCACAAATAATTCTGCCTTCAACAAAGAAGGTCAGAGATCAAACAACCCAATTGCGAATTTTATTATGGGAAAAGCTCTTAGCTCATGATCTCGACTTAATTATATATTGCCATGGATGCACGCTCTCACTTGCATCATTTCTACGTAAATACATGATACATTTGAAGAGAAAAAAGAACTCAATATGTCATTTTGGATAACGGATGTGTCCAAAGTCCTCTCCTTTTAGAAAATCATGGTTACGTGGTAATTTCTTTCTGAGCTGTATAATGATACAATGCAGTATGCCTACTTTGATTAAAGTTTTTGAGCAGCTGAATTGATGAAACCATCAGACGCCAGATGGAATGATAACTCATTAAATCTATTGATTCCTTGAAGGGTTTCGTAACCAAAGACGAAAACGTTGAGATGAAATTATTTTAAAATGTAGCAAAATTAAAGAATTCTTCAGTAATTGGTTTTGTAAGTAGTGAAGAATGGCACTTCTAGAATTTTCTAGTTGTCATACTTGCAATAATTAGAATACACTGTATAAAGAATTTAGTGCATATTTCCTGCACCGAATGCTGAGTAGTTGGATTACAAGCCAGTGTATTTAAGTTTTCAGGTACAAAGTTTAGTGTAGATTCTTACGATACATTTCTGTAGTCAAAATATCTAATCATGAAACAAGAGACATGTTTGATAAGAAATCAATCAGAAAAATGTGCTCCAGTATCGTGCATTTTTTATCCAAATTTATCAGAAGAGAGGCGATGCATGCATTGCTTTTATACGTGTCTTTGAAATTTGATTTTTCAATGCTGTTTCAAAAGGAACCAAAGAAACAAAGAAGAAATTGAATTTAAAAAAAAGACTTGTGTTATTCCATTTCAACCATTCCATCACGTATCCGGGAATTGGTGAAGAACTAAGACAATCAATCACAGATTACTCATTGACTGTGAATTTTATCAAAAACAAATGGAAGTACAATAGAATGAAATTCTATTAGAGTTGAGTTTTAATACTTCAGAAATATTAGTAATTAGTTATGCGAATGCAAATACAACCGTAATTTTATTCTTTTTTTATTTGTAAGAATTCATTCAATTTAAATACGAATGTAATTAAAACAAACCAAATAAAATGATTTTTGCCATATTTAAAACCCTAAAATTCGGCCATACTTGAAAATCATGTCTTTAATGTATTGACAGAGGTTTGTATTATTTAGGATATATATATATTAGAAAAAAAACACCTTTTATCAAATCAAAATGGTGTAATTTAATTTTTCATTTTCAATTGATAAAAGGTGGTTTCGTTCTAATTTATATATATATATATATATTTATATATATATATATATATATTTATATATATATATATATTTATATATATATATATATATAATATATATAGATATATATATATATATATATATATATATATATATTATATTATATTATATTTTGTGAAATTTTATTTAGTATTTCTAAATTGAATTTTTCCCTGTAAGTTTGGAATAATATTCCCTCATATTATTATTATTATATATAAATCCCCATCTGTATTAGTGTATTGAGCATTTTACGCTCCAATTCTTTTTTTCCCAGTGTAAACTTCCAGTTTTGATTGAATAAGAATTCCAAATACTTCTCAAAAATTACTTTCGTCAATGTGTAGTTTATGCATGCTCCGTTCAAGAATCTTCTTCTAAATCCCCAAGGGAACTTCAAGTCTGACATTTATACAGTTCTGTGTGAATTCTCGAAGATATTACCCCCTTATTACTTGCTCCTAACTCCATGTCTTTCCTTCAGGTCTGATGCACTTTTGAATGGATTTCACTCTATACGTATCATTCCTTAACTCAATATCTTGGCCATTTCACTCTTCATTAAATATATCATTACGTGTTATACCTTAAACATTATAAGATATATGTTTGAGCAAGTACGAAGTTATCAAGTTTTTATTACGCAAAATTTATACAATTTTTTAACGTAACACGCAGACGCATACATGTATATTTATATAGCGTGTGTGTATATGTGTGTTCCAATTAATGTGTATCTATGAGTGTATCTTTGAAAGTATTTTTTATGTGTAAGTTTCAATATGGGTGCGGTTGTTTTTAATTAAATCTATGGTCAGTGAGGAATATAAAGTTGCAAGTAACATCATGTATATATTAAGAAAAATACCCGTTAGGTAAGAAAATATCGACAGACTTCAATTTTTCCATCGAGCAGTTAAAATGGCTTATTTTACTTCGTGTTTTAGAGTTTAAAGAAATCCTATATTTCACGTCTGCCGAAATTTCGAAATTCACAAGCTATTCACACACACACACACACACACGTATATCTACATTTAGCTATACCTATATGCACACATATATATATAAATGTACATATACATATACCGGTATATACGTATATACGTCTGTGTGTTTGCCTATGTGTTTGGTGAGTGAGAGTGAGAGAGAGTGTGTGTGTGTGTGTGTGTGTGTGTGTGTGTGTGTGTGTGTGTATGTGTGTGTGTTCGGTGGGCAGAATGTATACATAGATATATTTATTCATATATTTAAAGAGACATAAATGGAAAATATATTCAAATATTTACGCTGAAAAAAACATGCAAAAATGTATTTAGAATACAAAAGATGATGACCAACCTCTGAGATTCATTTTCAGTTCTTGAAATTAATACTCCAAAATTTTCGATAAATTATTGAAATTTACCTACCTGAAATTAAAACAAAATACATAATGTCAGTTATTTGACTTTATCAATTATGAATGGAAGGGAAGTTCGTGATTTATAGCTTAATCGGTTTCTTTTTTTTTTTTTTTGCTCGTTTGTTGACTATAAGTTTTTACCACGAACTACAATAAATCAAATATCATATTAAAATATTTGACATTAATGATCAGACTGAATATTTAATTTAGTTTTATTCTAAGCTTTGACAATAAAGAAACAGAGAAACTTAATATAATTATTTTAATACATCTGTTTCATTTTGAAATGCTACAACTCACCAGGCATGGTATTCACTAAACTTCATATTTCCGGTTATGAAGACAATGTGAACATATAGGTATACAAATATTTATTTATGCGACCAATTACGAATACACAAACACACACACACGCACACACACACACACACATATATATATATATATATATATATACACCCATTCAGAAATATATATATACATATGTATGTATATATACGCCCGCACTCACACGCACACATATACGTACATATATATATATTATATATATATATATATATATATATATATACCTCATCCTCTTCCACATGTATATATATGTATACCTCATATACATATATATCCACACATGTGTATATCCACACATACATATATATATATATATGTATGATCAAAAATATTCGTCATTTATATTTCTTATCTCACTCATAAACATAGTGAATTACTTATATGTATGCGTGTGTACATATGTACATATTTTATATCATTTATATAAAACTCAATGTATATATAAAAATAATTAATAAGTATATAGATTGGTATACATAATACATGAGCAACTGTGTGAGAGTTTGTGTATATATATATACATATATATATATATATATATATATATTATGTATGAATAGAAAGTTATGCATACTTACTTTAATACATGTGTGCACAGAGATAGATAGATAGATAGATAGATAGATAGATAGATAGATAGATAGATAGATAGATAGATAGATAGATAGATAGATAGATAGATAGATAGATATATAGATAGATAGATAGGCAGATAGATAGATAGATAGATAGATAGATAGATAGATAGATAGATAGATAGATAGATAGATAGATAGATAGATAGATAGATAGATATATTTGATGTAGATAGAAATGAATTATGCGATTCAATAGAATCTACGCACATCAACGTGTAGAACTTCAAAGATGGCTGGGTACAATAACAAAATGTTCATGGTAATGGAAAACAACAATGAATGTCTCTGGTGTTGGTGTGATAGAATAGATACATAAGTACCAAATCCGACGCAAATCCGACTCAGGTTACAAGCCATATCGTGGCACTCCGTCGATCACGACGACGAAGGTTCCATCTGATCCTATTAACTGAACAGTGTGCTCGTGAAATTAACGTGCAAGTGGCTGAGCACTCCACAGACCCAGCACCCTTAATGTAGTTCTCAGGCGGATTCAGTGTAACACAGAGTGTGACAAGGCCGGCCCTTTGAAATACAGGTACAATCAGAAACAGAAAGAAAGAGTGAGAGAAAGTTGTGGTGAAAGAGTACAGCAGGATTCGCCATCATCCCCTACCTAAACCTTGTGGAGCTTTAGGTGTTTTTACTCAATAAACACTCACAACGCCCAGTCTTGGAATCGAAACCGCATTTTTTTTGTGTGTGTCTGTCCACATATATCTAGTATTCCATCAGTAACGAGGATGAGTGTTCCAGTGAATCCGATGAACGGAAAATTTGCGCGTGACAATAACGTACACGTAACTGAGCACTACTCAATCAGGCGTACATTGAGTGAAGTTCTTAGGGAGATTCAGCATGACACAAAATGTGACAACGCTAGACCTTTGAATGAGAAGTGCTTAGCGGAATTTTGTTTGTTTTTACGTTCTGAGTTCAAATTCTGCCGAGGTCGATTTTGCATTTCCACTTTCGGGGTCAATAAATTAAGTATAAGTTTCGCACTGGGGTGAATCTAATCGACTGGCTTCCTCCCCAAAATTTTCGGGTCTTGTGCTTTGAGTAGAAAAGAAGTACAACTCATTTTTGTCACTTGGGTGGACTGGTTTAAGGTGAAATAAAATGCCTTGCTTAAAACAATCGAACTCACTACGATACGATCATGAGCTGAAAACCCTAACCACTAATCCACACACACATATACACACATGTTTAGATACATTTACGAAAGTTTGTAACCGCCATCGCACATGCATATGCGTAAAAACAATTCATATTTTAATCTGATGGAATCATGTTACCATTCAGATCGAATAACGCATTGATCTCAGTATGAAGTAATTTATTTTGAATTCACGTAGTCTGTTCTATGATTTCAATGACAATTTTAATAGAAACTGTGCAGTCAAGTGATAATAATAGCAAACTAACATTAACATCACGTAAATACAATATATATTTTATATCAGAGTCGTCTTCATATATCGCAGTGGGACTTATTAATGAATATAATTTGAATTTTAACATTTCTGTTTCTAATACAGAATATCTTTAATGAATTATTTGCTAAATGTCATAGATAGCACCTATCACTAATGAGAATATATAAATCGAATATCAAACAATTTCGTTTTACAGGTTGTAAGCGGTGGGTGTAATATACTGAACAAGTATTTTGTAGAAGGAATCAAAGCAAATCAATCTCCCTACACGACTGTAGCTTATTTTTAATATTGTTTAATGATATGCGATCTCAGAACACAGAGGAGTAAAGGAAGAATAAATTGTATATAGCAACACTCATCTTCTGAATTGCGTCTGAATTTATAAACAGGTCTAACATGAATAAAAAGCCACAGAAATTGAGGATGATTCTAGCTAGTTGGCCCGTCCTGCCGTACGAATACACGTCATTGAAAAGCCCAAAAAGCTCAAAAATACTTATGTCGTTCTTACTGGCCGATGCTGGGGTGATTTTTCTCTGCCAGATGTTATTTCAGTAAAATACCGTAGTAACTGGCCTGTGAATAGTGTACATACATATAAAGTATGATACATATATGGCTGTTACACTCTAATATTGCCTTCGTCAAGAATAACGGCTAATAATTAGTTGATTACATCCACCCGGTTAATTAACTGGTGCTTGTTACGTCAACAATGCTAAAATAAAAAGCAAAGCTGCTCTCGTTGATTGTTCTTATTGATATTTAGAGGGTTTAAGGCGACAATCTGGCCGAATCGCTAGCATGATTCCCAAAATGCTTTGCGGTATTAGGTCCGTCTTTACGTCGAGTTCAATAGGTGACTTATTATTTCATTCATTCGAGGTTGAAAAAATAAAAACCAGCTGAAAATAGGTGACAATGTAATCAACACGCCCCCTTACCCGTTATTACTGGCCTTATGTCATATATATATATATATATATATAAAGAGAGAGATACAGTTTACAACATATACAGAGTTTACAATATAGACGCAGTGTCAGGAGCACTGAATTTAGTCTAATTAGATTTTAGCAGGTGGCTCGTTCTTTTTTTTTTATATCGCCGTAAATAATGAGAGGCTGAATTCAGCGGTGTTCGAACTCAGAAAAACTTACTGAAACCGTTTTTTTTTTCTAACGACCCTGCCAGTTCATTATCTTATTATAATATGTAATAATTGCATTCATTGACGAAACTCTCTGATATTTTTTTAATAGACGAACCTAAAAGATTTTGGTATTTATTTTCTTTTCGTAGAAAAAATAGTCTTAACACTAAAAGAGCTATTTTAGCTTGTTCACGGCATCTTTTAAAATTATGTATTTCAAATATTTATATAAAAAAAATATATTTTCTTATTCTCCGGGTTATTTTTTCTGGCTCTTTTTCATCATCTTTTGCTTACTTCTTAGCGATATGAAAAATTCGATTGATCATACGTTTCCAACATAATACAGTTATTAATAATGAAGTTACATTTAATGAACTCCAAATAACATAATAACCGGTAAAAAAAAAAATTAACTAGTATAAGTGTGCGTGTGATTCAGCGAGTATGTGGGGGGGGGAGAAAAAGAGCATGCGTGTTTCTATGTTAGAGTATTTGTGAACATGTACGTGTTTGGGCAAAAGCTGGTAAGTGCATTACACACATCCTGAGCACCTATCACAAGGCTATAGCTTGGTATTTTCCTCCGTCTCCAATGAAGGGATATATAATAAAATATACCGGAAATAGCTGTAAGACCTATGTATAAATGTTCTAAAATCTTTCACAGCCTTGGATTTTTATCTAATTCTAAAAATTTATACATATATATATATATATATATATATATATATATATAATATATATACATACATATATATATGTATACATACATATATACATACACACATAGATATATAAATATATGGATGTAAAGTCTATATGTACGCATGTATATGCATGTATGTATTTAAGTGAGTATGTGTGTGCAGGAGTAGCTGTGTGGTAAGTAGCTGGCCTACCAAACACATGGTTCTGGATTCAATCCCATTGCGTGGCACCTTGGGCAAGTGTCTTCTACTAAAGCCGCGGGCTGACCAAAGTCTTGTTAGTGGATTTGGTAGGCGGAAACAGAAAGAAACCCGTCATATATATGTGTGTGTGTGTGCTTGTGTGTGTGTGTTTTTGTGTGTGTGTATATGTGTGTGTGTATGAGCGTGTGTGCGTGTGTGTTTGTGTCTGTGTTTGTACCTCCAGCATCGCTTGACAACCGATGCTGGTGCCTTTACGTCCACGTAACTTAGCGGTTTGGCAAAAGAACCCGATACAATAAGTACGAGGCTTACAAAGAATAAGTCCTATGGTCAATTTGCCCGACTAAAGGCAGTGCCCCAGCATGGCCACAGTCAAATTACTGAAACATGTAATAGAGTAAAAGAATATATATATAGATATATAAGATATATATCTACATAGATATACATATATGGATATATATTCATATACCGCATATTTGGCAACGTTTCCATCTGACAAATTTAATTGGGAGATCCAAAGCCGTGGTGATTATGTTTCTATTTGGTGCAGTAACGTTGGATCGATTACAAAATGAAATTATTTACAAACACATTCCATATGCATTCATAACTCTGCGGATGCATACACACGGTATTTCTCTCTAGATGTTTATTTGAGCTTCTGTGGGAAGAAATGCACATAAGTAGGTGTGTTTGGCTTTTTATATGCACATGATTGTGCATACATTTATGGCGTTCCATACCATTTTATCGGCCCTCCAATCCTGATGGAGTCGTAGGAGCATTGTCAGTGATATACGGTGTCTTTGGCCTTTCTAGAAGTGGTGGGACCACCCCTAAGCAGGTGATTTTTTTCAGAGGAAGAAAGACAGACAGAAAGACTCAGAGAAAGAGCACTGGACTGCTACTTCCTGTATCGCTCGCAAAAACATGATGAAATATATATATATATATATGTGTGTCTGTGTGAGAGTGTGTGTGAATGCATGTGTCTACGTGTGTGTGTGTGCCTGCGTGAATGTGGCTGAGTGTGTGCATTTGTATGTTTATACACACACACCCATATATATATATATATTAAAGGAAAAGTAACACGAAGGCAGGACGAGTATCTGAGCTCATTTTGAATATTTAATTAAAGGTGAATCAAAAGAAAAAAAATGACCCAAGATGGTCGTCCTGTTTTTGTTCTCTTTTCTTTTTCCTTTACTGTATACGCGCTGACCCCGCGTATAACTTGGAATATAACGGATGACCAATTACATCACTTACGATTACCTATCTGTTTAGATCATCAGTGAACTAAATCCCTTATACTCTCTCTCTCTCTCTCTCTCTCTCTCTCTCTCTCTCTCGCCCTCCCTATCTCTCTCCCTGTCTCTCTCTCTCTCTCTATATATATATATATGTACAGACGTACCTATCTCTCTCTCTCTATATATATATATATTTCTTCATAACAATTTAAAAATAGGATCAAATTTTTATAAGAATTTATCAAGAAATTAGCGTGAAAAACCTCACAAGAGAACAATCTATCAATTTTTCTCTTAAATATATTTCTTTATATTGTATTGAGGGCATTACTATACATAAATGCAAAACGCTAGGAGGGACTCTTAAAGATATGGATTCCCAAAAGTATTTTATGAAATGTAGGGCATCTTCGTAGCATATATCCAATCGTGGTCTTTGGCATTGAAAGGAAATACATTCATGAAAATATAACAGCATACACCAGCCGTCTGGAAAACATTCATAGTACGAAAATGTTTCAGGACCAAACATATTGATCGAGACGAAAGCAATGCAAAATAAAGAAAAAAAGGAAATGTTCTTATTATTAAAATAATTTCTCTTGAAGTAAAAGAAAATATAAATTGAATGCATTTCGTTCGTGAGAAGACGAACAACATCCTCGTGAACAGGTGGTTTGCTATTTGTCCAATGTTTTTTTTATAAATTATTACTGTTCTGTTAAAAAGCAAATCTAGTAAATACAAGTTTATATACCCATGTAGACTCGGAGACTCACACAAACATGCACACACAAGCACACACACACACACACACACACTCACACTCATACACGCACACTCACATATGTGTGTGGGTGCGTGTTTGTAGGTGTGCGTTTATGTGCATGCGTGCGCATGTATGTTAACATTTTGAGGAAATGTTTACATTTGAAATTACTGCACAGTAGATGAGTGAAAGATTCATTCATTACAAATAACGGAAGATTAGTTGCAAATATTCTTATAGCGTCCAGATCCTGTCAAAACTACACCTTCTTGTCATTGGATAATGTATTCCTAGATAAACAGTACTCTGAAAACAAGGTGAAATGGTTACCTTAGTACGTCTTTAATTACAAGGTCACCGAATTAGCGCTATTTGCCTCTATATAACCTAATCAACCAGAATTAGACAGATTAATGGCTTGAAAAGATATGTAGATCAACGTCTTGTTTCGTTGTTTTATATTCAGAAATCATTAATTGAGGAATGCCTCTCTCTTCATTTAATGTTTTTTTTTTCTTTAATTTGATTCTTACTCCTAATCAGTCGAGCGAATGCATTGGGCTCACACATTGGACTGCGTGTGTATTGCGTATTTATACAACTAGATAAATTACGTGACTGCTAATTCATTTTATTGACTATGGAGTGAGGAAATTCTAAGTTCTTTTCGCTGGTATTTGAACACCGGTCGTAAAATTTCGGAAGAAATCACTCAATGGATTTCATCCACTGTAGTAAAGTCTGTGTTAGCTCGTTGCTTCAGTCGACTTCATAAGACTATAAATTTTGAACAGAGAAAAATCCGACAGTTCAATGCGATATAGGATGAAAGTGTCCTGCCGATAATGGTTATAGATCCTTCATAAAACTGCGTTACGAATTAAGGCTGCAATTTCTAAATTATATTCACACCCAACTTACACCGAAGGATCTTAGCTTTATTATGAATAATAGTTGCATGATTTTAATTGGTTGAAGAACCTACTTAGTTTTGTTAGCAATCAGCTTTCCATCAAAGCTGATATGAATTCCTTTAATTCCATTTACTTACTTCGTAGAGAGTGGCTTTATCGATATTGGACCGTCTCCCTCCAAAATTGAATTACACTTAAATATCATAAATTCCACCTGCTGAAATGTAGGGTCACAAAAACCTTAAATCACACTACTTTGAAAATGAATGTCAGGTTTTCAATGTTGCAAAGAAAATGCATCTGATTATAAAACTAATTAATCACTACTGTAACACCATATTATTATTGTTGTTGTTGTTGTTGTTGTCGTCGTCGTCGTCGTCGTTGTTGATGTTATTGTTGTTGATATTAGTGTTATGTGATGAAAACTCACAGCTAATTTTGTGGGGTAAAATGGAAAGTATCAGCTGTCCACAGCCAGCAGACTAAGATGACATTTGTTTACTAGAGATGCTTCAAGTACCCTGCGAAGAATTCTTGCAGTTCCAAGCAATGCTGATTTTTTGGTTCTTTATTGTTCTACCTTCACACTTGCACCAGTCTTTTTCAGCCACGTTGGTAGTTGAGTGCTGATACTTCCAAGTGCACCAATTACGCATAGTATCACGTCTAATCTCTTCACTAAGCACAGCCTACGTATTGCCCACTTCAAACCATCATGGTTGTTTCAATTTTTCTTCTTTAATATTCATTCTGTTGTCATTGGAGCACGCTGTCGATTACTCTGAATACTCTTTCATTTTTATTCACCAACCTAAGTCCGGTTTCCTATGTTTGGTCGGGTGATCGCATTGGAGCATTGCATCCCACAGGATTTTGCAATTCTTATTCTCTGTGACACCTTCCGGGGTTTACTCATACCACATACTTGAACTTTGTAGACCGTGATTTCCACAGAGCTCCCAATGAATCATCCTTGTCACATCATTATTATTAATAGTTGTTTGTTGTTGTTTCGAGTTTCTTTTTAATTTTTTCTTTCTTTTTTTTTTTTTGCTTTTATTTTATCTGGTGAGCTGAATAATGAAAACGAATCACGAAATATTCTCTCTTAACATACAAAATTGAATATGTGTAAATTTAATCAACTTTGTTTCGAGCCTGGAATATGAAGCACACCCTTCTAAGTAGAGCAATAACATCTGCAGAGAAATGATTGTACAGTTTATAAGTAATTACATATTTCTTAGAGTAATAAGTAAGTTATACAGAAAACAATTTTATTCGCCATTTTAGACTGAAACATGTACCACTTCGAGCATAGAATCTCAATGAATATGGTGTTGTTGTTCTTTTTAGTTTCAATTTTTATTTTTAGTTCCTTCTTCATGTTTCACTCACCGTTTAGTGAAAGAATCAATCTGCAAGTGATTTTATTTTGGCATATTATTATTACATCATATTTCGTTCGCTTCTTCTTGCTGTTTTCCAAATTTCTGCCAACTTCCATCAGTATTCATATTGAAAGTTTATGCGTTTGAATATTCTTATATGGTGAGCAGAGGAAGCTTCACTTTGATAACACACGAAAGCAGCCGGTTTCCATATTGTTGTTGTATGAGATTGTCGGAAACAGATCGATATTTGCTTCACTTGCCTCTTCCACATGCTAACCATCAAGCGATGTTTTCAGAGCCAAGAAGGAAGCAAGGAATATAAGCATTCTCATTGAAGACAAATTCTCCTTCACCTTGCACACCATTATTGTTTACTTATTGATGTGTGTATTTTTATCAAGAAACCACATTTTCAAAAAAAATATAAAACTACATAGAACCGAAGTTTCTAAATCTATTCTATTTAATATTTTTGCACTGATTACTTCACTCTTGTGCGTATCGTCATTTCTCATATTTCGACTTCCAATCGATTATTAATCATTTTTCCCCGTTTTTAAAATATACACTCCTTCGTATATGTGATTATTTGCATATGTGTGCATATGCTAGCAAACTTTTCTTTTCTTTTTTTTTTTTTTGCTTTTATTTTATCTGGTGAGCTGAATAATGAAAACGAATCACGAAATATTCTCTCTTAACATACAAAATTGAATATGTGTAAATTTAATCAACTTTGTTTCGAGCCTGGAATATGAAGCACACCCTTCTAAGTAGAGCAATAACATCTGCAGAGAAATGATTGTACAGTTTATAAGTAATTACATATTTCTTAGAGTAATAAGTAAGTTATACAGAAAACAATTTTATTCGCCATTTTAGACTGAAACATGTACCACTTCGAGCATAGAATCTCAATGAATATGGTGTTGTTGTTCTTTTTAGTTTCAATTTTTATTTTTAGTTCCTTCTTCATGTTTCACTCACCGTTTAGTGAAAGAATCAATCTGCAAGTGATTTTATTTTGGCATATTATTATTACATCATATTTCGTTCGCTTCTTCTTGCTGTTTTCCAAATTTCTGCCAACTTCCATCAGTATTCAATATTGAAAGTTTATGCGTTTGAATATTCTTATATGGTGAGCAGAGGAAGCTTCACTTTGATAACACACGAAAGCAGCCGGTTTCCATATTGTTGTATGAGATTGTCGGAAACAGATCGATATTTGCTTCACTTGCCTCTTCCACATGCTAACCATCAAGCGATGTTTTCAGAGCCAAGAAGGAAGCAAGGAATATAAGCATTCTCATTGAAGACAAATTCTCCTTCACCTTGCACACCATTATTGTTTACTTATTGATGTGTGTATTTTTATCAAGAAACCACATTTTCAAAAAAAATATAAAACTACATAGAACCGAAGTTTCTAAATCTATTCTATTTAATATTTTTGCACTGATTTACTTCACTCTTGTGCGTATCGTCATTTCTCATATTTCGACTTCCAATCGATTATTAATCATTTTTCCCCGTTTTTAAAATATACACTCCTTCGTATATGTGATTATTTGCATATGTGTGCATATGCTAGCAAACTTTTCTTTTCTTTTTTTTTAGATTGGATTTTTTTCTTTTAAAGTATTTGCAGAAAACGCAAAAGAAAAAGCCATCCTGCACACAAAAAGAAAGGCTGTAACACTTGAACAATTACATTTAACCAAGTTTCATGACGATTTACGAGAGAGATTATAGGATAAAGCTTAAAAAAATTAGATTCTAGGTTATCATTTAAAATAAGATTCTAAATAGGCATGTCAAATATATACAGACATCAATACACACGCACACACGCATATATATATATATATTACATGCATGCATACACGCACACAAACACACACACACACACATATAATTATGTATGTGCATATATATATATATATATATATATATATATAACATGCAGGTGTATATCTCCGTTTCAAAATGTGTGTGTTTTATGTATATTTATGAGTATTTAATATACTTGTATTCATATCAACAGGAGAGAGCCGATATTTCCTTAATATGTATATGTATATATTATATATATATAATATATATATATATATATATATATATATATGTGTTGTGTGTGTATGGTGTGTGTGTGTACATATATGAATGTTGTACATGTGTATGTATATTTAAAGTGAATGCGAGAGGTAGAGAGATGTGATTAGTAAGTGCATATTTATCATATCCAAAGCCATAACTCTCAGACGATAACATCCAGAAGCCAGTTGTTTTGTTGATTATTACAAAGATACATGCGTGCATGTATACATGCATACATATGTACATACGTACGTACGTACGTACGTACATTGTAAGTTATATATATATATGTATGTATATATGTATGTATAGATATCTACATATATAATTGTATCTATATTCATATACTTATATAGATATATACTTATATACATGCATATATATATGTATATATACATACATAAAAGCATATATATATATATATATGCACAAATGTAAGTGCGCATATAAAGATATACATGTGTTTGTGTGTGTGTGTATAAATAGAGGCGAATGGAAATAGATTTATTATAGCTATTACAGCTTATATTATTTGGGAGCCATATTTTTCCCCGGCTTTAGTGTTTCACTGGGATATTTATGCTTAATTTCATTAAGTATATGTTCACATCAGTAAACAAGTTCTGGTTTTATAAATGTAGTAAATAACAAGATGAGAGTCTGTGAGAGTATTTGAGAGAATGGAGAACACAATATTAGAAAACTATAACACAGGAATTACATACATACGCACACACATACGGTCACACATATACACACGCGTCACACATACACAAATGCTCACACACGCGCGCGTGCACACTCACATGTAAACAAACAATCAGATATATACATGGATATGTATATCTATATGTATACATGTGTGTACGTGCGTGTGTGTCTGTGTGTGTGATACGGTATATGGAATAATGCACATACTATTGATACACATTGTTTCTTCGGTCAAGATCGCCAATAGTTTGTACTCTACACAAACACACATTCAGACACACACACACACATATATATATATATATATATATATATATATATATATATATATATATTTGTATATATATACACACACATATTCAGCATGCGCGCACAGTCACACACATGAAGCACGCAGACACACACATGTACATATACAGTATCCATCTACATAAGTCAGAATGCTGGCGCGAATAACGTCAAAGTTTCTAACGCTAAAACAAACTTAAATCCATCAGTTCAGAGAGCCGAAGCTTTCCACACATCTTGGCCAACGGGCGGAGGACGATTTCTATCTTCCTTTATAGTCATCATCCCACGGAGTGCATTTTCTCCACACAACCGAGTGATAACTATGAAGTTGTAATGGAGAGATTAAAGAAGCTAAGATGGACGGCTGAAATACATCCCTTACTGACACGGCTGTCCTGTCTATATGAATTGCATTGCTAACACAATCGAAAAAGGCAGGTAAAACTATTTCTATAATAATGAGGAGCTATTCAAGCAATGTCGACTGTATATATTATTAAAAATGAACGATAAAACAAAAATTCATATTACAGGTAATCTTAAGGGGCCTCGCTTTGGCATTGTAGTGCGATTTCAGTGATCAAAGTTGTAAGCTATTAAAATATGCACACACTCACACACACACACACACATACTATGGAGGGGGTGCGCAACACACATATATGTTTGCGCGTGTCTGTATTATCATAGCAAATTTTGGAGACAGATGTAAATAAATTCTTTGAAATCCCTTAGGATATAACGAAGTAAATTTTTTAAAATCATTAAATGATCAATTTAACAGTAGTATATTTCCCGTGAAAACACAACCAAAATTACTTCAGAGTCAACTATTTTCAGTAGATAAATATGCATCCATCAACAACAAACAGTATTTTCTCACTGATCTGAAATGAAACTGTTTACTGTACAGTCAAGACAATTTCTATTTGAAAACCTCGAACCAGGGCGTTATATCACTGCATTATTTTCTATATTATATATAGGTGCCTATTGACTGCCTATGTCTCATTGCTTTACATTTTTTTTTATATAATATGTAAAATGCCTTTCTCCTTGTAGATTTCTTTCTTCAATGACATGTCAAACAACAATGAACTTTCTATGCGGCTATACATGTGTAGATAGCATCGATTTGGGTATGCTATGTTGTCATTTCTAGATAAATAAACATTAACGAGGTTTGGTATTAACTTGACTTTTATCAGACACTATAAAAGTAGGAATGCTAGGTATTTTGTTATTAGCTTGTTCAAGCTGTTCTCTTTTTTTTTGCTATTCAAAACGCATGCAAAGGTCAAATACCGCTTTAATATCTACATTCAACTTACTACTGAGAACATCTGCCAGTTGCAAAAGAAATTTTTACGAGCAATAGTAACCCGAGAGGAAGCAGAGTACAAACGCATGTACGATTAATGCAGGTGGTTATATATCACGTAAAGAAAAGTGAAACTAATATGAGAAAACAAGGAAGTGTGCCAAGCGAGAGTAAACTGATTTATTGTATGTAATCAGATAAGTAGTGAGTTTTCGAAAATAGATTGAATATTAATATTGTAAGTGTCGGAAATAGTCATCTTTTGTCATTTAATGCATTGTATACAGTAAGAAAATATTCATAGTGACTAGGTACAAGAACAGGCTTCGAAAAAGGAATACACGTAGGGGTGCTGAATAGTTTCTGGCTGTAAGGGTGTCGTGAAAGGCCTGGTTGGAGGCCAACGTTTTCAAGTTCTGTTACAAGGTTTAGAAAAACTGAAGTGTTGTTGCGATAAGTGTGTGAATCTGAAGGGGGGGGGAATATGTTGAATAAAATCATAATTAACTTTCACCCATTATTTTCTTTTATACAAAGGCCAGGAACTTCTGAGTATCCCTCGTATATATATGTGTGTGTGTGTGTGTGTAAATACGTATTTATTTATGTGTGTGTGTATGTTCACGTGTGAATGTATTTGTGTATATATATACATATATTCTTATCTTTTATTTCGTATCCTCCCTATATAAGCAACATACAACGCTTACCTCTTGCACAACGTAAAAGCGCACCTGATGTCATACCACTCTAATATATAAAAAAAAAAATATTACGTAATATTTCACATGAAAGTTTGGCGTGCAATGGTGTTAAAACGAAACTATTGTAAGTGTAATTTAAAATGTGCTAAACTCTTTCTTTACTTTATTGTTCTTTATTTACCTTATTATTCTTTGTTTACTTTATTATTATTATTATTATTATTATATTATTATTATTATTTTATTATTAGTAGTAGTAGTAGTAGTAGTAGTAGTAGTAGTAGTAGTAGTAGTAGTAGTAGTATGGGGCTATGCTCATATACTGTATTAAGATGCATCGTTACAAGAGAGACAGACTCAGTGCAATACAAAGTAACGGAAAACAGCGCCTGGCTTTTATTTCATACTCGATGTGAACTGAATGATATTACAATCGAAAGGTTGAAACCAATAGAGAGTGAGTGCAGGAGTTCATGTACCTGGAACATGTATATATGTATGTGTATGTGTCTATGTATGTATGAGCGTATGTATATATACAAGTATGTACATATATAATCATGTATATATCTGTACAAATCCATATACATACATTTGTGTGTGTCTGTGTAAACATATTTATCTCTATATAGCAGCTGCATTCCACAAGCTTTAAACATATATGTATACGTATACATATATGGTGTGTGTTTATGTGATATTATATATATATATATATATAATATATATATATATATTATATATACACATATATATATAAATCCATATACTTATATATATGCGTATGTATGTATATATATATATAATATATATATTATATATATATATATATATATATATCCCTATACATACATGTGTGCGTGATTCAGTGTTTGTGTGTGTGTGTAAGCAAATTTGTCTCTCTATATACCAGATTCATTCCACAAGTTTTAAAACTTTTTCCGAGGAGGCATTTATAAAGGCTCTAGATCATTCTCTTCTTGCTATTTCTCATTAATATACTCTTAATAATTTGGCCTACCAGCGTTTGTTATTCCAAACGGAAGGTGACAGATGTTCCTGTACATTGAACACACTTTACTGGACACTGTCCTTCCCTACTAACTAGTTTGTAGAATGCAGTGAGGGCGTGAGGACAATTTGGAAGCTCACTTTGCAAGGACGCTTTCCGTTGAACTAATGGTGGGGGAAACGCTACAGAAACACATGAACAATGCTCCTCACTGTTTCTGGATTAACTATTCCCTTGGCACAAAAATTTCAAAGGCAGTAAGGAGAAGGTAAGATTCGATAAGACTCGTGGGAGGCAGACGGACGTCCGAAAATCAGAGCTGGTTGAGACATTTGGCTGTCTATAAAGACGATTGGTTTATAGATTCGAGTTGGTGTGACAACTGTAAACAGAATTACACACAAAGATTGCTCCCAGGGGTTTCATTAGTGGGCATTCTGGTAACCAACTACATGGCAGAGATGGGTGTCAATCGGTGCCTCAGTCTCTATTCAGTCTAGAACTTGAAACCTACTACTTTTGTTGCTACGCAAGCAGAAGTAGAGCGTCAGGAACAGTCGTTCTAAAGATGAAAGGGGTTATGATATACGTCCTGGACTCTTTCATTTTGGAAGATGTCCATGAGGTGGTCACAAAGTGACTAGAATGCTGAGAGAGGTGCATTGAACTCTGAATCCTGAATTGAAGGAGATTAGAGTTTAGTACTTCTTCGAAATTTACAAATGTCTTTCCGGAAAACGTTTGAAAACTTCTGGAATACACCATATGCATATATATATATATATATAAAATTAAGTATGGGTAGAAATTGATATTAATCAATTAAAACCAGTGGCCTAGCATATTTTTAAAAATCCAAAGATTAAAAATTTTTTTGGCATACAAAATTTAGAGGACTAACCACTAAAAAAATGGACAGGCTATATGCTAGATATAGACGTCAAAATCGCCATTTTCCACGAAGAATGTGTTCTCAAGAAAAAAATTCACCAAAAACCAAAGTGTAAAAATAAGCAAGACAAATGAAATTGTGTTTTGTAAACGACAGACTATGCTGATGATCTTGCA